>NC_133201.1:41968437-42188841 GCF_958299795.1 Porites lutea
CTCGTGTTCTCCCAACATCCTGCGTGGGTTATCACGCCGGTAAACCCATAGATACTGTGGTCTGTTGCTTAAATAAACAATCTGATCCTGACAAGCTAACTTTAAATTACTTGTAGGACTATCCTGAATCGTAACCTCTGTGCAGTCAAGGAAAAGTATGACTCGCTGGGTTCTGCAGGTGAGTTCATTAATTTTGATCATTGATCGACGTGTCATTGGTTTTTGTAGAGGCTGGATTTTGTTTCATTCTCGGTAACTTGTAACTCGAATGTTTTCTCTGTAGAATATTCTTCTTTCTTTTATTTCTGGAACAGGTCAGTTTAAGCCTGGAGACAGAATTCATGGTTATACAGTTAACAAGGTATACTTCCAGTGATTGTGTTTAATCACCTCTTTTGATATTGGCCAAGTTTTTAACTCAAACTTTCTTAGTGAGACTGTTCAGCATCAATGCTTTTTATTGAAAAAGGTAGTAAAAAGCATAGAAGGCATTATTTAAAGAATTTATTTTTACTTGAACAAACAGTGCAAACTGCCATCTGGAAAATATGGTTCATGTACATTTTTAATGAGAATGATGGAGTTAAAGCCACAATGATTTTTTTAAATATCCCTTTCGACCCTTACTTTAATTTTGAAAAACTTATACATATACATGCTTCTTTGATGTACAATCATACACTGTATGTACACTTGTGTATAATAGAAATTATTTTCAGGTACATGTATGATTCAAATTTTCTTTGTTTTGAAAAATCGCAAATTATTTTTTTCCCACTGAATCAGTGTTAGGGAAACCAATAGCTAGTAGTCGTTTATACATTTTATGTGTTTGTAAATATTTTGGATACCCTGAAGAACAACTGACAAAATTATTTGATCTTTTAATCATTTCCCTGTTTTTGTATGGAATTGAGATTTGAGCGGCATATCAAGGTAAATACCTTGATTGCCTTGGACAAGTTTTTTAAGCGAGCGTTCAGATTCGGATACACCAACAACCTGTATGCAATAGCTGAAGTTATCAGAAATCAAGGCTGTAAGCTATCATGGAACACTATCACAGATACTCCTTCCCATCCCCTTTACCAACTATTACCCCCTAAGAAACAGAGATTTTTGTGAAACAGAGGACATGATTTTATTTTACCTGCTGTTAAAACAGAATGCTTTAAGAGATATTTTATTAATAGGTGTCTATTTAATTTTATTTAATTGTACTTGATCTTAAATAGGTTGCATTGTCATGTATGTAAAGCCAAACCTTTGTTGTGACTACCCAACTATGGATAAAGACTCTTATCTTAATATCATTATGCTGAATAGAGATTTATCCAGTGAGAATGATCAACTGGAAGCTGATGTTTTCAAGCCTTTTTTGTGATTGATTGTTCATTTGTCATTTTTGAAATTCCCCCTTAGGTTTTGTCTGTTCCTGAACTGTTCTTAGTATCTGTGCAACTAACACATGACAAGACTGGAGCTCAGCATTTACACATTGCAAGAGATGATTCCAATAATGTTTTCAGGTATAATATTACATTTGAGCACAGTGTAATATTTAATATTGTAACAGGCTTAAGCAGAAAAACAATCGGTTGGATTTGTATGTATGTACAGAAGTTGACTGTTGGTGTCACGCATCTGATCCCACTTCAGTTTGCTCATTGTAATATCCATCAGTTTTTTATTTTGGCAAGAATGAAGAAGCTGTGCCAGTATTATTCAACAAAGAAATTGTCATCGTAATTTGTATGCTTGTTTTTTTTCTGTTTACCCTTGGAGCACATACACTTAGGAGTTACATAGAACTCATTGAAACCGTGTCTGTGCATTCCAGATTGAATTGAAATTTGGAAGTGTTGTTTTTTAAGGAGAGGGGAAAACAGAAGTACCAGGAGAAAAACCTCTTGGAGCAAGGGAGAAAACCAACTGCAAACTCAACCCACATATGGTGTCAATGCCAGGATTCGAACCTGGGCCACATTGGTGGGGGGAGAGTGCTCTCAACTTTGCACCACCCTTGCTCTCTTGCTCTTGTCCCTAAATTCCAAGCAACTGAAGCGTTAAGTTGTTAACAGTAATGCATCAGGAGTGGGGTGGGTTGGTGATGTTTAGACAAGTAAAAAATGTAGTGCAACAGTAAAAGGCTCCAAATTTCAGATCTCCAGTGGTTGACATCTCTGGGTTATTTGCAAAATTTGTTTTTTCTGCCTTCAGTGTGGGATTCCGCACAACCCCCATGGACAGCACAGGAGTCTCTCATATCCTGGAGCACACTGTATTGTGTGGTTCACAGAGTTATCCAGTTAGAGATCCATTCTTCAAGATGCTCAACCGATCACTGTCCACGTTCATGAATGCTTTTACAGGTATGATAGGCTACACAGTCACTGAATAAAATAATTTGATTGTGGACATTAAGTGTAGTTAAAGAGTACACTGCAATTACCATCTACAGTAATTCACCTTGATTTGATCTCATTGCAGTTATGAAAAGAGCCCTGAAAACTAGGCCCAGGTCTTAAAAAGATGGTTGCAAACTAACTTTAACCCCTTATTAAAAAATAATTTTTTAATAAGGGGTTGAAGAACTGCACATTGTCTCATAGAGTTTTCACAGGAAACTGTTGATTGATGCTACATCTATCAAGCCATTTTCTGGGCACTTTAAGACAAAATGCAAGTGAAATGTCCTTCAAGCTACTTATATTCTTAAGATTGTTTTTGTGCCCTTTTTATTGAAAACTTTCATGTTGGTTTCAATCTTTTAACAGCCAGTGATTTCACAATGTATCCTTTCTCAACACAAAATGCAAAGGACTTTGAAAACTTGCTGTCTGTTTATCTGGATGCGGCTTTCTTTCCTCATCTCAGAGAACAAGATTTTAGGTGAGCTTGCTGAAAGTGTTGTTGTTATACCAGTAATAATAGCCAGGTTTTCACTTATGGTTTGTTCTCTTTGTTTGTTCTGTTCTCATTGTATTAATAAACCTGTATTAAACATACACCTCTATTAATAATTCAAGCATACAATGTATACTAGTGCACTGCATATGATGAGTGCTTACACAGTATGAGGAATGCCGTCTTTCTAGACTTTCAATAACTGCATCACCATATGGAGGATGAGTGACTAAGGCCTCTTTGAGCTTCCGTTTTTGGCAGCCAGGTCTTTATACGTATAAAACTAAGGGAGAATATCTGTTCCCATGGCTGGCAAATCCTTTCAACCTAGACATAACACCCTCCTCTCCCTATGTCAATTGTAGCAGGAAAAATAACACCTGTCACACTGATAAAGGAGAGAGACAGCTGTAGAAGGGGATTGTAGGAGAGGGGGCAGGGCTTGCTTACATGATTACTTGTTCTCTATTGTTTGGTCCTAAAGTACATGGAATGTTAATACTACTGACCCCAAAGAAAATACAGGAGCTCCTTTTTTTGTTAAGTATTGCACTCAAGGCACAGTTAAACTGACCATGCTAAATTTCACTCTTCCCTCATGGTAACCCTACATGTAAATTAACCTCTAGGAAGATTACTCTCCCTTCCCAGAGACCTAATTCCATTAAACCAGCAGAAAGTGCCACTTTGAATTCTGGGATTTAAAACACCCTGGTCACCTACACGTACATGTAGTTGTAAGATCATTATGAAAAGTTGAGTAATAATTGATGAATTTTGATCCAGGCAGGAAGGTTGGCGTTTAGAACCAGAAGATCTGTCTGACCCAAACTCACCAATAATTTTCAAAGGAGTGGTGTTCAATGAAATGAAGGGTGCCATGGTAAGCAGATGATGATCCCGAGACCTTGACCTTAACCAGGGCATTCATGTACAAGTTTTGTAAGCATAGCATAAGCTAGCAAAGAGGATGAAATAACCAACATAAACACTTGAAAACAAAGCACAGCGTTTTTTTTTGTTCACAATGGACAGTTATAACCTTGGCTAATATTGATATTAACCAAGCTTGCTCAGCTTCTTAGAGACTGTCATTTATACAAAGTGTAGAATATTCAAACAAGTTTTGTTTGAAAGTTGTCAGAAATCTTTGAGAGATCTTTAATGCAAAAAATAATGGTAGTGAAGTTGTAAAATTCCTAGCTGCACTGTATCATTAAGGTAATCTGTTTGTTGTATAACCTCTACCCACTTGTAACCGCTCTGTGGTAGTAGCCAACTTGAAAGCTTGGCTCCCTTGGCTGCTACACACTTTTTCCCTTGTCATGTTTAATTCAATGTATAGTTAGCTCTGTTTTTACTTATTTTTTTTTCTTTCTTTTTGTTGTTGTATTTTAATTGAATAAGTGTGAATAAATGAACTTGAACTTGAACTTGTAATGTGCAGAAAAAATCAAGTCACTTAAGGAACATTTTGAGAGGAAATTTTACTACTTAAGAGAGTGGGTACTAATAATAATGTTATATTAATTATTCTGTCTATCTGTAGAGCACCCCAGAGTCACTATTTTCTTACCACGCACAGAGGAACTTGTTACCCAGCCACACATACAGCAACAATAGTGGAGGAGACCCTCTTTGCATTCCTGACCTCACAGTAAGTAAGATTTTTAACTTCTACCTCAAAGCTAGATATCTTAAAAATGCCCAGAGAATTACTGTATAACTTTCTATAGAAACGACTCATTTTACTTAGTTTATAGTACATATTTGTGGTTGGTAGTACGTGTAGAGTCTTTGGTTTCGTTTGTAGTTTCACATTTTCTCCTGTCGAACCACACCTTTAGTCTGTACTGAATAACTATGCTAATTTCTTACTTTACTACTTCCGCATATATTACATCGTAAGCCAGTTCCCAGGAGAATACGACACCTCAGTGCGGTAAAAACGGAGTCTGTGTGTTGTTCTCTCAACAGGACTGCCTGCATCCAGGAATCACCGTGTTCTTTCTTTTTTCTATAATCTAATGAAATAGCGTTTCTGATTCTTCTTATGACTCCACCACTTGACAGTCGTGAAAACTAGATCGATTGTGGGTATTGCAGCAGAGGCAGAGGAGCTATACTAATCACAGTTCTCACAATGCATGCATGGTGAAAAGCATTGTGATTCGTTCGTTCCTCCACTCCTGCTTCAGATTCTGATAGTCTCGCTTCACAGGCAAAAGGGGAAATCATAAGTTGTTGGAAGGAAGCTAAAATCTTGTGAACCATGTCTCCGTCCAGCTGTAATCATTAATTTATTTTCAAAAGCACTCAAACAGCTTTGTTTACATTTATGACGCCGACTGTGTTGCTAAAGAAACCAGCCTAAAGTCAGCTGTTAGTGCTTACTAGATATGCCCAAGAGTCCGAGCAACGCGGTGACTTTCCTTAACTGTACGTGTGGTTGGTGCAAATTCCTCCTTACAGTTTTAGTTTACCTGTCGGACTATTATGATTGCACTGCTTTTTTGTCAAATACATCCATGACTATAAGTACTTTTTGGATTAATTCCCTAACTGTGTTACACGTTTCTTCTTTATCGTCAGTGGCAGCAGTTGAAAGATTTTCATGCTTCACATTATCATCCCAGTAATTCCAGGTGGGTTTTTTCGAAAGAATATTGAACGTTAATGTCTTACTAAAATAGTAGTGGTGTTACGAAAGATTACGGAGTGCGGGCAACTACGATCGAAGGTCAAAACGCTCTTGCACCAACGCTTTTTCGCGTGATAGATGTGCATCCCATTCATTGTTAGTTGAAGTCCAAAAAAGCTAGATACACATGTGTCGAGCACGCGTAATAGCAACCTGGAGAATAGGATTGCGGGCTCCTCTCTTCGCCGTCAATTACAAGATGGATGCCACAATTCGTTACTTGCATGGTTTATTTGTCTATTAAATATGGAGTGAACCGCTCCAGCCGTTCAGAAAAATGACTGCGGCACGAAGTCAGAGGGCGGGAAAAATTTTTCTGCTCACATCTCCATGCGCCGTCCCCATGATCTGAATGCCTGGAAGACTTTGACATTTGCATTATTTAGAATTTTGAAAATTTTTGTCAGGTTCTACACGTACGGAGATCTTCCATTGGAAAGTCATCTTAAAAGTATTGAGAATAAAGTATTGCGTCACTTTGACAAGATTTCTATAACAACAGACATTCCTCATGAGCCCCGCTGGACAGAATCAGTAAGTTATATTTAATAGTAGTAAATGACAATATTAATATTTTGAGACTTCTGAAATGACAAGGCTAGCATTTAACTTCAAGTTCAGATGCGTTTAAGAGACGTTTAAGAGACCTACATTATAAGACGCGGACCACTAATTGCTGCAGTAGTTTTCGTGCTTGAACCAGCGTCATTTTGGCGGGAAAAAACGATAGCTATCGTCATTCTTCTACAGGTTTAGCGAATATCGCAGTGACGGAAATAAGTTATCAAATGTTAGAAGCTTTATAATTTTGCGATCGGGAGAGGGCGTTACCTAATCCAATAATCATGTTGACTTTTCTGGTGAATAAAAAGCACTATGACGCTTTCCGGGATGGCTTTTTTTAGAATACGCCAAAAATACTTTAAGTCCAATCTTCTTCGTAGTCGCCCGCTTCCTCGAATGTAAAGAGAATCTTTTTCAGCTTACTCAAGACCCTTTGTCACCCGATGGTTTTTAGCTTTCCTGGTTTCTATTTACCAAGAAGCAATGTCTATCAACTCAGTCTTCTTGAGTCTAAGTTGTCCTATCTTCATACTTATTGTTGTCGTTTTTGTTTAGCGAGAAAAACACGTCACCTGTCCTTTTGATCCAATGGCTGCAAACCCTGAGAAACAAACCGCAGTTGGATTACATTACCTAACTGGAAGGTATGTTTGTGAATTTAAAAAAAAGGAATAGTTTTTTACGAGAATATTTATTCACACGGTGATAATATTCGCTCACTCTACAGATTTACAAAATACAGTCCCGTAATCGACCACCCAAGATGCGAAGAATTTGTGTTCGCTTACAGGAGACGATCGTTGAATTAAACTACACGGGATCTCTTCGGGGAATATTTCCCGACAAATCTACCTATAGGCACATATTTTATTGCATGCATTTTGTAGGTTACGTATATGCGTAGTTCCCTGTTTTCTCTCACTCTTAACTTTCTTCGCATACTCAGAGTGGAATAGTACATACAGCGAACAAAGGGACCATACCATGTCTCAAGTGGTCGCTCACGAGAGGTTCAAAACAATGGAAAACTATAAAACCGTCAGGCCAAAGAGTTTTCGAGGTCGCTTCTGAGGTTTTATTATAGGGTTTTGACTAGGAAAAATTGTTGTTTTGGAGAGGCGGTCGCTCATGGGAGGTGGTTGCTTGCGAGATGTCCCAACAAACTTAAACACCATGTACAGGCATTTGTCAGTCTGAGCAAAGGCTGGCACCGCTAATAAGCAGAAAGTCTGTCATACATGTACAAAAGATTGTAAACCCTTAAATGCATCCAAACAGGAATCATGAACGTTTACACAGTAGTTAATCCACTGTAATTGTATGTTTTGAATATTTATTATCTTTTTCTTCAACAGCACCACAGATTCGTTTGAAGCCCTGACCATGGTCATTATATCATCTCTGTTAACTAGTGGTCCAAATTCACCTTTCTACCAGTCTTTAATTGCACCTAACATTGGCTCTGGTTACTGTGCAGGAGTTGGGTAAGAGTTTTTGCCTCTTTCATTGACTTCATCAACATTTAGGTTTTCTTAGCACTAAAAAAAACACTCGCTCCCTACTGGAATCATGCGTGGTAGAGTTTAACCCCGTTAATAAATTCACCGTTCAGTGCGCTAAGAAACTTCAGACAGTCATATTAACCGTATGGTTGCATTAACCGTGGACAACATGAACAAAAATAGAAAAGAATAATCTTAATTATTTTTATCGATGTAAATGGTTAATTTTACAATCTTGTAGAGTTAAACATACTAAAAAAAAAAAATTAAATTTAGTGAAAATAATCTGCAAGCTGGGAAGCTGAATGAACTAGTTGGTTTTCTTGTTAGCTCCCTGAACAATTTTGGTTCTAGGTAGCAGGTAAATGATCAATTAAAAAAACTGGGGCAAGCTCTTGCTTTGAAAGGCTGACCGGCTCCAAAGTATTATATACAGCCACAGTCGGCAATTCTAGCGTCGCTGGTGGGAGAGCTGGAAAACGTATATGCTAATCTGGAACTTGTTATTCCTCTTTGTAATAACACCATTTTGGAGGGGTTGGAGAAAATTGGTTGTGTCTAGTGAATAGCATGGTTTTCGGATTTTACCTGAGTGTACTCTTAATGAGATAATTCAAATTCATGGAGACGCCTGTGAAAGGTTTTTACTAAAGCGGCCCATTAACTTGTTATTTTCTTTCGCTCGATCCATGTCGCGAAGGTATGATAACTCAACGAAAGATGCGTCTTACACAATTGGACTTCAGGGAATCAAGAAAGAAGACTATCCAAGGGTGGTGGAAACTATTCACAACACTTTTGACAAGGTTATTGAGTAAGTTGAGCTATAGTACAGTTAGAGGTCAATCATGATGATGTTGTTGATGATGACGATGATGATTGTGATGGTGCTGATGGCAATTTTGGCTGTGGGGGGTTTGATGATGATGATGATGCTGATGATGATGATAACTTTTGAGATAACATACATGTACAGGGTTCGTACTCTTTTGAGCTCTTCAAATCCATGCCTTTCCAAGACTATTTCAAGTTTTTCATGACCTTAGGTTAAGCTGTCGCTTTTAAAAATTTTCAAACCTTCCCTGTTTTAGCATATTTTTTACCTAAAGCAGTTTAACAGACTCAAACTCTGGTGTCCTCAGTCCTCCAAAATGTGTGCCGTTCGCGCTGTTTGATTTCTCGTCTTGATTTTACGTTGTCCTTGCTTGTCATCTGCAGTAACTTATTTTCCATGACTTTCCAGGCAGTTTTAAATGACCTGTACGAACCCTGAATTGTATCTAGCCTGTCCATAGACGAGCTCGGAGCGCGAGGGAAAAAGGGATTTTCCTTCTATAACCCCATCTCCTTGCACTTGCAGTCAATAAATCCCTGCGGTTTTCGTTATGCGCTTGACGCAAGGGTCTGTGAACAGGCTAACATGTATCAGTTGGTATATAGCCCGGTTCAGATGTAAACCGATCATTTAATTTTTTGATTTCTCCTGAATTTCAAGCTAACTACCTTATACGGTGTACAAGGGAAGCGTGAGCGTACACAGGCACAAGAAAATTTTACAGCCAGCTTGCTGTGGTTCGAATTTTAATGTGGTTTCAAAGAATAATCACGTTATTGCTCGATTGTTGCAGGGAAGGTTTTCCATCGGAGAGGATAGAAGCAGCTTTGCACAGCATTGAATTAGCTACCAAACACCAGAGCAGTAATTTTGGTCTTGGACTTATTATGGTAAATTTTCGAACACATTTGTCTGTCTTTACTGGGTGATTGTTTTCAGACAAGCCAAGGGAGATGAGACAAGGGATATCAATTGAGTTAGAAAGGGGGCAGTGGGTGGGGTCTAAGGGGCTTTATAGAGTGTTTAAGCAAAGGCGTTTTTGAGAGACGTGCGTCAAACGGAAGCGACGCGTTTTCACTTTTAATATCTCTTGAGGCTGCAAAATTTGTAATGCTTAGTTTGTCTTCCTCTTATAGAGACGATTAGCCAAAAATGTAGGCGAACTACTGCCAAATATTGTTAAATGTCCACTTCCTGTTGACGTGCATCGCTCAAAAACGTCTTTGTTCACCCTAAGGAGAAGCGGACATAAACAGGAATACACTTGCTAAAAGTCCTTTATTTTTTTTTCCTGGTTGGTTATGCCATTTTAAAGGACTTTTCATACCTGTTTGGCGCGAAATTCACCGGTCGAAAATTCCACCGGTGACGTCATGACAATTGAGCAATAGGACAGTGAGTGACATTTCACGCCGCTCCCGACACAGCATATGTCAATCATTTTTTTCCCGCGTGAATTTATAATACGATTCATATCCATTCAGGCGAAACAAGTCGACCTCAAGACGTCGTCGCTTGCTCGTTCGCTTCGCGACCTCATGCATCGAAGCTCGCTTCGCTCACTTTTAAGAACTTATAAGAAGTCGACTTGTACCACGTCTAGAACAGGGAGTGAAGGCAGGGAACTATAAGTAGGAAATAAAATTTCCACACAGTGGGAGATGGAAGTGCGAGTACCAAAGAAACAACCTCGTCCCCATGGCTTTCTCATTTTTTCAGGGTAAACCGGAAAAGCCTTGGGGACGAAGTTGCCAAAAATATCAGCTTTGTTTCTAACAGGTTTACCCTAGGACTGTACATCAAACGTTTTATCAGTGAGAAAAACCCAGTAGGAAAACGGCGATCGTTTTTATTGGAAACATAACATGTGTTTGTGCTTCCACACCCTTGTTTTGATTAGTTACTTTGTACTTTGTACTCTGGATGGTAATAATTAGCGTATGTTGCAGACATAGTTTAGTGAAAACAGAACATCCGTTTTTCTACAGGGAATCATGTCTATGTGGAATCATGATGCCGATCCGGCGGATTTTCTTCCCATTAATGACCGTGTGGAGATGTTCAAGGTAAATAACACCAAGAATTCTCTGCCGTTGAAAGTGGACGGCACGTAATCAACCCTGCGTGTCTTCCATCATAAAGCACCAGGCAGTATAGTTACTCTCTTCCCCCCGTGGATATTACAAAACAACACTGGCCTTCCCAAATACAGTCCAACCCCGTTAATACTGTCACTGAGGGGGCCAGAGATAGTGTCCTTATTAACGGGGTGTCGGTATTAAGCGGGTTGAATTTAAGGAAATTGTAAGGGCTTTCTTTGAGGTGTCTGTATCTAGTGAGTATGCGTAAAGCGGGCTTTGACTGTACCTCATTATTGTTAGGACGCTGTATTGCAGTTGCTAGGCTGCGCGATTTCAAGCAATTTCAGCACCTTTAAACAAATGGTTTCAGATTTGATTTGTCCAAGGGCGCGTTTGATTTATTGTATTGCGGAATAAGAATATAAAAAACCGGAATTTGTTACAAATTTCTTGTAGTGTGAGTTTTGAACTACTTAAACGTTAAATACATCGGAATATTTTATTTCAAGCGGATTTCTAGATGTTAAAATGCAATGAATTCAAAAACAAGTGATTTCTAGAGTTTATTGCATTTATTCTTATACCGAAATACCGTCAATTGATCACGCCCTGAGATACCAAATGACCCTTGAAACTGAGCAGTAACAAAAATCTGGACAGGGAAAGATTGGAGCAGATTCAGCCCTTAAGCTACCTCCTGTTCATCCACTACTTTCGCATAGACCGTAATGTACCTTGTTTACCCCCAAGAATTTTGCTTAACTGTGAATGGGGCATAAGACGTTCTGTGAGGTCTTGAAAAACGTTCACTGTCTTACTTTGCTTTGCTTTCAGAAAAAACTTGAACATGGATCGTTTCTTCAAGACAAACTGAAGGAGTGTTTCAAGGATAATCCCCATTGTCTAACACTAGTGATGAGCCCTGATGTATGTATGCCTAAAATGTTTGTGCTATGCCCAAGAATGTCAACATAAAAATCAAAATTCAGTACTAAGAAGTTATATTGCTGGACGACGAAATAAAATGTTTATGGTAAAATCAGATGTAAATTTTTAATAACGATATGTATACTAGGTTCTTGTGATGACTTGCGCCGTCATCTGCAGTTGACAAAATGAACACTTTTACTTTATTTGTGTTTCAACAGCCAGAGTATGAGAGAGATCTAAATAGAAAAGAGCAAGAAAAGTTACATGGCAAAGTGAGCATTCTTTCTGAGGAAGACAAAACTATGATTTATACCAAAGGTACGAAAGCTTGCAGTGGCGATTGGTTGGCCTGTGTCATTAGCTCATCTATCAATCTGATTCTAGTTTAACACCTTTTGATTAATATTTACAGTGGAACCACGTAATGCGACCACCTTTGGAACATAAAATCCTTTTCCGAATAAAGAGGTGGTCGTATTTAACAGGGTCTTCTAAGTAAATTGACTCAGAGATTTTTACGTTTAGGTCGATTCGAAAGAATATTGTTGTTAATAACGAGCTGGTCACAAAAACGGGCTGGTTGTAAGGCGGGGTTTCACGCTCTGTACGTTGTGTTATTCAGAAGAGCGTTCGATCTTACACTTGTTTAATTGAAACACTTTAAGGAATCCAATTGGCGGAACAACAAAATGCATCAGAAGATTTGTCCTGTCTTCCTAGGATGACGATTGAAGGTGGGTATCGTTATCTTTGCACGTACATATTTTGGTATGATTTAATTAATAAAACACCCGCAACAGTAAACATTTGCTGTTACTTCTTTCTTTTATACTCTTTCCATTGGTGGTTTTTAAATAGAACAGTGGTTTGTGTTTTGTTAGCGTGACCTACATTCATGAACAAAAGTCTTTTGGACAATAATTCCTTCGTAAAGCAGTGGCATCTTTCAATAAATGCCCCTTGCGGTTTCCTCTCCTCCACTCTAGACAATGTTGAATCGTGGGAGCAATTGCGAATACACTAGACTGCAAAACAGTCGGGTTTTTTTTTTCTCAAAATCAGTAAAGAAATCGGTAAAGCGTGGCGTAAGAGTCATACGCGCGCGAAGCTCGTGAGCCTCACACGCCCGTAGCGTCTCTCCCCACTCTCGCTCTCTGTTTTCAGCCTCGTTCCAGACCTTTCGTTTGACGGCTCGCCATTTGAACATGCAAAAATACGGACTGTGTTGCAGTCTACGAATACACGGGTTGACGTTGTATGTGGGGTGGACAAGGAGCTGGGCATGAGTACCTTTTAAACGGACTACAAATGCAAATTTGTCGTAAGACTTTGGTCCATCATTGTAGTCTTCCCAACATAAGCCTATCTAACGTATGGCCTAGGCCAAACGTAGAACTTTTCATGAGTCGAACCAAACTTAGTGAGTTACGTCCATGAAAAGGTCGACGTCTGGTTCAGTTAAGTTCGTCTGAATGAGTTTGGATCGTCCAACACGTTGTATCGGTCCGCTTCAAACGGAGAGAATGTCTGAAGATCGTCTCACATGCGATAAACTAAACTAATAAATTAATTAAAAATTTGTATGCTAATGTACATGGAGCCTTGTTCGGGAGAAAATTTATTACTGATCTCATTCAGTTGATTGGTTCGACCCGTCCTAACTGACCCAACTTAATTTAGGTCGACCCAAATTATCACATGCGATAAACTAAACTAATAAATTAATTAAAAATTTGTATGATAATGTACATGGAGCCTTGTTCGGGAGAAAATTTATTACTGATCTCATTCAGTTGATTGGTTCGACCCGTCCTAACTGACCCAACTTAATTTATGTCGACCCAAATTAGAAGTTGGTTGGTCGTTTGGCCTAGTGTCCTTATCCATTGCCTAGTTTAATGGTTCCAAAAGATAATCTTTATTTGATCAAAGCTTTAAGCGTTTAACACCTTTTTAACTGTAATGTCAACTCTTTTTTCTTTCCTTCTTTTCACTTGTAATAGATATTGATCCCCTCATCAAGCCTGTTACATTGGAGCACTACATCTCTGGTATGTTATAGAAATACAGTCTAACCGCTATTAGGCGGACACCCTCTATGTAGCGGCCACTAACTAGATTTCCTATGGACAAAACTTGTCCCTTCCTCCAGGGTGACGCTTTGCCTGGTCCCTAGGCCTTATTATTCCGCGCGGACAATGCGTTTCACGTCACGTGGTCCGAGCGAAGAAGTGAGACGTTTCCCGCGCCTTCGCCTTGGATACGTCACCAAAATGCATTGACCGAGAAGGCCTGGGAAAACGACGCTTAAAAGGACGAAACGAATGACTGTCTTGGTGACCATTGAAAACTGTCCGAAAAAGTCTCTTGATGAGATAAGACATTGAAAGTGAGGGCAGATCTAAGGGTGGATAAGGGAACACGGAGACGTAGCAAAGAATGTTAACTGCTAGTTTCTCCTTTAGGAAGTAACGTGCTTACGACGAATTTAGTGCAAAGGTGATCTTGATTTTGCGGTTAAAGCTAAATATCTTTAACGTTATCCAGGATGTTGAAAATCCAGTTATCCATCCAGAGTTATACAGAAAGTGTAAATTTTACTCTCATTTCCCCTGTACGAAGCAAAATGCTTAAATAAACGCTTTTGAACTTGATCTTGACTTTGCTGTTTATGCTTAATCTTTAAACGTTGTCCAGGATCTTGAAAAAGCCAGTTATCCATCGAGAACTATATATCAAGTAAACACTAAACTTATACAGTTTTGAGATTTTGAAGAAAAATTGTACAAACCTTGCCTTGTGTATTTTTCCAACAGCTGGTGTTCCTGTGCAGTATTGTGAGCAGCCCACCAATGGTATAAGCTACTTTCGGGCAATCTCTAGTATCACGGATATACCTGAGGAGCTCAGGGAATATTTGCCTCTCTTCTGCTACATCCTTACAAAGTACGATGTCATAAGCTTTGCAACCGTGTTGAGTTGTGTGTTGAAAGCTAGTAATTTTGCAGTGGCTTTGGTTTTTCACCAGCTGCATGTATTTTTTGTCCAATTCTGACTGGTTCATTTGATTGTCTTATCGTTTGTGATTGGCTAGAAAATTCGCGCCAGTTTATCAACCAATCAATCAAACGCGTTTTGCGGCGCTTTTCACTGGCTGTATGTATTTGTTTCGAATTCTGGTTGGTTCATTTGATTGTCTGCTTCGTTTGTGATTAGCCAGAGTAACTACTTTGTGTTTCTTTATGGCGAGACTCTCAAAATCACTCAAAGGACACTCAGATTTGCTAGGGGTTTTTGGGAAAAGTGAGGCGTAGAGCCCAGGAAATGGTGCGAGAAATAATCATTTAAAAAATCGTATGGAATAAACAGTACTATTCAAGTTCTGCCAAAAAGGTTTCATCTGAATGGTAACACCACAGGATTTCATCCGCAGACTCAAAAGTTAGAACCATATACTAAATAGATCATGCGAAAGTAGTATTAACTTGGTTTCATTTGAATGGTAACACCATAGGTTTTCATCTGCAGACTCAAAAGTTAGAACCACATACTAAATAAATAGTACCTGGTGAAAATACTGCTGAAGAGGTTTCGTTTGAATGGTAACACCACAATATTTCGTCCACAGATGTAACAGTTAGCACTGACCAGTAATCTCGTTATAGCGCAAAGGAGTGAAAAGGGTTTTAAAAATTGTATATTTTGACATTATTATGAAGCGTTTTTCTCTGTTTTATAGGATGGGTGCTGGACATATGAACTATATGGAATTAGATCAATTGATAAAGTTGAGAACAGGCGGTATGGGCTTATCAACACATATCACAACTCACCACAGTGACTTGAATGGGTTTGAACAAGGTCTTGAATTTTCCTCTCACTGCCTCGACAGAAACCTCCCTCACATGTTTTACTTGTGGTCGGAAATATTTGCCAGGTTTGTGTCGTTATTTCTTTCCTTCTACTCGTCCTTTTACTTTCTTGGGCGATTATGGGTAGTGTGATGGTGAAAGCGCTAGTTTCATGTTTCAAGTTTATTGCTTGCATACAGTTATTCATACATTTACAGTTGTACTGCAGGTAAAAGCAAGGCTAATCGCGGCATGTCAGTCTCACAAGTTTCATTTATACACTATTTTGAAATAGTGTTACAAGGAAAGTTTTGAAAAATTTTACAAAGGATAGAAGATCAATAAAAGAAAACTCGTAAAAAGGACTAAATATTTTTGAAAAATTGATTTCCCTGGACTGTACCCATGTGTTCGTTTGAGTTTGTTTGTCCTTACTGCAAGAGGGTTTTCTTTAAGCTTTGAGCGTGAGACACCATGAAATTTTTAAGTTGCCGTTGCTAGTTATTATACAGCTAGCAATCTTTAAAAAGGTATGTACGTATATCTTGGCAGTGTTGGAGCCATTAGTGAGTGACAGACATTTAACGTTGTTGCTTAGAAAATACAACTCAGAAGTGACAAAGTTTTCATCATCCGATTCCTCTTTAAACGCTTGAACTTAACGCGCAATTAACGTCCAAAAACCCTATACAGTTTTAGTTTGTGCTACAGTTTGCACAAGAAAACAAATAAGCAAACAAACTTCATATTAACATTTGTTCATTTATTGATTGCAGACCTACACTAAATAACCCAGATCTTTTGCGGACACTGGTGAACTTGTTAGCTTCCGACCTAGCAATGTCTGTAAGTCACTCTGGACACATGTATGCAATGATGCTGGCATCAAGCTCTCTCTGTCCGGCTTCTGGTCTTGTTGAGCAGTTTGGAGGTCTCTCCCAGGTAAGGCTTAGATACTGACGCAATAGCGAGTGAGTCAAACTCTTTCATCCAGTTATAGAAACTATATGGTGTAAGCATTCTATTTAAACTTTTTCAGCAGTACTTTCGAATGGTATTACTCTATTTGACAGTTTTTTTCGATATAACTTGCACGCTGCAAGTGGTGAATATGCAGTCTAGCTTTTAGACTGCATGTTGATCTAAGCAACTGCAAGTCATTCTCAGTTGGTGTGGTTTCTTGGGCACAAATATGTTATGAGAATTATGACAAAAAACGCTCTGCGTTGAAGAATAGGCCGTTTTACAGTTACAGGTGGAAACGAGGCTGGCGTTGACCTTGTTTTGATACTACCCTTCCTGCTTTCATATGTAAATCATGTTGTTCTTATGCTAAATGGTATTTTAAAGGATAATTTCCATAAGAAAAGGAAGGAGGTTTGTATCAAAACAAGGTCAACTTCAGCCTCACGTTCACTCAAAGGCCAGGATACCAAGCCCACAACTTCTTAACACACAACCGTGCGACACTTATTTGCGTATACTCTTATTTCAGGTCTTATTTATGAAGAACTTAGCTGAAATGGAGGATTTGACGTCTGTTATAGAGAAATTCAGCACCATTGCAGTACAAGTCTTGGAGGGAACACAATTCAGGTGAGACAAAAAAAAAACTGCGATAAATTTTACAGTGGTGAGGAACACTAAAAAAACTGTTAATCAATCGGGAAATTCAACAAATTTTCTTAATTGAGTGAGAAAAGGTTGCCTTTTTATCCGGGCCATAGGCTGATGTTTGAAACGCAAGACTTTATGAACAAGCAGCAATAGATTTGGAATATTTTGTAACGATACAGCGTTCACTAGTAACTTCGATGACCTGACCCAAATACCTAGAAACCAACAAAATTACGCCAATGGTTTTGTATCATCAACGTCATCACCATCATTTTAATAGACTGATTTCTCACCATTGGGTACTGTAGAGCATATCCGTATCCGAGTTCCTCCAGTCCAAGGCTATTGTCTCTGGTTGGGGTTCAGTAAACACCATTCTTTACATGAGCCAACTGAAATTAATTTATTAAGAGCAGAAATACTGGACATTAATTTAACCGGGTTTAGGTGATCAAATTAAGATTACTTTAGGTGAACTTTGCGGCGGCTGAATTTCGATTTCGCTAAGCTATGTTCGCTTTGTAGTTTGAACATGATGGGCGAAATTGATTTATTTCTGTCGAAATTATACAAGCTGACGATTAAGTTCAGTTAATGAACATTTCGGCTTTTAACCCAAACCGACGTTGTTATTTCTCTCGTTCCCCCATCTTTGCTGACTGAGTTTTTATCCTAGATGCGCTGTGAACACAACAGCTGAAGGCCGAAAGGCGGTAGAAACTGCTTTAGAGGGCTTCTGTGATTCTCTACCCAGTAGCTTGTACGAAGAATCATCTCACGTAAAGGTATACTTCAGTTTAAACGCTGGCTTTCAATATGTGATGACCTTAGTATTGCACTGCTACTTCGTGAATGGGCATTAAGACGGAATCCACCAGGAAAGGAAATTTAACAGGAATTTAACCTGCTTTAAGCGAATACCTCTCCAAAGTAAATGCTTTTTTCTGGTGTCAGATGTGACGCTTACGGGAGGCTCGTCTGTAAAACAAAAATGTTGACTGGCCTTTCGGATATCAGTTGTGCGTTTATTGGATGAGCTACAGTGGTGATTTTGGTTCAATAAAACCTCTCTAGTTGGTTTTACAACCTCCACCTTTATCCCTTCACCTTTCTCGTGTGATCATGCTTAGATGTATATATATGAATCCCTGCCCTCACAACGCATGTTCAAAGTCATTGTGTCCTACCCTAAGAAATCACGTGATGTTGCATTGCGTAATAATGGATTCATATTTTTTTAAAACAATCACCTTTTGACTTAAACCTTCAGAACCCAGACTTCAAGCCAACTGCTGCCAAGACCCATTTTGAGGTGCCTTTCCCGGTGAATTACATCAGCAGATGTCTTCCTACTGTACCATATACACATGAGGACTTCCCTAAGTAAGTTCATTGTCTTGTGTTTGGTGGGTTATAATCATCTCCGACGACTGCATGATCTCAATAGGACTTTTGTAGTAGTTGGTCAGGTGATTAACTTCCTGTCAAAAACAGTTCTCTTTGGAAAAATGATATAAGCAGGAGCTGATAGAGCATATTCAAATTAGAGTGTCTGTTACAACGGCCGCCGAACAGTTTTCATGTTTTCAGGAAGTTGATCACCTATTTCATTTTGCAAAATATAAGAAAAACTATTCTGTGCTAGAGTGCTGCTATAGTTGTTTTGCTTGAATGGTTCAGTACACCATGCCATCTTATCAACAGGTGCAATTAGTTGTTTCACAGTCAATATCTCAGTTGACTCCGGGAATAGCAGGGTCAAATAATGAGTGTATCAAAACTCAAGTAACCTGCAAGTAACCACCGCCCGGTTAGCTTAATTGGATAAGCCCCGGTCTGCTGAGCGGGAGGTCGCGAGTTCAAACCCCAGCCGGACCAACACTCAGGGTCTTAAAATTACTGAGGAGAATGTGCTGCCTTTGTTGTGACATCTACAAATGGCTAGACATTCCAGTCTACTCGGATAAGGACGAAAAACAGCAGGCCCCGTCTCATAGCTCTCTCATTGTTCTAATTCTTGTGGGACGTAAAAGAACCCACACTGCTGTTCGTAAAGAGGTGGGGGCGTAAACCTCGGTGGTGTGGTACAACCTTTCATGGGCTGTGTGGGTAATGAAGGGGATGATATCGATTGGAACGCAAGTCCTGTTTCATCCCTTGTCACCGTGGCGAATTCAATAAAGTGAAGAAAGTACAGTTAAACCTTGATACGGACAGCAAGTGGACGGAGCACTCAACGGATGTTCTTTAGATGTAGGGATCGCAAGAAATTTGGTTTCTTTAGAAACAAAAGAGCTCTCCGTAGTAGAGAGAAGTGTTCGTCTCCATAGGTTCCACTATATAACTGTATTGCAGGATTCTTTTTGCTTGATTACTTACAAGTGATATGTTTGTCTTCGTTTTCTATGTTTGCTTTTATTAAGTAATTCATAGTTCTTTTAATGGTCTCCTTCAGATTAAGAATCCTGGCGAAAATGCTTTCGGCAAATTTTCTGCACCGCGAAATAAGGTATGTTTAGGAAAGCAGTCATTTAAAGAAACAGAGCTTATATCTCTTTAAGTTGTTTTACTTTTTAGCTTCCATCGGGATCTAAAATATTCATTGACTGCCTATTAAACCAACGCAGCAACCTCTATAATAAGCTCCCATGGGCTTATTTCATTGGAGGTGTGACCAGTCTCTTAACGGGACTGCGTCACGGCAGTTTAGTCAGTTTTGTCAGTTCAGTTTTCCCTGTCACTCGATATGAAACTTAACTTAATAAAGAAATAACTTGTAAAACAAATATGCCTTCCGAGTGCGAGTGTTGCAATTCAAGGTTACAAAAACAGAGTTAAACTTTCTGAACCTATCAAGCTGACTATTTTTCAAAAATCCAAACTGCTTAGAGGGCCGCACGTTTATCAGCTTCCTTGTTTGTGTCGGGCGTTTTAATTAACCATTTCACTTGCTTTCTAGAGAAAAAGGTGGAGCTTATGGCAGTGGGGCGAAAATTGGTGGTGGGATATTCTCCTTCTATTCTTACAGGTAACAATCAGCGGGTTATCCCCTTATGACCAAGATTGCTCGGTAAGGATGGATGGATGTTACCCGCGTTTTGATGAAGACGAAAAAAATCGATACCCAGCCATCTTGACCGAACAGGCTTAGTTATTAATGGATTTATTATATCTCCATAAGAAAATGTTTTCTTGACCAAGGGGGATATCTAAATCTCGAGAGGCCCAGAAAAGCACATCTCGCCCGCTCGAGTACCGAATCAAAACATTCGCTTCATTTCAATCAACCGCTTGCAGAGCCGGGCATTAAGTAATTTTCCTTTTTTGAACCTCTTATAGAACCGTTTGTGCCAGTGAAAATACCCTAAAAGTGTCCTGTTCTTGGTAAATAGCAGCGCATGAAATGTGTTGTCTGAACGGGTAGAAAGAAATTGGCCAAGGGTTAATCATTGCTCTTTAAATAAACGTTGGAATTTGTCATTAGAGATCTTTTACGCTGGACTGTTACAATTTAAACTAACTTCTTTACTGAGATGAAAGAGATGTAACACCCCACGTTTAGGGTCGCGGTGTTGTCTCCAATGCTTGCCCTCTGCATAACACCTTCGCATCAAACTTGGTATCAAACCTCGCACTTTTCTTCGTAGATATTAGGTTAAATCTCGCAAGGGAAGACTTGAATTTCAATTTACTTTTGCCAGGGATCCTAACTTTGAAGAAACTTTATCGGCGTTTGAACACTCTGTCCAGTGGGCGGCTGAGGGAAAGTTTACGGAACAAGACATCGAGGAAGCTAAGATTTCTGTGTTGGCGCAAGTAAGTTAGGCGTATACTGCGTTTGTATAACTATTCCTTGGGTACTTACCATTTACATGGGGAAACCGGAAATTCCGGTTGAAAAATGGAATGGCTCATGCCATTTTGTTTGTGAAGCTTCAGAAAATATGGGCTGTGATTTGAGGCGAAGCAGATTTGGATATACTTTGTAGAGGGTCCCATCACGTCAAATTTTATAGTTTTATGTTTTTTTTTAATGCACAATTACCAAGCACCCCTGTTTTCTTGCATAAAATGCTGAGTAGCTCGCCGAATCCAGTTCAGTACAAGTAACGAAGACGCTCGTGGCCTCAAGATTTTAGTAACCTGTCACGAGTAAAACAGTAAGTCACCACCGTCTGGACAAAGCAAAAAATGGCGTCAAATGTTTTTCTGTGGTAGATCTTGTTTCTGGTCGTTATTTACCTACTTATGGCTGATCGTACCTCTTTGTTACCGCCTGTAAGGTTCGGTCAATAAGCGCAAAGCTTTACTTTAACACAAAATCTCTTTTGAACTCCATGCTACTGGTATCGCTCCTTTAAGCGGTCAGCTGTGGTTGCAGATCTTATTTTTTCGTTGATCTCCGTACAGATAAGTTAAAAAATGTTACGTCCACTTGCGAGTTGGCAGAGGGAAAGTGGAGAGGTTCGGGGGGAGGGTAGGGGGAGGAATTCTAAGTAAATGCAAGTGAATGGTGATCTCATACACAGACATTTCCTTTTGATAAGAGCTCCAGTAACTGAACAGTCGTTGCCTGTTTTTCTCTTTCTTCTTTTTAGATTGACCGGCCAGTATCTCCTAGTAACCGAGGTATGCTATACTTCACTCAAGGCGTGACAGATGACATGCGGCAGAAGCAAAAGGACCAGCTTTTTGGTGTAACCAGGGAAGACCTTATTCATGTGGCACGCACGTGAGTATCGTTTTTGTTCGAAGCGCTCGCTGGCACCAGTCTTTTTCTTACTTCGTCTTCTTCCCATTCTTTGCTTTTGATTTGCGGATCTCTAAGGGCGCCTTTGATAATACTGAACAATTGCTTATTAGATGAGCCCGCCTTTTTGGTGCACTATTTCTGCCATCTATCGGAAGTTTGACTTCTCTTGCACATGACAAATCTATTTTCTGCTTAGGTACCTAGCCTCCTCAGATATCCCGAACTCGATTGCGGTGCTGGGGCCTGGAAACAAAATAACAGCCAGAGACAGCTCATGGACAATAAGAAGAGAGAGCCTAACATGAAATCAATGCTCCAGTGTTAGAGCCATGCTGCCCGGGCTGACGGGATTACAAGCGGATCTCAGTGCGCAGGGTCAAGTTATCCATTAGTGCTATTTCGTGGATAAATCTCTATCCAGTGGATAACACAGTTGACTTTGTTACCGCCTCTCCACAGCATAGTAATTTGTCAGGCCCCAGTTGTTCAAAACGAAAGGAGAATAACGTTATATATCTACTGGATAAATCTCTATCCACAAGATAACACAATTGGTTTCCTTAATACTTATCCGTTAAATAGTGATTTATCCGATATATGGGGCTATTCAACGCTTGAACAAACGGGGCCTTGCCTGGTGAATAGCGCCGTCCATCTTTTAAAGGACCAGGGCCAGACCGTTTAAGGTCATTGTCTAACGATTTCAGCAGTGTTTGAAGGCTTTCTTCTAGAACAAAACTGCGTCGCTTTTAATAACTAAATTTCGACAACTTAGAGATAGACTGTCAAGCTACATCTTATGCAAAAAGCATAACATGGCAAAAAAACACTACTCATTTTAACCCGGTTTTAATTTTGCAAGGTTACTTGAGCCCTATATAAAGACTTAGTCTCGCAGCTTGACTTTGTGCCACTGACTACTATTTTAACCCAGGTTCAACAGAGCGTGCTTTATTGGTAGTGTGACGCATGGTTCAACTTTTAAGAATCAGAACTGCCTGCTCCTTGTTTCACGCAACGAATAGTGATTTCACCCCCAACTAACATGCTTGCAATGGAAAAGCAATGTTATCGAACGACACGCAGTCGACCACCATTTCCGGGTTTTCTTTGATTGCAATGTGTTTTTAGGGTTTTAAAACAACGCAGACAAATTGTGGCAGAACTTCTTTAATCATCCTTGAACGGTGTAGAAGTAGGATTCTTTGTAGGAATACGGTTGCCTTAAAGCACCTGCCACCACAGTATATGCTGTTCAGGGCAGTAGTAATATACAGGTGCTTAGCCAGTCCATAGACTTGTAGGCCCGGGCTTGCAAATGTTTAGTTTGATCACTCTATCGCTTGTAATAAATTATGCGTTGTTGGGGTGAGGTGAAAAGCTTAAGAGCTCAAAGGGTTGGTGAGGTTAGTGCGCACTAGTCATACGTGCAATTTTCGGGATATGTGGAAATGAAAGTCAGCCAGGCCTACAACTACTCGAAAAGCTGGCTACGCCCCTGATATAGTCTACGCGGACACCGGTCTGGATTCCCAGTTACCGGAAGTTGGAAAATTTCAAGCACTTCAAAGAGTAAAGGAAGACAAAAAAATTGATTAATGCTAACTATTGACGCATATAAAGAACTTCAAATACACCGGTTCTAGGTGCCGTTCGCTTGTTACTTTTTAGTTAAAACAACTATTGAACATAAACTCTAGCCAATACTAATTTTGTTATGCACTGTCCTGTCCAATTTACATTTTGCCCTTTTTCATAAAATCACAAGTACAGCCCTCGCTGAACTTTATAACGTAATTGTTTTGCAAATTGTAAAATACTGACAGATGTAGTTTTAATGCTCATACTAAAAAACACATTTATTGGGGGTGAAGAAGCAAATGTCCGACTTCAAATTCCGCTATGTTGGGCTGCCTGTATATTATTAGGGATAGTCGCTGTTCACATTTACCACGATTTCCGAGCTCGATGCTAACCTGGCAAAACAGCCAACATTCCACGACCCCACTACTGGTTTTCCGCGAAACACATATCATCTTGGGAGCGACTGCAGAAACTCCATACTGATGACGTGTCACTACCCTAATCTGGGTACTTCTTCTGATCGGTTGAAGCAAAATAGGCCAATCAGAAGCACTACTCAGATCTGGGTAGTGACAACTCATCAGTGTGGAATTTCTGCAGTCGTTTCTCTGACGTCATTTCGCGAGGAAACCAATGGTGGCGTCTCGAAATGTCGGCTGTTTCCTGAGGCTAGTTCAAGCCGGAATTACATTTTGTTCCTTTATACGTGGTTGGCAAGAAAGAGATTGAACTTCGCTGAAATGTGGCAGGTAGCGGTAGTAAAAGGCATGTTCAATATTCAATGTGCAGATAGCGCTAGAAAGTACTTTTTTGATTGGTAAGTTTAGTACATTTTCTCACCAAACTAGCTTTCTAGAACTGCAACACCCTCAGCGAGGCCTTCTGTTGTCGGATGAGCACAGCCAAGCATTTTCCCACCACTGCTGAAGGTGACAGCAGCGCCAAATCCAGCCACTTCTTGTGCCGTTCGAGAATCCACCTCGGTAATCTGCTGCCCAAATTCCTCTACCTCTCGTAAAACATTCTCGTCGAACGCAAACTTTTCCACTTGGATATCCTGCTGAAAAGAGTGCGGGCTAGAAACAAGAAATATAGGCGATTCGAGGGCTGCCTTCGGACTCATTCCACTGTCCAAAATGCTTGTCAAGTACTGTGGGATAGAGAGCGCATGTGATGGACCCGTACAGGCCATAGCTAACACTGGTATCAGGCCAGTATGGAAAGAAGGCTCCCCCCTTTCCTCTGAAATGACTTGTGTCTCCTGGGGTTCAGGGATACCCACATGAGGAAACTCTCTGGAGTTGCTTTCCCTCAGGGCCTCCTTTAAAGACTCCTCTTCCTCCACCGCCTCTTCGTCTTCGTTTTCTTCCAGTTCATTTTCTTCGTCGTCGTCTTCTTTGATAAGAGAATTTATGGAAGCAACGAGTCGCTGCTTTTCATGGAGAGGTGTTTGTGGCACTGCGTTTATAGGATTTGAATGCCCTTCTGGAACAGTAGGATGTGGTTTTGTGATTTCTCCGTCGTTTGTCGGTGTAAAGTATTCTCCATGAACAGAAGCCTTTGATGAACGTTTCTCCTCATCACTAGGCTGTTCTTCATATATAACTGATTTTACACCAATATGATCTTGGACGCCTTCGTTAGCTTCTTCAAAATTTTCCTTATCCCTGGCAGATGATAGGTGGTTCAGATGAGATCTGACCCGGTTATGCGTTTTGAGGATCACTAGTTTCTGTGGCAGTTCTACTCTCGTGTATTCACGATGTTTTAAGCCCCTCCGTTTGTCCGTAAGTCTCTTGTTGTGCTTTTTAGTTACAGCGACGTCACGTCTGAGCCTTCGACCAAATTCATCGAGGCCACGGAACTCTTCCTCGAAGACAATCACTGGCTGCAGTCCTGAAGGGACTCTCCTTTTGTTTCCCATTTCTTTCAGTAAAGACTTCAGTACGATTCCTGGGCTAGGAAGACTCACTCCCTGTACAAATAATCCTGAGCCCCACGGACTGCTGTCTGTGCCATGCACCAGAGAGCACACATTGCCACCTCTGTCTACTACAACTACTCCAGAAGATCCATGGTCCTGACCTTCCACATCCATCTTAACACTTGTCAGCATTTCTCGCATTAGCTCGTTTAGTTCTTTCATGCGCTTCATAGAGCTAATTTTGTCCCACAAGTCCTCTGCTGGTTCTATTAGCCCTCGATGTGAATTGGACAAATGAATGCCAAGGTGTTCCTTGAGAAGGTGCTTTCCATTTGGAACAAAGTGAGCGAAAAATGAAATAAAAGAGCTGAACCGAGTGACAGAAGCAAGCCAAAAAAGCTTCGTAGCATTCGTCAGGTACGAGTCTGTCGAACTGTCAATTCCTGCCAACTCCAACAAGTTCATTTTCTCCAAAAGCTCAGCGCCACCCCATTCGGCGCCTGATGTCAGCACGTGATACCCCTGGTACTGTGTGCTGGCGGGCTCCGGTGACGTCACTTGATATTCAGTAATGTCCTCCATGGTGATGTAACCTTCTTGGCTTTGAACCATCTCTACCATATCCTCTGCCCAGGTTCCTTTATAAAAATAGTCCCTGCCGTACTTGGAGAGACGCTTGAGGAACTTCGCCAGTTTAGGTTGTCTGAATCGTTCGCCTGCACTGTAGAGCTGCTTTGTTTTCGGATTGGTAAAAATATGCTTGCCTGCAACCAAATGACGGAATTATAGATTAAAATGGCTAACTTCTCTCACATTTTATATAGGTCTTGCGAAGTGATGGGAAGCATATTCGTCACAAGGGTTTTGAATTTGGAATGGGATGGACTCACATACATATGGCAGAGCACGCTGCTGAGTTATCCCCAGTTGTGTCATTTTTCTCTTAAATATTAACTTGGGAAGCGCGTTGAAAGATAAGATGTGCGCGGGAGAGGGGGATATAGGGACGTGGGGGGAAGGGGAGACACCTGAGGTACTCTTGCTTTAACATCAGCTTTTTGTTGGTGATGTTTCGTTTTGTTTTGGATTGCCCTTGAGAAATTTTTGTCTGCTCTCAAATCATTCCTTTTTACAACTTGACAAATTTGGCCTAGAGAGTCGAAAGAAGAAAACATGCTTATGCTTGACAACAGAGCAAAATGTGACCCAAACCAGATAGTCAACCTTTGCTCCATTTTCTCAACTACTTAGCGATGTCCTTTAACATGCGTTGTAGAGATAGTGTGTAAATTGTCCTTAACAGAATATGATAAATGCATGATTGAGGAACGCAATCTGGTACCTTCCTTGGTTCGCAGAAGGCTTCTTGGATTATAGTTCTTCTTAATGTTCTCCGCTAAGTGAGAAGGAAGTTTAAAACCCTTTTGAGAAAAGTACTTTGCAGGTTCCAAAAGCTTGGACAGTGGAAGCCTCCCATACTTCTCCGAAGCAGTAGACACGGCTGCTATGAATCCTGGGACTAGAACCGAGGCACCATTGCTGCGGTCCGAATGATGTTCAGGCATCTGAGCCAGGTCTACGTAGTAAGGTTTGTTCCAGCCCCCATCAATGTTGTAAGTGTCACCCGTTGAGCTGTCATGGTATAGAATGTTGGCTACACCGGCAAACGACACGTGAGAACCTGCCGCCAAGACGATCTCTGAAGAAAAAAAAAATAAAGGTGTCCTCGAATTAGCTCGAGTCATCCAGTCCCAGCTATACAGAGACAGGAGTGGGTCCTGACAGAGATGAAAAACCGTCTTACGTGTCAACTGGACTTGCTACTGAGTACGAGTACATACGATCAAATCTAGCCCTTGGCAAAAAAAATAGGTGACTTACAGCCAAGTTTTGGAACATTAAGTCATTCGGGGATCACGTATAAGATTGCGCGACCTGCCAGCTCAGCTCAATGTCCTCAATGAGTTCTCGCTCTGCGAAGCGATCGAACAAAACAAATTGCGGAAATTCAAACAGTGTATTCTGTTGAAAAGGAAAAGTACTAAAAACGTATCTCAAGGGAAAAGTGTTATTGTCTATTTTAGTTTCTTTTTATTTAGTTTTTACCAAGTACTCTCAGCATCGCTAACATGTGTGCTTGAACTCGATACAAAGTAAAATCTCTTAAAGTTAAGAGCCTCTGAGTGCCTGAGTGTGCGTCGGTGAGTTTTGAAAATTAATTCCACTAACGTTTATCTTAGTTCCCTTTAAGTATAAATGATAAGGTGCGATTACAAAGTTTAATTGATCTTCCCTTATCATCGAAATTTGCCCCATGTAGACCTGGGGGGCACAACCAGCGTCAATCTACACAGCTTAATTAAATTCTGAGAGACGTGACTTTGAGTTTATAAGCATGGTACTATCTGTGACTTAGTTCGTCACTTGTCTTTAGTTCTGACCACGATCATCAGCGAGCCCTGTTGAGTAATCTTGGCTAAAATTGTTCAGGTTTTATACAAAAATCAAATAGTCCAAAGAAACACACACTTATTGTGTAAGTTACATAACAAAGTGCTTTTTCGATAAGGAAAGTATTTTAGTGATAAGGTGATTACTTTTTGAGGAGCGCATCCTTTCAGTCAGCTGGTCCACTCGAAAGGCACAAACTAAATACCGGATTATGGTCTTATCTATAGGACCTTATAGGAAATGGTGCAAAAGAACACTGCGATTTTTCAAGTGCTTAAAATCGTTTTTCTGGGATTTTAAGCGGCCGTCTTATATGAACTATTTTTCCATGCCACTGTAGAGAGCGGCAAGACGCGTTCAATAACAAATGATTATTTTCTTTTCTGGTAAAATTATTTTTGGCTTCCACTCAAAACATGAAAACAATTTAGACCGCACTCTGGGAAACTATTAATTGGTTCAATTTTAAGCCGAACGCATCCACTTGATGGATGTTGGACACCCTAAGCTGTCTCTTATCTCTGCTTTGCAGTCTATCCCCTATATCGGGACCCCACAGTAAAAAGAAATTCGCGAACTTTAATGATCCTCCGAGCAAGCAATTATTGTGTAAGAAAACAATGTTCAGCCTGTAAACTTTTGCCATTTTTAATCCACAAATCATCAGCAGTGAACATGAGAGAAATTTGTTTTCTCGATAACGAAGAAACGATGCGAACCTTCTCAGTATCTGCGTAAAACGGGGGAAGCTCCTTGGTGAGGTTGTATTTTGGCGAGTCGGACAACGATGAAGATGGTGTGCGTGAAAGTACAACAGTTGTTTTTGAAACTCACAAGGAGAAGTAAAAAGCTTATAATAATTTTGTTATTTGTCGTGTCGAGTGCCTGATATGCACAACTGGATTTAAATTTTTTTTATAAAGCTTAGAAGTCACGTAAGAAACAAGGAGCATTTGGTCACATCTTCTTCTTTTGTTTTCAGGTAAGAGAACTGAAACTATACTTGGAAACTTTAACCCCGGCAGAGAACCGTATGAGCATCTTACATCCAGTCAGTATAAAGTCTCACTCTCATGGCCGCGTGCAAAAAATTGACAAAGACACTATAGTATTCATCTTCGGTTCGTACACTAGATGGCGCCATAAATATTGCAATTTACCATAATTTTGCTCCTCGGCTTTGGTGATTTTTTATATAGAATATCAATCAGGAAGATTGAACAATCATACATGACAAGAAACCGAGGAGCGAGAACGGTTGAGTTGAGACATTTGCAAAACTGAAAACTTTTGTAGTGCAATGCACATTAGTTGTACAAGGGATTCTCTCCCTCTCCTCCCCTCCACTACTGGATTTAAGCGGATACAGGGGCATGAAATACATGACAAGAAACCGAGGAGCGAAAACGGTTAAGTTCAGACATTTGCAGAACTGAAAACTTTTGCAGTGCAATGCACATTAGGTGTACAAGGGATTCTCTCCCTCCCCTCCCCTCTCCTCCACTATTGGATTTAAGCGGATACAGGGGCATAGAATAGTGTATGATCTGATTAACCCCACTTTTGGTCTAATGATATGTTATAGTGTCTCGAAAACGTTTTGGACTAGCTGTGGCGAGCAATGCTTTCCTTGTACATTCTTTATTCGGGCAACAAATAAAGAAAATTGACCTATGCAAAGGTTGTAGCTTGGCTAGGCCTCGATAAGGTCAACTGAGCAGCCTGGAATGCGTTCACATAGGATCACGTCTCCAAGATTCTGATAGAATTGATACTGAGCTAGAAGAGAGACACTCACAGATACCTAGTTAAAATAAAATCATAGGGCACACAGAGGCATACTGAGCAGCAGGGAACCCTGAAAAACAGTAACAGATACTCGCTAACACGAATCGCAGCTTATTGTTTTGCAAACTGGTTATTCAGATAAAGGGAAGATAATTTTTATCAAAAGATACACATTTGCTTATCGCTGGATTGCGACACCTAGCCGGACGTGCAGTTCTTGGTAAACTGAGTACAACGTGTATTTCACTTATTTATTTCTTCAATTTTTTTTCCAATCTAGAAAAAAACGAAGCTAAAATGTTCCAGAGCGTATTAAAAACATTTTGCAACTGCTCCGGAAAAACATCCACGAAGCGTACTGATTAGCGAACGATTTATTTATATATTTTTTCTTTTTTAAATTTGGTTTAGAAAGCCGAAACAGAAGTAATTCAGTTATAACTTTTTGCCCAGGTGAGTCACTTGAATACTTGCATTAAGTTTAATTTTCTTTTGTCAGTTTGAAATGTTAACAACTTGAAGACTTGTTATGCCATTTCCTTTTCTCCTATATATGGCCTATCTTATCTCAAAAATTAAGCAAATTTGACATCTCTAGTACATCTGTTTTGAGATAAAAAGAGAAATTATCTTTTTTAATGTTTAGAAATATTTTTTGTTTACGAAACTTAGTCAGCCGGTAACGGATTTATTCCAAGAGGGCGAGATATATCACAAGCTACGAAAAACAAACAGACAGCAATATAAATCTAGATAGAGTTGTATGACAATTAAAATGATAAAAACCAAGAACTGAATGAGTTCTTGGCGTACGTCACTAAATCTTAGATATTTTCGTGCACTCGCATTTTTAAAGTTAGACAATTTACAATTTGATTTAGAACACGAAAAACCGGACACAGACGCATTTGGGACTTAGTGTCCCGCCCCCGAAAAAGCAAAAAAACCTTCCGATCTTGTCAAAATAAACCACTTAAAAAGTGTCAACTAACTACGATCGGTGACACAAAAAGGGTGTACTGTCTTAAATATCTCAAAGTTTAAATCCTGGAGATCTTCATCGTTACTTGTAACCAGTTAGACTTTGTTAGACTAGGTTCCAAACTCGAAAAACCGTTGGCAGAAATCGTCTAGGACTAATTTATTCTACAGTCTGGTAGAGTTGAATTGAAATAACCTTTCGATCTTTTCAAAACGGTCCAGTTAAAAGCAGGATCAACTGACTAAGAACTGGGTTTGAAAAGGAAATGGTATCGTTAATACTCTAACGCCGAAATAAAAATCTTTAATCCTCTTCAGGTTACAGAGTGTATTAAAGACTGCATTGTCTCGTTTATTTGGTTTCTTAAGTCGGTGGCAGGAAACAGACTAACCGAGGTGCACTTGGCTTATTTTTTTACTCTAGTGATATAATTTAAATTAAGAAAGAGCTTATTGAACTGCTACGAAAAAATATTCAGGCAAGTAAAGTTTAACCCAGCCTACCTGTAAAAGCTGTTGTCAAGCACGCATCCATTGCGTTCCCGCCTTTTTTCAGCGTCTCTACCCCCGCGTGCACAGCAAGAGGGTTGCTTGTTCCCGCCACCAAGCCTTTGCCGTCGCTAAAGGCCAGAGGCTTAGGCCGACGTCTTTGAGAATGCTGGAGCGACAGAGCTTCTAGCCTTTCAAAATCTCTTGGAAACCATGTCTTAGGAGAGAATGAAACACTATCCGGTGGAAGAAGAGCTGCCACATTGAAAGTACATCCCAGAAAAAGAAGCCAAACAGAAGTTAGCTGAATCATAATCGACTTACTACACGCGCGGAACTCACAAGGATACTCTCGTAAACAAGTCAGTTGACAGAGTTGTTTGGTTTTATAGTCTTAAGTGGTAATTCAATAGCTGTTATTGATCCGCCGTGATAGAAACACAATACAACGGAATGTGACATTTGTCCGAGCGCGATATAAAGCCTTCCCGGATCTGCGCGCGCAAATCTTTTTGGCGAGCGACATACACGTGTAGCTTGTGACCTCATGACAAACGACGAGAGCCTTTGATCAGATTTCAGTTATGATGATTTGTTTAATAAACGCAAATAAACCGGAAGTGAGCAGCGAATCATATTGAGTGCTACAAATTTTTTGAATGTCAGACTCTGACACTTGGCAAATAATAACTTCAGCTCATTTTACATGTAGTGCTAGGTGCATGCTGTTTTGAAATTTCGTTTATTCACAGCGTTTCGGGACATGACAGGCGCTGTAAAAGAAATTACGAATCATGCCATTTAGCAGTAGCGTCTTTAGAGTCTGTTGTAACGAGATGAGATGAAAACAGAATTGAATGGCTTAACTTCTTCGGCGGACAGAGCAAAAATGGATGACGAATCTCGCGAGCGAGCTAATGGTTTTCTGCCCGCGGGAGTCGCTCAAGTACCAAAAGAAGAATTACAAAGATATCTTAAATGTAAGCGTATCGGAAATTACCTGCTTGGAAAGACGATCGGGGAAGGATCGTTTGCGAGGGTAAAGCAAGGATTTCATGTTCTGACAGGAGAAAAGGTAAGATATATAACTAAGGACGGCTCCTTTGGCGACGCGAATATCCAGTGAAATATATTAGGTCGACTCGTGGTCATTCCCTTGCAACATTCGAACAGTACGCAATGTTTTACCATCACTGAAGACTTCCCAGTCCTGTGGAAAGGAATGAGCTGTTTATGATTTGCCGAACTCAACGTTAATACAAGGTAAAAATAAAGCGTTATCTTGAACTAACCTTGGCAACAAAAATTTGTCACATAGCTGCCCGGCTTAGCGTTTGTCGCCAATTTAATTAGAGTGCAAGGTACGTGAAAATTATTATTAGCAGTCATTATTTCATTTGTGTTCATAGCCTATGATATGGCATGTTTCACGCAATGTTTTTTTGCTGTTTTAAGTCATTTTTGGAAATACGTTACACGTTACTCACGCACAAGTTACCAAAACGTATTGTCTGCAAATTTGCCCTCTTCCAGTGCAGTTTTCCAACTTACGTATTCGTGCGCATTACCCTGCTACATAAATTAAGAAATTAAGCCATTAAAAACGTATTATCACGCGAAAAACATCCAAATTTGTTCACAATTTTGATTTATAGTTCGCCATTTTATAAAACCAATATATCAGTCTCACATATTTCAGGGTGATTTTTCAACTTCCGTTTTTGACGAGTAGCTACTTAACCACGCTTTGAATATGCTTATAAAGCTAACCTTAAACCATTTTTCACGTCAGGATTTCTGCTGCTAGTTAAAGAAGCTTTGGGGAAAAAAAAAACATGCGAGTAGAGAGCAAACTGAATCACCGCTGTTGTAACAGAGGATTAGATAACTCCGTGGGTGATATTTTTAGTTGAGATTTTTGGCGCGCCAATCATGTTAGCCTGCCTTCGTTTATGTTATTCCAGTGGGTTTCTCTTTCAATAACAGAAAGCCATAAACTATGTACATAAAACTGTTTTATTTAAACAAAAGCATTTTACGGTGAAAAGCCTTAGATGGTGTTGACTTTTCTATTGAACAAAAGTACAATTTAATTACTGTTCGTAATATTGGGTTTCTTCTTTTTAAAATTCCATAGGATTATTTCGCATACCTGAGTGTTTTAGCTTTCTCTTTTTGTTTTTGGGCGATTTCAGCGATATAAAATTCGCTATCAAATTAAATCAAAAACAGCGGAAAATTGTGCAACTGCGGAAGAGTTGTTCAGGATCTATATAATGATATTATTTCATTCCCTGTATTCTGTATTGGATGTGGTGGAATGAGGAAAATATCATTTCCGATCATTTCTGATCGTTGAGCAATTTATTTATCTGAGTGATCGCAACAACTTTGTTGCGTGTAGTGAGAACATGGCGATGCTTCGTAAAGATTATCTAATTCAAGCAACCCCATTGCAACATACTGGGCTATTGACAAGTGTTTATGTTCTTTTTAAAACATCGTAAATAAGAATAACCAAAAACGAAGAAAATATAGAAATATAATGGTAATCATATTAACAGTAATTTAAAACCCTAGGGGAAGTTTTAAGTAAGAAAATGTTCCAACTATTACAAGTTTAACACGTTTTAACTCTTCAAAAACTTTGACAGACCGACTGAATACTTGTTAGCACTGAAAGCTGAGTTCTACCGGGCCTTTCTGGAAGCTGTTTGATATTGCCCCTCTTTTTGTACCGTTCAAAGCGATAGATGATGATCAGTACTAAAAGTAAATTCAACAATGTTGTTCTTCTCAAGAGCTTTTAGGCTTTATAAACGGCATACGAATTCTCTTAAGTACTCTAGGGCTTAGGAATTTACCGAGTTTCGTGCAGTTAGTAGAATGTAGTAGAATTATGTCAGTTATGGCTCTAACTCGCCTCGGTACTCAATTTATGTGATCATGTGGAGTATATATTGCGATATGCGGTTTCAAGCTGAGGTGGTGAGTATTGAAATGTTAGGATTCCACTCATTCTCAATACCATGGAGTACTGCAAATGTACGTGCACTTAATACACGTCCTCTGGGAGAAATTATATGAAAAAGTGTTGGAGGAACTTTTTTATGAGGACTTTCACGATCTTCTTCAGCAAAAGCGGAATAGGGCTTATTCTTCTTTTACTGCTTTTATTCGTCACCGCACCTTAGTTTTATAGTTGACCAGCAACCCATACCACCTGTGGTGACCAGCAAACTTATCTTTTTAACCCACGTGTAACCAATCCCCGCTTTATACCCGCATAACCCTATTCAGACCGGGGGAGTTTTGAGGTGCCCCCTCGCTATATATAAAGTTGAATAACTTCACAACCGTTCAAGCTAGGACCAAATTTTCCTAAAATTTATCTGGGAACATTTTAATGTCGTTGTGACGTGTAGGTCAATATTTATGTTACCATGGTAACCGAGTTTTGACAGCCATGATTTTCAAAATTTGCATTTTCTCCAAAAAGTATGTGTTATTTCTATTTTACTGATTGAATTATTAAATTAAACTTAATTTAACTTAATCATCAAAGTTATTGTAACTTTTAATGAAATCCAGGCTTGTTAGTGACTAGTTTGCGAAAAAACATGAGCTTAATATGACCAAAAGGCAGATGCTGAAATAAATTTTTAACAGTGTTCATTTCTCTCAAAATCTGACATTTTGCTAATTTCTTGCTTCCTAAGCATCCCTTAATTTATACCTCGATTTATACTAGTTTTAAGTAACATAGAATACATTTAAATAATTCAAAATGGCAGCAGAGTGTATCAACCTCGTCGTCAAGGATATTACTGAGGGTAATACAGGGTTGAAACTTAACAAAAATGAGCTAAAACGGCTTTTGGAGTTTGTTACCAAAGAAACTCACTTCCTATTCAAAGGTGCTTTCTACGACCACTTGGATGATGTAGCCATGGGCTCCCCCTTGTCCCTGTTCTCCCAATCTCTTATATCTTAAATTAATAAGAAACATCAACTGCATGGATCTACTCGGGAACAGCTAAGAATCGTTAGAAACAAAGATAGAAGTAATTTCCTGTAAATTTTCGGCCAAAAGTCAAGGTAAGGGTGAATCATGGTTGAAACATAAAACCATGCAATATCCTCATGTGTAAACACTGAGCTTTAACGTGTAGAAACCATGCAATCACAAATCACCTGTTTCACACTGAATTCGTGACAGGAGAAGTACCTGTTGAGCAAAGTGAGGTGACCAGGTTAACGGTACAAGAGCAGTGAAATAACAGAATTAAACAGCTAAAATAAATTGATCAGAATGACTAAACTGACTTGAAGCGATCGCCTCGAGTGGTTAAGGTAATCCTTTCTTTCACCATTTTCCTAAAAAAATACAAGGGGAATTAACTGGAACGCAAGTATCTTTTTCAAGTTAGGAGAGGTTTTGGAGTGATCAGCATCAGTTATTCTGAGAGAACTAAGCACTGCAAAGGGAGTGTCAACTTATTCTCCTCTGCAACAATTACCCGCAATTACCTATACTAAGATATGTTTCACTTGAAAAAAGACCCAAATACCAGATAAAGCTCTCGTTACAATTTCTCATTCAAAACAAATGTACTTCGAGCAAAATTTATCGCCAGTCTCTTGTAGCTCAGTGGTAGGGAATCTGGACTACAGTGGAGGTCAAAAGTGTTGGGAACTTTCCGGTGATATTAGTAAAACTAGCGACCCCTCCCCTGCCCTCCCACTCCAAACAAAGTTGATTTTCGAGGACGATGGGTGGAAATGAGTACTTTTTTGGCCACAACATTGCTGGGGGAGTGGGGGTACGACGGGATGAAGCCAAAGTAGATCAAAAAATTGTCACTAGGAGCAGAGGCTATCTAACAGGCTTTTTCACACAATCCCAAGTTCTTTGATCCCCCATTCATACAATTCCTATATTTTATGATACGGACACCTTTTTTATGAAACGTGAAACAGATGCTATAAACCCCAAGCTTCATAAATTTCTACTACTCTGATAATACTGACATCTCTATAATGCTGACACTCCATTGTGTCACTTTGATGTCCTCAAGGATGTGTGATGGGGCCGGGCCGGCGCGTAGTGTCCTTCCTAGATGGGGGCATTCGGTAGAGGCCTTATAGGTAGAGAAACGGGCATAAGAAGGGCTAAGCTTTGTTTAAGGCAGTACGTTGCCTGTGGATAACTCTTTCCCGCGTGTTTCGTAGGTGGCTGTAAAGATCATAGATAAGAAGCAAGCGCACCAAGATAAGTACGTGGCTCGAAATATGCGTCGAGAGGCGAAAATTATGCAGATGATTCGACATCCCAATATTGTTCAGCTGCTTGAAGTAGTGGAAACAGAACACAGGTTAGTAATTTTGTAACCAGAAAGGTAAATTTCATATTAAGGAAGATATGTCGTTTCGGTTGGTTACTATTATTTATTTTACTGTTTTGTCACTCACTCACTCACCCACACATCTTTGTTTTCGACAAAATATTCGATCAGCATTCTTCTGCTAGAGTTTTCGGCCAGTCAGCCCCTGTTCCCAGGTCCCCCCGCCCGGCACATGCGTGCATGGGCATTCAGGAGGTTGATTTGCGTTACCAGGCAACTACCGAAAAAACGCCATGGACTATACATGAAGTTGTAATAACCGTTACGGAATATGATAAATATCTTATTTGTGAGTCTAATTTTAGCCGATGCCAGAATGAAGGCTTCGCCGCCAAAACTCTCATACGCGCAAAAGCAATTCCGCAAGGTAGGCAGTACATTTAGTACCCAGTTTGAGACGCTGTTGTTGCCTCAGGAGCTACTTTAAAGATAAAATAGAAAAGAGACGGCGTGTTAATGAAGAAGTGTGCCGGGCGCTTCCATATCCTGACACGCTGCTTGGAGATTAATTATTCATTCAGCCTTAGCTTATCTACTCTTAAGTGTTAGCTTGACTGGTTCGAGCTACAACAAGTTCATAGCCTGTGAGCAGGCTCGCTTGTGCTTTTGTTTGAAGAGAATTTTAACGTCAGAGCAACCAGCGCGGGAGGAAAAGTCTTCTATTCTTCTCGCCGGCTTTAATTGCTGGCTCTGCACCCTCAAGGGTTAGCTTGACTGGTTTGAGCTACAACCGGTGCATATCCTGTGAGCAGGCTCGCTTGTGCTTTTGTTTGAGCAAACTTTTAACCGAACTCGCACAAGTGAGCCTGCCCGAAGGCTTGCCTGTGCATTAAGGTACTGTGTATATCGCTCCAATGTACAGGTATTACCTGATCACAGAGTTAGCAGCTGGGGGAGATCTTATGGATTACATCTGTTACCGCAGAAAGCTTGGTGAGGTGGAGGTTAGAAAGTTCATTCGACAAACTGTTTCTGCAGTGCGTTATCTTCATCAGGGAGGGATACTTCACAGGTAAGATAGAAAGACGTGTAAAACGTCTCTGTAATAGCATTTCCATGGATAGTGATAAACAACATGACAAACAAATATTGGAAACCTTCCCAACTGGCGGTAGGAAAGCCAGTTGGCCATTAACAGCATGGTCTAGGAATCGGAATTATATCGAGAAACCAATCCAGGCTGTGGTCTTTGAACGCGCCTTGAATTGAACTCAGACCTACCAATTCCAAAATCAGAGAGCTGACTAGGACACAAAGAGAATCGAGAAAAACTGCTAGGGTCAAACGTCTCTTATCAGTTTGTTGGAAGTTGCACTTTTCCATGAAAACATGTTGCCAAGAAAAAATTGATAAGGGCAGGTGGGATGGTAAGCCCGATTTCTAACTGTTGACTGGGTCCGGTTTCTGTCCGCCTTGCCTAAGATCCATCCGTAGTGCGCGAGAAAGAGCGCAGGCGCAGAAAACGACTGGTAATATGGGTATTAAGGGTAATGGAAATGTTTGTCCCGATTTCGAATCACGAGGGGTGAGCATTTTCTGTTTGATTGGGGAATGACGACGACGACAACTGGTAACTAATAGCTACTCACGCTTACGGACGTTCCCACGAAGTCTCTGGCAAGGAAACAAGTCAGAAACGGATCAAGCAGTGAGCCGGTTAACATACGCGAACTCGCCGGCAAGCTAACACGTAGCTGCAAAAACTTTGGGGAAATAATGTAACACAGGTTGTAGGTTGTAATTTTAAATTTTTTGTTCTTCAGGGACTTGAAAGTTGAAAATTTGCTCCTGGACGACGACTACAACATCAAAATTATAGGTAATTCTTAAGGTATTTGGTTGTATTTAGAACTGCGCACAATAAATTAAAACAAAAAATGGCCAGACGGCGGAGGAATGTGGTTCAGTTTCCTGGATACCAGAGGCGCGAAAAATTAGAATGAGTGAACTACCTCTTGCCTTTCCTTCCTGAAAGATAATAGTGAATGTTCCTTTGCTGTGGCTGCTCCGACGGTTTAAACTAAAAATCGGTACTTCTCTTGCCAAGTTTAAAACAGCTTTTAGAACGTTACTGTTCAGGAGGGCTCACAGTGGGCTCGCAGAGGGCTGTTCACAGAGTGCTCACATGATTTTCCCCCTTATTTTCTCTTCCTTTACTACTATTGGCCTTTCCCCCGGGCTTCGCGCCCTTTGGCGAAACACGTAGAGGATTGAATGCCAGTGCTCGATTGGTTTACTGTGCACCTAAGTATTGTCACGTTACTCCTTTGCTAAGAGAACTCCACTGGCTACCAGTGCGCTTGCGCGTAGATTTTAAGATTCTCCTTGTTACATTTAAGATTCTTCACGGTGTTGCGCCTAGCTATCTTAAGGATCTTGTCTCTGTCTTACCGGTCTCACGTTACCAACTACGCCGTAACAATAATGGTATATTGTTAGAAAGAACGAAGAAGACTTTGGGAGATCGCGCGTTATCGATGGCTGCCCCCTTTTTATGGAACAGTCTTCCTCTGCCAATTAGACAGGAAACATCAATCGACTCTTTTAAACGCTCTGTTAAAACATATTTATTTAAAAAGGCTTTTAGTTAGATTATTTATTTATTTATTTTTTATTTTTATTATTTTTATTTTTTTAATATTGTAATGTTAATATTGTAATATTGTAATTTTACCGCGTAATTTTACTGGTTTTAATTTAGTTATTAATAATATTGTAATGCGCTTTTGTATATTTTTATAGAAAAAGCGCAATATAAGTATTAAATATTATTATTATTATTATTATTGTCTAGTATAGATGTTGTAAGTCCAATACTCGTTATCAATATACGAAATAGGTTTCATAACTTGTATTAATATTATCTAATAGATTTTGGTCTCAGTAACACGATGTTCGCCCAATTGTCTGATGGTCATTCTACTCGGGAATTTCTCAAGACTCAATGTGGTTCACCAGCATACGCTGCTCCAGAAATCTTGGGTCACAAACCTTACGGACCTGAAGTGGACGTATGGAGTATGTACGTGAACGATTCCTCGCTGTTGATTTTCTTTTACTTTGTTGTTAAGCATCTGGTATCACCCCAGATTATGCAGGGGTGTAGTACCATCATCACAACGTTGCCAAAGTATCGAGATAAGTCAGTTGAAAGTCCTCGGAAGCACTACGTGATCTTTGATTACCGTGATTTCTGCGATTTCTACGACTTGTACGAGTTTTTCCTGCCAGGGAAAGTAATAACTCTATGCTTGTCCACCCTTGGAGATTTCCCGGCGATTAGTCGCAACTTGGTAAAAAAAAACAAACATCGTTAAAAGTAGAAGTCTTGACTTGATCTGTTGAATATGTTTATTTTTTCATCATCATTTGAGCATTTCTTGGGTCATGTTGCCAGGTCGATCAAAAAACTTTCTAATATGTTCAATAGAAAGAGTGGAAGCACTGCGCTTGAGCGCGGTCAAAGTTGAAAAAGTTGTCAAAAAGCTTCAATGCAGTAAAGGAAACGTTGAGATGATTTTGATAGAAGATTCTAAACTCATTTAAACTAAGGTTGCAGTGCAGACGCTTTTTTGGAGAGGGGAAGGGATGGGCCAGCACTAGAATTTGTTCGCAGGTCGCGATGAACGAATCATAGAAGACCGGTAAAAGGGGAGGGGACGGGATAGACGGGACACATTTTCCACCCCTCTTCTCCTCCCCCTCGCCGAAACTTGACCTTTTTTTTTCCTTAATCCCACCCCACTGATTGATCGCACTTACTACTGGTAAATACAAAATAAGATCGACCTTAGGGAGGTTTGTGATCCCGCGAGACTGAGCAACCCCCACAAACCCTTGTTTTCACTAAAACCGCTGGACACAAAACCTCCTCTGGGTCGATGTTACATTGTCACAACCCTTACTTCTCAGCCCAATCAGCTTTCAATTTAAACATGGCGACTGCAGGAAAGAAGAGGGGCTCGCTGGTCTTCGAAGAAAAGCCGGGATATAATTTATCAACAAATTCTATATTTTCCTGTTTTCTTTTTCAGAGGAGTAAACATGTTTGCGATGCTGACAGGAAAGTTACCATACACAGCCGAGCCCTTCCACATCACTACACTTTACAACAAAATGAAGACAAACGACATGAATCCCATTCCTGATCATCTGTCAGCTTGTAAGTTCTTTTGGCTTAATAAGAAAGAGCAGCAGTGTTTCCCCAAGTTGAAGAAACCTTTTCGATAATTGAAAGGGTTTTTTGGACAAAAGTATATGCCACAATTCCAACTGAAAGTCATAAGCATTGCTTAAGTAAATAGAGTGATTTTCATATGACCTTGAAATGAAAACACGCGAACAAAACAGAAGCAACAAACGAACGACAATAGAGCGATTTGATTGGTTTATCGAAAGGGTACAAAAGAGCGTGGCTTTTGGTTGGTTAAGCGAAAGCTTGCGTGAAAATATTTCATGCCCGAGAACTTTCCAGAATTCAACCGATACTTCGCTTTGACGTCATACCGCAACACGATTGGCCAATCGAACAATGCCTTCTCCACATTAGGGATTCTTTGGCGGGAAAACAAAGAGTCCATGTTTTGATCTTTTCATCCATTGGCTGATAAAACAAATAACGAACACTTACCAAAACCATATTTCAAGGTCATACGAAAATCGCTCCATGATCAACAAGCAAGAGAGACTAATGAGACAGAGACGAAATCTTAGGGCGTTGGCAAGGATTTTACTAAAGTTATTTTTAGAGTTTGTACTTACACGGATGTCTTATTCCTGGGACGTCCGCGCATTTTAATCGATTGTTTGAAACGTCATCAAGCTCAGAAGCGACTGCCTGAAGGTAATTAATGCAGAATATTGTAACGGTGAGACACCAAGAGAGTTTGCGGATCTTTCCGGATACCATCTTCCGATTAATTTCAAGTGTTTAATTGCTAAAAATAACTTTGGTGAAATTCGCATATCCCAAGGGCCAGACTGTCCAATTATTCTCTCTTGCAAGAAGTTAATGCTTTTATTAAAGTCGTAACTGAGTCGTCGCTCACGAGAACTTAAAAAGAAAGGAAAAGGCCTGCTCATTATTTCACAGTAGTGGTCGACTTCGGGAACAGTTGCTTACAAGTGCTCTTAAGTACAAAGACAAAGTTCCAACAAGCTATCACAATGCTGATCGTAACAAGAGCCGGTGTTGCCCGCGAGAGTGGTCTCGCAAGGAGAACATCGACCATATCATTATTACTTTCTTTAACTCTGATATTACTATTTTTTTAATAGCATGTAAGGACCTTATTCGGCGTTTTCTCACCTTTAACCGCGAGCAAAGGATCACGCTGGTTGAGGCGCTTAATCATGAATGGCTTCGCAAGGGGTTTGATGGTCCCGTTAAGCCAGTTGTCTTCCCGAACTACCCGCGGGAGGAGGAAATGGACAAGAACATCCTCAGGCACATGACAGAGAAAATGGACTTTAATCAGAAGGAAGTCATTGACGCTGTGACGCTAAACAGGTATATCAGGGGCTTGATATTGTGTCGTAATAGTGCGTGAGTATCTCTTGAATTCGGGATATTCACTCGGTATCACCGTTGATCGTTAACAGGTTTTACTCGACGAAGGTATTATTCCGTAAATCCCCTTTCCTCTGGTAGGTGTAATAAGGTATTCAAAAGAAGCTCTTTGTCTACGCCAGAAACGTATGAGCTGAAAGCGCGGTTTCGCCCAGTATATAAACGAATTTGATCTCTCTTAAAGATTTCTAAAAAGGGCTGTATTCGCATGCAAGGCCAAATTAAAAACAAAAATATACAAGCGATTATAAGCCTCCCTGGATATGAGTCCCCCTCTAGCTTACATTGAAATGAATTCGATTTATTATGAAGTTTTGAAGCATAATTAAAAACCAGAAAAAATCAGTAAATGCAAAACGTATTTTGATCAGCACTACTTTAGCTTGATTGAAGCGTTTTTTTCTATTCGGGTTATAAGCCCCCCTGGGATATAAGCCTCTCCGTTTATAAGCCCTTCTAAAACTCCTTATGAGGATGTATAAACCCCCTCGGATATAAGTCCCTCCGTTTGTGAGCCCTCCTAAAACCCCTTACAAAGATGTGTAAACCCCCTCGGATATAAGCCTCTCCGTTTATAAGCCCTCCTAAAACCCCTTACTAAGATGTGTAAACCCCCCTGGGATATAAGCCCCTCTGCTTATAAGCTCTCTTAAAACCCCTTACGGAGATGTATAAAATAACCCACCCCCCCCGGATATAAACCCCTTCGTTTATAAGCTCTCCTAAAACCCCTTACGAAGATATATAAACCCCCTGGGATATAAGCCCCTACGTTTATAAGCTCTCCTAAAACCCCTTACGAAGATGTGTAAACCCCCTCGGATATTAACCCCTTCGTTTATAAACCCTCCTAAAACCCCTTGCGAGGATGTGTAAGCCCAGGGATTATAAGCGGACGCTTAAGGAATGCACTTTATTTTTTTCATTTACACCCTGTTTTCACCCTTGTTAGCCCATCCTGATAATAAAGATTGCATACAACAGCCATGTGTTTTGTTTCTGTCCTCATTGCAGGTCTACCCCAACAGCAACAGTATACCATCTTCTGCAGAGGAAACTGAAAAAATACTACATAAGACACCCAGAAAAAGTTAAACTGATGGCTAACGCTGAAATAACCTCAGCAAACTCCGAGTCAGTTATATCTAAGGATTCCTGTGGAACTCCACAAGAAAAGGAAAATAAAAATATAGTAAAAAAGAGGCATGAATGTACTGTAGCTACAGCGGTGGTTTGTGATTTTAACGCTAACGAAGAAAAAACACAAAACGGACACAAAAAATCGGACTCTACGAAGTTAGGCGTTCTACTGAACCGCAATCGCCTATCCTCTGCGAGTTCAGAAAATCTGTCAGCACCAAACGAAAAACTTCCAGAAGGCAAAAACGGATCAATGGGTGATGCTGACTCCGCCAAACTTGAAAACGAGACAGAACACCCTGACAAGCCAGAAACTTGTAACATTTTCAGCAATGCGGGAATTGAAATATCCAGAAAGGACTCTTGTAATTATTCGTCTGTTGAGGTCATGGCGGTCAAAGGTCGTAGCCTGTCACTGAACTTGTCGCATATTTCGGTCGAAAGCAAAGCGACTGGAGACGAACTGAAAGACGCTTCAGCCGTGAAGTTAAATGAACGCGGTGGACGAGAAAATGAAGAAAATGGAAAGAAGGATAAGACGGGATCTCCTCGATTTTCAGAGGCAATGCCCGCTCTAACCAAGGACAACAGAACACAAAAATCACCAAGAAATGCAGTTCCTAGTACACCATCTAAAGTCGGCAAAGTTTCTGTCTTTAATTCCAAGGTTATTTCGATTCCACTGCAGCATAAAAAACAGGATTCGGCAGCAGAGAAGGTAGTTACATATAGAATAATCTTCTAGCAGTCCCTCGGGATGATATCTGGGGCGAACATGTTATGTGTGAGCAAGAGAGGCAAACGCGCGTATCATGCTCGATCGTCCGCGTCACAGGAGCCTATATACAGATAAAACAACCTACAATAATGGTCAAAAGTCCTTGGGACAGTACTGCAGTATTCATATTTTTCTGTCATTTCTCGGTTCCCTCGTAAAACAGTGCATCCTTTTCGAAATTCTCTAACTTACAGTTCTCCCTCCCCCCACCCTATACAAAGTTGAAGCTCGGAAAAAATTCTGGATACACGTGTCCAACATTGTTTGTGGGGTGAGGGGAGGGGTTGGACCTGTGTGAATTGGAAAACGCCCCAGCAACGCAAAAGTGTCCCAAGACGTTTGTCTATGATTGTAGCTTATGATTTGCTCCACTGGGAGCGGTTTAACTTTTAATATTCTGTGATGGACTACGCTGAACTGTTCACAAATGCAAATTACTGTCCTGCAGTTGCCAACGGAAGAAAATCTATTCTTAGTAGTGAACAAGGTCAAACCACACAAACAGGTGAAGAACACAAGAAAAGCTTACCGTCCAGAGCAACGGGTCTATTGGAAGGCCCCTAGCATGGTGGTGCTTTCACTCGAGTTTGGGCCTGAACCCCTACCCTTTACCCCCGCCCCCCCTCCCCTCCCCTGCTGAAACATGTTGGTATCCAACCATTTGTAGTGGTAAGCGGGCTGCAAGTGACAGTTAGCCTTAATTATGGTTACTCTTCGTCATTCATCACAGACTCAAAAGCTGGAACCATCTTAGATCAGAAGCCCAGTTAGATAACCACTCAGACTTACTTTTCGATAGTTTTCATTTAAAAGCGCGCACCTTAATTGTTAGAATTTTATCTGCCCAACTATAAATAAGAACCACTACGATAACCCTAGTCGCCAGAGACTTTTCACGCGTGGTCTCCGGTCTCAATCAAGAGGCCCTTACCATGAACCGCAGGAGAAGCTCAAAGTTTAACGAGAACAGTAAATGGCATCGCTCTGTATCAGAGGTTTTTTTTCTCGCGGCTTCCCCGCTCGTGGTTTCGGCCTGCGACCGAGACCGAAAAATCGTGCTGCACGCGAGAAAAAAATCTCTTGTACCCAGGGTAAAAAACCATCCTACAAAACATAAATTAAACTGCAACCAGCAGAGGAAGTAAAGGTAAGCTATCGGGTGAATAGGTTTTTTCGCTCTACATGTCTTTAATTAAACTGTGAAGAATCGACAACTTATTCACATTTTTTTTTTATCTTTACAGGCTAAGTTAAGCCCCAGAAGGTTTTCACTTCCGCAAACCTTCTTTCCCCCCAGGAACCTCGGAACTAGCCAGCAAGGACATCCCGTCACTAATCCCTTCAGTTTTTTATCGTCGTCATCTTCTACGGAAACAAAACGAAAGAACAGACACTCGCTACCGCCTTACGGTTTGTGCTGCCAGTTAACGGCCATTAAGGCGCAGGACGAAGAGAACATAGGAGACGTGTCACGTGATAAAGAAGACAAATCACTTACTGATCACGTGGCTCAGTGCAATGGACTTGATGCTAAGCCTGGGCTCTCGGGAAAAAAATTTCGTTGCTCACCTAAATCTAGCGAGAAAAGTAAACAGCGAAGGAAAACTGTTGCAACTTCGGGGGGAAAAGAATTGCTTAAAAGCATAAACAACACTTTAGGCAAGCTTATGGAAGTTCAAGACAGATCTGAACCGGTCAAAGGTCACTTGTTAAGATCACGGTTACCCCCCACCACGCTCATGGGACGCAAAAGCGATTCGCCCTTAGATGACGTTAAAATATCGTTAATACAGGAGAATGCCGCTGTAGAACGAGTTAAGGAAAAAAGAAATCCTGGGCTGAAGATAAGCTGCAGGGTGAAAGATACCTTATCTCAGATGCCGCAGGTTTTATCAACAACATCACGCAGTGAATCAAACTCTCCGAAAGTAGAAGTCAGAGGCATTCGAAGGCGAAGGAAGGGAACAAATGAAGACACTGTCCCATTGATAGCGAAGAGTGATTCTTTGTCAAGACACGAAGACGCCAAGAATTTACAACGTCACTTACATGATACCACGTGTGACTCTTCTCAAGAGACTGCAGGTGATTGACGTACAAGGCGCGATTCTTTAGAGGAAATCATTTGAATTGCTACGTGGTGGATATACAATAGCATGACATAATTATACGTAGTCGAATCTTTCCTTAGGGACCCCCCTACAATGCTACTTTTCATTTCTATTACGGATAATTCTAGTGGTTCCAATGTTATGACCATACTGACAAATTTCGAATCGTTATACTGCCCAACTACCACTCCCCTAAGCCAAAACTTTGCCCTAAGTGAGAAGCAAGTGCTAACGTTGACGTAAGGGAGGGGTAGGTGGGCAGTTTCCCAGAAACGTATAATGTTCCCAAGTTTCTTACTACCCCTACGCCTCGGTGGACCTCGGTTTGGTCACTTTTTAGGAGATTTTGAATCCGGAAAGTCAAGTGATACATAGCATTCGAATGAATGTTCTCAGATTTATAACCAGTGTAAACGTTGCCTGCCAACCCCAATACTCTTAATACAATAACTCTGGGAAGTTCTCCTCGATCTTGTGTAAACCTGGCCTAAATATGATTATGGCTAGGGATCCTGCTACTGTAGGATCATGAATAACTTAGGGCCTGTTTACATGGAGGTGGGGGACCCTGGGTAGGTGAGGTAACCCACCTCGGTCCATATAATCTCTCAGTTCAATTTGATTACATCATGACATGATAGGTGGATTGACCTGCCACATGTTACCTCACCTATGTGGGGTCCCCCACCTCTATATAAACTGCTAGGTCCATAGAGTAACGGAAAAGTCACACCGTTTTATCTGGAATTTTATAAAATTTCTTGCGAAAGATATTATAGAAAACTGAAGAAATTTTTTTTCGTATTTATAAGGGTTCATGCGCCGAAGAACTTCGACTAGTCAAAGTTACGAGGCTAGTTTAAGAACTTTTAAAATCCTGATTTTATTTTAAAAACAATTAATATGCAAGTTGCAACAATGAAAATTTTTGTCTCCATCTCGAGGAAATTTTTATCATTATAATAATATATTCCTTCCTTCAGAAAAACAAATGATATTTTCAGAGACGCCGTTATGAAATACTGCTTTTGGAATAAAACTGTTATAATGTGCTTCGGTTCCTCTTCTTTTCTGTATTTTCATAATTGAAAGAAAGCAACCATACACTGGCTAGACATTACTGCCAGCGTTCTCTGTGGTCGGATAAATGAAGAAAGGTAGAACATTTCACAGCACTCTCGGGCTCAAAATTACTGATGATACAAGCGCTCAACCGGTCCAGTCACACATGAATCCAGTAAATGGCCTTGTTATTCTGAAGTCTCTCTGTCGCTTAGTGTACAGTACCCTTCCCCAACTGTGTTTGACGTTTCGTAGATAAAGTTTGAATTCTATCGGCGATTCAAGCTTGTTTTTTTGTCCCACGGTTGTAACAATACGATTACTACGATCTTTCACATACATTACCCCTGGAAACATGAGTCTTTCTTTATTCATCTCATAGATATTATTGGTATTAACTATTACCGTAAAATTCCGAAAATAAGCACCGGGGCTTATATTTTTCAAAGGCCCTTTTTGAGGGGATTATTTTTGGAGGGGCTTATATTCGGAGAGGCTTACCTACGGAGGGAAATTTGCGTTTCAAAATCCATTGGGCTTGCCTTATAGTTGGAAGTAAATTTACCGTTTTGGCTTTGTTTTACTTTGTATTTAAGGGCAATTTTCCAAGTACAAGCCCCCCGGGGGGCTTATATTTTGAGGAGCTTATTTTTGGAGGGGCTTATACTCGGAGGGGCTTATCTACGGAAGGAAATTTGCGTTTCGAAATCGATTGGGCTAACCTTGTAGTTGGAAGTAAATTTTTTTTTACTTTGTATTTGAGGGCAATTTTCCAAGTACAAGCCCCCGGGGGGCTTATATTTGGAGGGGTGATTTAACGGAGGGTTTTTGCGTTACGAGTTTGGGAGGCTTATATTTGGAGGGGCTTATACAAGAACGGGCTTATTTTCGATATTTTACGGTATCTTTTGACATACAAGTATTCCCCTCGCAAGGAAAGTATATTTGTGGTCTGTTTGGTGAGCGAAGTGTCGGTATTTTGGCGGCTGGACAAGACCAAACGTAATATGAAGAGATTTTTTGAGTTTACTAAGTTTCGTTGTTACTTAGGCCAAAGAACTGCCATCAGACGAGTTTTACTTTTGGTTACCCGAGAGGGGAAACTGGAATTTACGTTTTTGGAATTTATGTTTTTGACACGGGAGGCAGCAGTAACAACCGTTTTACTACAAGTAAGACTTGAGTTGACAAGGGTTTTCAACATTGGAATGTTGATGATTTGAAAAACCTGACACTGCAATATCATTTGGCCAATGTGCCACAAAGTTTTCACAGGCTTGTCTATCTTTAGATTGATTAGATTGACCGCACCTTTAAATTTGTTAAGACGTTGTGCTAATGCGTTGCCGAACTCATTTCTTAGATTATGAATCTATTAGAATTCAGTTTTATACGACTGAAACCAAGTCAAGCTTCAGTCGAGCATTTGGGAGAGAGCCGACGCTGGGTTTCCTGTTTTGTGCTCTTCATCTCATGTGAGCGATAAAGTCAGTCAATAAAATCACTTTGAGCCTTAGAGAGTCACTCGTCATCTAATAACCTATGTATTTTCTGAGCAAATACCCTCAAAGGATAAGTTTAGAAAACCCATCGAACCAAGGAGTGAAAAGTGCTGCAAATCAAAGTGCACTATGCAACTCATCTTTTGAACAGACACTGACCTGAAATTGTTTCGTATTCATGTGTTGCTATCGTGTTAAAACAATTCTTTCTTTGATTCTCATCCCTTACTACTGTTTAATGAAAGAAAAGGAAGTAGTAATCGATGATCTTTTACTAAATACAAACATTTTGCAGCATGCTTTTAAAACGCGTACTGCAACGTGTTTTTCAGCCTAAGCCTTAAACAAGTCTGACACGCGATACACAAATATCGTTGACCATAAGACGAGGGAAAACAACCTTCTTACAAATTTTCTGGTAAAATTTGCGTGGAAAAAACCACTTTGTTGCAGAAAACCAAAGTCTTTTACTGACATTTTCCGAACTTGATTAAGACAAGTCTCTCGTTCCCATTTTAGCGTTTCTCCCCCCCATTCCTGGTGATCTACCAGCCAAGGATAACAACGTAAAGAAATCATGTTTAAAAACTAACTTTATTGAATTCTGTAAATAAGCAAATATTACTGGTACAGGAATTTTACCGTAAAAGCAAGCCAGATTAAGTAGATATCACAATGTAAAATAACAAATTAAGGCATAAAGTAAACACCTCTGCTTAGCGCTCTACTATTTATACATACTGATACAGTTTGCTAATGACCACAATCGTAGTACTAATTCAAAAAGTTTAAAAAAAGTACTTACATTGAAGCTTTGTGTAATATGACTAATTCCTAGATAAGAAATGAAAACGATTCCTTTTATATTTTTAAACGTGAAGAAATGATAACGAAACTAGCCTACATTTAATTATAGTATCTGACATGATACCATGCATATGTTGTGGTTCAATATTTTATTATTGGTTTAAATTTTATTTTCCGTCGTTTTGGGGTATGATAATGTATGATTGATACTCAAAGTTTTAAACAAAGGAAAATAAAATTTAAACCAAGGAAAAAATTTAACCACACAACAAATATTTACGATCTTTTTATCGAACTTAAGTTGGCAATAAAAGTACGCATTAATGAGCTCCACCTTTTTTAAGAGGGCGAATCTTACTTCTTATGTACCTTGCATTTAAGGTATACGGACATTAAAAAGTGTTTAACAAAGTACATTAAAGGGCATGAAGAGGAATAATATTGTTATTTCGTCGTTGTTGACATTTGAATAACAACAAGAGAGCTTTCCTGAACTCTGGCATTCTTATCGCGTAAACGATGGGATTGACAAGCGAGTTCATAAAATATAGAATCTTTAAAGAATACTCCAAACGAAATGATTCCTGGAGAGAAAGAAATTTCAAACTGGATTGAAAATAAAGAAAACTAGCAACCGCAAATGGTAGCCACATCAGTAAAGATACGATGGTCATTATGAATAATGTTATGGTCAATTTCCTTTGTCTGCTGGCTGCACCATGGTGCGGAGGATGGGCTCCACACAAAAACTTAAGAACAATGCAAGAGTAAGAAACACAGATAACAAATAGACTCAAACAACAGTATGATTGCCATACGTAAAAATGATATGTCCTTTCTTTCCCATAGTTATTAAGTATTAAAATGGCACTTGAAAATATTGTGGCTAAAACCCAGACACCTGCAATTGTTACCCCGCTGACCCAAGTTTTGATGAGACGATGTCTCAAGGGACGAATTGTTGCATGCATCCGATTTAATGAAATTACTGCAAGGTTTGTAAGAGCAGTCAGAGGAAACCAAAAGTAGAAAAAGACAATTATTTTTGACAGTTGCGGGGATAAGTTCATTTTCGCAATATCGCATCTGTATGTGAGTAGGTAATCAAATAGATAAAAGTTAGAAAATCCTCCGACAAAAATATCAGCTACGGTCAGGTTTACTAACTAGGTACATGGCACGAGTGCGAAGACTGCGGTTTTTTATAAAAAGAACGATTGATAGAAGGTTCACTGTTACTATAGCAACAGACACCGTAAGGATTACAGCAAACCAGGTGATGCACTCGAATGAAGAAAGTATCATGGCTTGTTTTCTTTAAGCTTCACACTTTTAATTGTTTTTTTTTCCTTCTGTTGCTCGTGTACCTGAAGAAACAATCGAATAAAGTTTGGTTGGTTAGAAAAGAAAAACAAGGACGTGAACAAAGAAGATTAATGTTAGTTCCTTTTTATATAAATATCAGTAATGAAGATACGTTAACAACAATTCCTCATAAGACACTCACCTCAACTTAAAGTCAGTTTTCAGATACCGTCCCAAATTGAAAGCTGAAGTGTAAAGCCTTGTTTCACCTATGGAAATATCAGCGGCGCGTGAGGGGAGATTAGGATGAATTGGTTTACTAAAAGCTGAGGGAAATAAATATTTAATTTTCAGCTGAATATTTAAAGTGCATATCACCCCAAATAAGAAAAAAATGACGAATTCTACCCGCTTTTAGCTTTAAAATGAGGTATGATTCGTGTGAATCAAATGAAACCAGCGGTCTCCATGCATGGTTGAAAAGTATTAAATTTGCCTTTTTTCGCCGATTTTGGTCAGAGGGCCGAGTAGATATTGCCCGGGGTCGAGTGACGTATTTTGAGGCATTGTTCTTAGCTCCTCCCCGCTGCGACTGCTAGTCAAGGGCAAAGCGTAGAGCTGCTAGAGCGTAGCGTTTAGGTTAGCAAAACAACAACTTCGCACTTGCATCAGGCCTTTTTGTACATTTCTTTGCCGTCACTGCACGACTAAAAGACGCTAATCATCTAATTTCGCGTTTTATCGACATCTTGAACATACGAGGACGAATTTGAATTGGTAAAAAATTCAGATTAATCCAAAAAACAATCTGCGGCATCGTTTATTACAACTTTTCTATTTTTATTCTAGTCAAAAACTAATTTGGGGTGGTATACACTTAAGCTAATAACGTCGGCACTCGACCCACTCGTTCACCTAAGTCATGAGAAATAAATGATCATTTAGAGTTTCTTGATTCAGAGTTTCATGAAAATGACACCCATTTAACCCTTCTAAGACCAGGAAATATCCACATTGAGATCGGAAAAGATACTGCATCGTTTATCTTAAACCTTCTTTTATACCAGACCATACAAAATATAGCCAATCAAAATACAGAAAAACCATTGTATATGTTAGACGGTATTACACCCAATCTTCTCATCGTGCCCTGCAATCTTATTCCCGCCGAAATTTTGTAAGCGGTGACATTTCTTGTTTCTAAAATATTTCAAGTGTTGTTTGAGCCATGTCATTAATTTTGAGGTCGAAAACTCAGCTTCGAAACTGATGTGTTCGCTATAACGAGATTCCGTTATTTTCCTGTTAAGCCTGGTTCTCATATGCCGCCGATGCACCTGCGACATGACCGCCGGTACTGCCAGGGGTACTGTTCCGAAATGAGAACAGAAGTGGCCGGCAGCATTGGCCATCCCAGTCTTGTGAAGTGCGAAGTTGTCTCAAGTTCAACTTCGCAGGCATGCCGGCAGTAAAGCTCTGCGATGGCTCCAGGTGCCAGCGGCGCACATTCTCATTCGTCCGAGAAGTAGCCCAGGTGGTACCAGCGGTTACTTCGCAGATACATCAGCAGCATATAAGAGCCAGGCTTTACTGGGGAAAAAAACTGATTGTTCGTTTTGCCGACGACTTCGTTAGATCGAGCTTTCATTGTATTTTTAAGAAACTAGGCTCTAAGGTTTTTATCCAAAAAAAACTTTTGATGCCGAACAGCGAGTGGTCAAAGAGGAACTTTCAAAGTCATAGTTTTTCTACGTTCGTGCAAACTATCACGTATTTCTCACTGATGAATATATGAAGAGGACCCAAGTTATTTTCAGCTCGGCCAATTCTTGTATTCAAACACTTTTCATTAACATAGTAAGGAGGAGAGAAACAACAGTCTACTTGAAACAACTTACATCTGTCACATGAAAAGATCTGAAGGTCCACTGTCGTTCTTCGTTAGTATAAAGTCAAGTCCCTTTATAGTGGACACTGTAGGGACCTCAAGTTAATGTAGTTTATTTCAGTCAAACGTCTGTAATTTGTTTTTGCCGTGGATTTATAAGCTAATGTACGTTTTAAGTAGGTGTTCGTTATAGCGGGGTGTCCGCAAGGCGAAAGTTGGCTGTATATAACTAACCTTTCACAAATTGCTTTACTTCATGGATGTCTCCTCTGACGAAGCGGCAAAAACATATATTTGGAAAATATCAGTTCGGCTTGCAGGTTACTCCGGTGAAGAATTAACCTGCGTCGCAGACACTCTAAACCGCCTGTTTACAGCGCCTATACCAATGGTCTGGACGATGAGTGGGCCGGCTGCAACGCAGTCAAGCGAAGAGTATTCTTACCTCGACTTATTGCGGTCTGGCGACCCACCTTGTTTTGCGAAACATTTAAATGAAAAGCCTCAAATACAGTAATTGTCTTGCTCATAAGTTTTTTTCCCATTACTTTGTATACCAACCATGGTTAACAAAATATTGCTGAATTCGGCAACTTTTTTGTTAATTTAAACTTCCTCTTGCACTCAGCAGCCCACCACAAATCAACCTTTATTTAATCGACACATTACAATGATTATTTCGCCGCGGTCCATCATTCGAGCACTAATTAATAAAACACGAGATCGCCGTATCGTTAAATTCTATTTTATTTACTTGCCTCCCTAAGAGGTTCCGTTAAAACATTATTTGTTCTGAAAATGTGTGATGAAAGTATGCCAAGTAAAACAGAAGTGCGAGGTAGTAAAATAAAGAACACCGTATACTACAGATACTGCGCAATTCAGCGAAGGAAGAATTCGTTGGTCTTACAAGGTCAGTTGATGGTTTCAGTGCACTACACCTGCCTTCAGACGTACTTTTCAGAATAATTACTCGCAATTGCCATCTATATCAGTTTTTATTTTGTTCTCCTCAGAAGAGCAACTGAAAAATATGCATTATTCAGTGAGCGGATCCAGGGAAGGAGCCCGAGGGGCCCGCTCCCTCCTTATTTTTAGACCAAACTGAGGCCCGAAGGGCCGAAAAAATTGTTTTTTGATATTGTACAAGTATCAAAATGGCAGTTGTTAAAAATGCAGCCAAAACCGTTAAAAATTGTCAGTGCTCCGTAGATCCATTTGTAATGACGCGATGCATGAAGACCAAGAGATAGCCTGCGAGCAAGCTCTCCTATTTGGGTGAGTGAAACGAGTCTCGCGAGAACGCGCGAACGAGCGGCGAAGCCGCGAGGGGCAGAGGAAAGGAGAGCTTGCAACGATGTCTCATAAAATTTCATTTGTCCTTCGCCCAGACGAAGGGAAATGCAATTGGCTCTTTCCTTGCCCCTCGCTCGCGCGTTCTCGCGAGGCTCGCTTCCCTTGCCCAAATAGGAGAGCTTGCTCACAGGCTAACCAAGTGAGAATGATTATTCTCTCTTGATGAAGACACGGATTGTTGCATGCCGCATCCGATGAACGGACTGCAATGTTTGTTAGAGAGGCCTGAGAGGAAACCAAAAATAAACAAGGCTATTTTTATTTGCCAGTTCCAGGGTTATAAAGTTTCTTTTTTTAATGTCGCAGTCGCGGAGCCGGTTTCTGAATAGAAAAAGGTTGGCAAGAGAGGCAAACGCGCGTACCATGCTCGATCTACCGCGCGACAGCAGCTTATATACAGATAAAACAACCTACAATCCTGGGCAAAAGTCCTTGGGACAGTACTGCGATATTCATATTTTTCTGTCATTTCTCGGTTCGCTCTTAAAACAGTGCATCCTTTTCGAAATTCTCTTGCAGTTCTCCCTCCCCCCCACCCTATACAAGGATGAAACTCGGAAAAAATTCTGGATACACGCGTCCAACATTGTTTGTGGGGTGAGAGGAGGCGTTGGACCTGTGTGAATTGGAAAACGCCCCAGAAACGCAAAAGTGTCTCAAGACTTTTGTCCATGATTGTAGCTTATGATTCGCTCCACTGGGAGCGGTTTAACTTGTAATATTCTGTAAAGGACTACACTTAACTGTTCATGAGTGCAAACTGCTGTCCTGCAGTTGCCAATGGAAGAAAAACTATTCATAGTAGTGAACAAGGGCAAACCACACAAACAGGTGAAGAACACAAGAAAAGCTTACCATCTTGACCAAATACTGGGAGAGTTTCTGAGATGATACTGATACGGGTTTATTGGAAGATCCCTAACATGTTGGTGGCGGGGTCACTCGAGTTTGGGCCTGAGTCCCTACTCTTTACCCACCATCGTTATACTGCCCACCTACCACTCCCCTAAGCCAACATTTTGCCCTAAGTGAGAAGCAAGTGTTAAGATTGGCTTAAGGGAGGGGTAGGTGGGCAGTTTCCCAAAAACGTACAATGTTCCCAAGTTTCTTACCACCCCTACTCCTATGACGGTGACGCCTCTACGAGGCGGATATCTGGGAGTAATTACCATTTGCACGTGAAAACCGGAAATGGCCATTGGAAAATCCAACGATTCGCGCCATTCCGTTTGAAAAGCGTCATAAAATATGGCACTTTTTTTAACACTGCAGTTTTTCTTTCTTTTTTAGTGTTTTAAGCTGATTAGGCAAAACCTTGCAGAGGATTCTTCTCTCATAAATTCAAATTTAATCTTGGTATGTTTATACTGAAGATATTCAACTGATTTGTTGTGTAAATGGTAAGTACCCCTTCGTTTGCCTTTTTTGTTGGATGTTTTAAAACTCGCTATACAGAACACGATAGACTTTATTCATACAAAGCGACGTACTAGGAGAAGGGGGACCAAGGGTCCTCCATGGAAGAATTTTTTCACGAATCCGGAACATTTCGCTGGCACCAGATTTTTTTAGCTGTTCAGGCGCAGATGTTAGGATCCGAAATAAAAACGCCTCGGTGGACCTCGGTTTGGTCGCTTTTTAGGAGATTTTGAATCCTGATTTTCAAGTGATACTTAGCATTCGAATGAATGACCTCAGATTTATAATCAGTTTAAACGGTGCCCTGCCAACCCTAATACTCTTAATGCAATAAATCTGGGAAATTCTCCCCTTCTGTAAACCTGGCCTAAATGTGATTATGGCTAGAGATTCCGCTACCCGAAGTTCATAAATAACTTAGAGTAATGGAAAAGTCACGCCGTTTTATCTGGCATTTTATAGAATTTCCTACGAAATATATTATAGAAAACTGAAGAAATTTTTCTTCGTATTTATATTGGTGCATGCGCCGAAGAACTCCGACTTGTCAGAATAACGAGTCTAGTTTAAGAACTTTTATAAAAAAAATTATATATGCAACTTTTAATAATGAAAATTTTTGGCTCTATCTCGAGGAAATTTTTATCATTGTAATAATATATTACTTCCTCCAGAAAAACAAATGATATTTTCAGAGACGCCGTTATGAAATACTGCTTTTGGAATAAAATCGTTATAATGTGCTTCGGTTCCCCTTCTCTGTATTTCTAATTGAAAGAGGGCGAGGACTTTGCAGTGAAACCACTCGCCTGCGGCTCGTGGTTCCACTTGAGTTTTAAACATTTTATGACGTCATTTCTATGGTGTATAAGAGTGTAGACCATGGAAAATTGTGGTCGATTTGTTAAATAGCCCATCCTCGAAATTACTAGCTAATTCTGATCCAAGCAGTATGTAGTAACCATGAATGAGAGCCCTCGCCCAGTCTTTTGGGATTTTCTATTACATTATCACTCGGATCTGTGCCTAAGAACTGGGAACCAGCCTAGCGCAATGACAAATCTACTGCGTTGTTTGTACTAATTAACTTCAGTTCCTTATTAAGAAATAGGGTGGTTCTGAGAAGTAAATCACGTTGCCATCAACATCGCTGAATTAACTGTTACTTCCAGTTTAAAACCATCCTTCATTTGTTTTCGATTGTTAGAAGACTACGCGTTGCCTTGAAGAACATACACGGCAAAACTTCAACGGGTGCTAACCTGAAGTAAGGCCTTTTACCTTTTTAAAAATATGCCTTGAGGCTACCAAATTTGTATTGCTGGAAAATTCCTTAAATAGTCTTTGTTTAAGCTCCCTAATTTTAAACACGTTTCGCTCCTTATTCTCTCTTGGTCCCTTTTCCTCTGCCCATTGGGAGCCGCCAAAAATTTTTCCCAAACTCGCAGTTAGAACTCGCAGAAGTGAGCCTGCTCGCGCTATGCTCGCGCAGGCTACAAACTTACTGAGAAACCTGTGGTACCACAGGCATTCGTTACCAATCTCCCTCGGTAGAGTGTCGGAACAAAATGGCGGGCACACGTGCAATCCACAACATCGTGGTGCAATAAGAAATCTTTGGGGTTTTTGCTGTTAAGGCAATCTCATAACCCTCGGTTTTCATTCTTTCATTTCAAAACTATGTATCTGTGATTCTCTGCAAGTCTAGAGCGACGAACACGATGAATTCCACCGTACAAATTCTAAAGCTTTCACCAGTAAAGCAAAGCCCGTCGCAAGGTAAGCAACCGAAAAGATTGAAGCTCAATAATTTTATCAGGAACTTGAGTTAAGGAGGTGTAAGATTTAAATGTAAGTTTATTTAGCTTACTAGAGAATTTCGATTACGTGTGCTAAGAGATATGCTTTTTTATTACTGTGTGACGAAACCGGCTGTAATAAGTTTAGTTTGGTTCAGTGCTTTTTAAATAAGTTTTATCAGAAGGATATATTCTTCTGTTTTTATGAATTCTCCATTTTATACTAATGGGACTCTGAAGTGGAAAGTTCCTAATTCCTAACACCAAGCCGACTATTCTATTACTGCAAACTGTAGTTTTTTGTTATATATAAGTTATGTTTTTTTTTTGTCATAAAGCGAGCGAAACTATTAGAACTACTGAGGCCACTTATTTACCTCTCTTTACTGCGCTTTTCACAAACATGCGAATTCTGAAGTTCAAAAGCCAACTGACAATTGCATTTTTCGCTGCCGTCAATCATCTTAACAGACCTCTTAGGAAACAAAACTTTACTTTAACGGGTTCAAAAGGTCTTGGTTTGTGATTTGTGATTGGTGGATTTCGATCCGTTTTGTGTGTTTCTGTGTTTCAAGGTTCGTTGCTTGTTATCATAATTATGATTGACGGCAGCAAAAAACGCAACTGTAAAGGCGGCTTTTGAACTTTAGAGTTCGCATGTTTGTGAAAAGTGCAGTAAGTGACAAAAGCTGCCTATTTTATACTTTATTAAGACTGTTATGCTTTGATCATTCTTTAAAGCATTCCAACAGGTGGTCAGTTATTCTGCCAGGGTGACCAACATCATTTTTCTCTCAATATTATCAATACATAATTCAAAGAAAAGGCTGGGAGAATTACAATGTAATGAAATGATCACCAACAGGAAAAATGTTTTGATCTTTTACCAAATTCTCTCAACAAATTCTTTAAGGAAATTTATGGAGATCAGTGTGGAGAATTTGTATTTGGATATTGGGACTTAGAATTCAAGCCTTCTCTTCTCCTTTTTTCATAATTTAGTGTTTCATTGAACACCATTTTATTTCTTGTTTGACTTTATTTCTTAATATATTATTAGACAATGACTCAGCACAGCAAAGCATTCTGAATGTTGCTGTCACGTCCCTAAAAGGAGGAAATGTAATAGCCCTCCCTACTGATACCATATATGGTGTTGCAACACTTGCGCAGTCCACTAAAGCTGTTAACAAACTGTATGAAATAAAGAAGCGACATGAAGAGAAGCCTGTTGCTATCTGTGTTGGAAGACTGGAAGATGTTCACAAGTAAGTTAAGAATTCAATGTAAACAAGGGTACCTAAACCTGGATTAACAAAATTAATATAACGTAACAAAGTAAAATAAAAGAAACTTTATTCAGGGGTTCAAAAAATTCATGCCTTTATTGCAATCTCAATCTTCTTGTCAGTGTTATAAATTAGCTGATGAGATAAATACGGTTGCTAGAGTAAATTAAGCTGGGGTAACAGGCTAACTTGATTTTTGTTTACCATTTGAGTTAGCTTGGTAGCCCCAGGTACAAAAATATTCTTACGGCCCAGTTCAAACTTCAAAACTGTCTATGTACCGAACCTAATTCCTTCTGTTAAGTACATAAAAAGACTGACGTTTGTACAGGGTGCAAAGAAAAATCAGTTTTACAGCTTGATGGTAAGCTGCAGGTAGCATGTACTAGCCCCAAAGCTATTTTACCTAGCCTGAAATATTTTTTTTATGTGCAGGAGTGATAACAGTTCTTCTGCAATTTGAATTTCCCTGGAAACTTCACTTGCCCATTGGGTAAGTTAAAAACAGAATTCACCTGCCTGGCAGTAAAATCCACTAGCCGCGGGCTATTGGACAATTCTTTCTTTGCACTCTGTTGTATCAGTAAGGCCAACATATCTTATCTGAGTTTGAGTGGCCAACATTGGAATTTTGACTGTGGTGCAACTTCATTTCAAAGCATGAACTTGTGCCAAATCTAATGCATAAATTAATCAAATTTATTTTGACTGGTAAGGATAGTAGAGTGTGATAATTAATTGGGTCTGACTAAACTGAATTAACTTTTGAACTTTATCATTAGGACAACCCGTGCAAACAGGAATTAGTTCTGTGCGAAAAAAGTTTGAAGTTTGAAAGGGGCCTTACACAAAATAAATGATCAAGTTTTTGTAAAAATGATTGAAATTACCAGTACTATTTTAATTTATTGCTCTTCTGAAGCCTCCATGGCATCTACAAGGTAAAGGTTGTAAAGGTTTAATTGACATGTTCAGGACTCAAGATTATTTTTATTTGTAATTTCTTGCTCACACATTTGTGATATGACAATATCGGTGTGACCTCAAAATAACAAAGAACCAGGGGACTGGCAAAATATGTTCTCTATATAACAAGGTTTCGTTTTATCAAGTTTTTTTCTATAATATAATTAATTAAAAATGCCTATACTGTGGTGAAGAATATCGTTTGTGATATTAAGGTCTTTGTTTTGTTCATTTAATCGAACGTACACTGTATATTACATCCTGTTTATTCACTTCTGAGGTTATAATTTACCACTTTTGTTAAGATATTTACACACAGAAGTTGACCCTTTTGCTCCCGATAGTGGCCGAAAGCAAGTACCATTTGAAATTGTTGCCAAAAAGGGTTTCATTTCAGTGGTCATGTATAAAATTTTGACCATCCACGGACTCAAAAGTTATGTTCAGACTCCGATCCACCAGACACCATTCTTCACTATTGCAGTGAAAAGGTTAATGTTAATTGTTTTTAAATTTTTCAGATTCATCCTTAGATGCTGACCACGTGCATGTAACTAGTCTAAACAACATACAGACTTTAAGGTGTAATTGTGTTGTCTCTCACTAATGTTTTCAGGTGGGGAAAAGTAACCATTAGTTCTGAGGCTCTTCAAGATTTACTTCCTGGCCCTGTGACTCTTGTGTTTGAAAGAACAGATGAATTGAATCCAGGATTAAACCCCACCACACGTCTTGTTGGAATTAGAATTCCAGATCATGATTTTGTACGGCAGCTGTGCTTAGCTTGCGATGAACCACTTGCTCTGACAAGTGCAAATGTCAGCACAGTAGGACAAAGCAGTTTAAAAATTGAGGTTAGTTGACTAACATTTTCTATTACTTTAATAACAAGGGAAGAATATTAGGAGAGGTAAAATGGGTTTTAGGTTGCTGTAAATAAACCTTATGCTTGAATTTGATAAAATGTAACAATATTTTATAATTGACTACTACAAACAACAGTAAAACTTTATATGGAAAAAGCACATGGGTTTCTCAATTCTGTGATTCCAACAGAGAGAGATGGGCTTGCATGGTGTGCAGACAACTTTCTTAACAGCTAAAAAGAGAGTTTTGCAAGCAGATTAATAACCTATAATAGCCTGATCTTATTTTAGTATAATTTGTGTGGTTACTATTTATTGTTGATTCTATGTAAGACAAATAATTATCTCTCCAAGATGGATATATAGTGCTGGTCCTAAAGGTGTCCAAAGTAGAGAGAGCTTACTATAAAACTAGATGATAATTTGAAAATTACCTTCCAGGAGTTCAAAGATATTTGGTCCAACCTGGATCTAATCCTTGATGGTGGCGTGATAGGTCTGACTGAGCAATGTCGCAAAGGCTCAACTGTGGTTAATTTATCAGTTCCTGGCAAATTTACAATAATCAGAGAAGGAAGGTACTAAGCTGAACATTGTAATAATATTGTGTGATGTTTACTTATGTACTTCATTATCATACAGCTGTACATGGCTTCGCATGATACATACAATTTACAGTTTAATACAGTCTTCTGAATAACATTTTCACAACATAATCTTTCTATAAAATTTAAAAATAATGATGTCAAATATTATGACCAAATTCAAAGTTTTGTGATGGTCAACTTTACTATCTCTCTCTGAACTTAAAAACCTCCTTTAATAGGCCATTTCTGAGTTTCCCTGGGCCTCTGTATCAAAATGAGGTTAAGTGCTCAGCCTTTGATATGAAAGTGATTTTTCATTGTCATGCAAATTTGACTCATTTTCTCAAGAAAGGTTTCGTACTTGGCCTCGTTTTGAAAGTGAGGGTTTTCGGAACTCAGAAGTGGCCTATTCTGTGGACAATAATGAATTATTTAACAATTAATGAATGAGGCTGAGTATCTTATGAAGAATTATGGAGATCGAGGAGGGTGTTATCCATCGAGGTCATAGGCCGAGGCGGATAACACCCTCCAAGATCTCCATAATTCTTCATATGATACGAAAGCCGAATTCAATAATTGTTTTATAATTCGTTCAAAATAATTCCTAGTTTAAAAAAAAGGCTAAAACGTGCTTACCTCCATCGATCCATCGATGTTAAGTTCATCTTCGATAGTGCACGTTTAGGGTTGTTCAGCTCCGCAAAATTTAACATTCTCCAAATAGCAGATGTCACCCTTCGAGTTGTCTTCTTGCAGCCTGTTCTTGCCATGTTTTTAGCTATTATTTTGCCTAGTTCTTACTCTAGAAATGAGTGAAATGTCCTCCGTTTTTGTTTCCACAACCAAAGCAACTCAACCTCATCCCCAGGTCTTCTCGTTTAACAGTGCATTAGCCTGCAAAAACGCTGCATTTTTGACGTCATTTCCTCGCTAAACACAAAATTCTTCCAAATTTGGTCATCAGCAACTGGTTATGGTGAATTATGTGTGTGCTTTTAGCCAATCAGAATCGGGCAAATATTTTGAGTGAATAATAATAATGATTATTCTAAATACAGTGGGACCCGGTTAACTCATTCGCTCCTAAAGATTTTGCCGAAAAATGCCTTTTGAAGCTTGTCAAGTGGTTTTCTGGTCACCGTCGTGCTGTTGAGAGCTAAAACTTACCACAAATCCATTTGCAGGTCATACACTTCGCGGCCTTCTGATCCAGTTGCAAAATATCAGCTTGTGAGGTTCGGGCATGCGCAGAAAGCAAAATTGCGAGATAGTTTTTGGGTTTAAAAGTGACACAGCAGTCTTGACTTTTACTTTTCGCTTTCTCTCCTCCCCTCTTTTTTCGCTTTTCTTGCCTCATTTTTTTTCTTTTGCTGGGCATTTAGTAGGCTTTATTTTGGTGGGAAAAGTTTTTAGGAAAGCTTTTAGGATCTTAGGATTAGGTGAAAGAAAAGGTAGGTGGGTAGTGGAACAAGATTTTCATGGCAATTTTCAGGTCAGTGTTACATGGTTTTTTGCCTTTTTCTCCGGTGTCCTTGACTGAATTGTGCTCAATCTGGTATGGTTTGAAAGATCTCTTCACTCAGCACACGTTAGCGTACAAAGTTGTCCTTGACCATTAAAACTGATGATGTCACAAGCAGTGGTAGAGAGTACATGGACACAGGCAGCTCAGGGGCGAATGGGTTAATACAGACACCAATGTAACGTGCCATGGTGTCCTTATTTAGGCCTGGGTCTTGGAAAAGAAGGCTACAGACACATTTTTTATTGATACAAGACTAAAGAAGGCAAAAAGCCTTGAAACCTTGCGTAGTAGGAGGAAGAAAACTATATTGAAGGGCTGCTGTATAAGGGCAGCTCCTGACAAGGGCCAAACTTGAGAAGAAAGATCGAACACATCTCACTATTGAAAATATGTTGCTGTTGTATAAGCCATAGAATATTGTATTAAACCATAGAAATTATGGATAAGATATTGGTTTACATCCAGTTCAATAATTGTGTTTTGCCTGTTTTCCAGTGCCTACAACCAGATTGTTAATGTTCTCAGTGAAAAGTATGGACTTGAGGATTGCAGTGGTTGATTGATTTATAATATGAATGTAATTTTGTTTACAAAGATTTTGAAAATAGATACATGTAGTAAACAAAAAAGTCAAGGGTGCCATTCTGTTATAGCCTTGTCATACACAGTTTTAAATTTATTGTCCCTCTCTCAAAACTTTAGATGAGAAAAAAACGGGTTCGTGTTGCTTCTGGTGTTCTAACAAGGGCAAGAAAGGCTATCTCATCTTCTTGAGCAAAACCCCATTCCCAATCCCATTACCTCAGCTAATAATGTTACAATCAAACAATAAACACAGCTGAACATTAAAATATCCTTTAATTTATTATTGTTAATCCTATGTCAAGTAGTAGCCATAGATTATACATATGCATCCTTACTTACTTAACGTTAATAGTAAAATCTAATTAGGCAAGGTCTAATTATTAATAAGCATCATTAAGATTTTTCTACAAAAATATTATTACTTCCAAAGTCAAGAATAAATATTCGTAGACATAACAATAATATTATATAAGTAGAAAAGTGATTTAGATGCTTAATATTGTCAATGTTGTTTTGTAAGATACCCATTGTTTAATTTGTGGACTTTCCTTGCTGCCTTTTGCCATAGTTGCTATTTCTTTTATTTTGGGTATACAGTGAAAGCTTCCGTAAGTGGACACCTTCCAGAGCAGAAAAGTAACCTTGACTTTTGCTGCCCACTTTCAGTGTAAAGGAAGACCCTCAGAGTTAGTCACACCCTACAGGGTTAAATAAAAAATAGCTGCTGTGTGGAAGTGTCCATTAAGAGAAAGTTTCAACTGTATATTGATAGAATAATAGATTTATAGGTAGATAAATAATTCTGTTGATAGCTTACTAGGCTCAAATATAGACATGTCAATGACACACAAAATTACATGTCCTTATAAAAATATTAGGATAGCTTATTGTGATATTTTTTGAATATATTTTATAACTCACTTTTGATATGACAGTGGCAGGTCTTGAGGAGGACCCTGGGATACTAAGACCATCCTTCCAGCTGTCCTTTTAACCCTTCAATCCCCAGTATCCACATACAAATTGAAAAGTTAGTTGAGAAAATGTTATTAACAGATAAAAGAATTTTCCTTTTGATGATCATTTCATCAATTCTCGTAACCTTCCTACTTGATTATGTATTGATATTATTAGGAGGAATTAATGTTACTGACTCTTAGGACTTACCGGTACATGGTAAATTTTCAGCCAAAGCCAAGTCCACAATGCTGAGGCATTAAGAAAAATGGTAGTGGAACCCTCCCTCTCAGAGTCTCCTTCCTCAAGACCTTGATCCACTGTCACTGTATTATATCTCTCAATATTTTTGTATTATAATATTTCCTTTTCTATTGTTATTTATGCTCCTTGATAGCTGGTTCCAGGCATTCAGATCATGGGGACAGTGCAAAGAGATGTCAGCAGAGCAAAAAACAGTGAGGGGGTGGGATAAGGGATGAGAGCAAGGGGACCTCTCTCTCTCCCTCTCTTTCTTCTTAATTTTTTCCCCACTCTCTGACTTTGCACTGCTCTCCACTACCTGAATGCCTGGAACAGGCTAGTGTGAATATGACAATCTGCAATAAATGCTGTCACAACAGGATTAGGGCTTTTGTCTACTTGAATATTTGAATGCGATTATTGTACATATCAGCTATGACTATTTTTCCATCGCTTAAATTTGCTAATGAGGTTGGGTAATACAAATCTCCTATCTCACTACCATTCTTGCCAAACTTTGTGAAAAACTTTCCGTTCTGCTTGAAAACTTGAACACGATGATTCTCTGAATCACAGACAGCCAGTTGGCCAGCCTGGGTCACTAACAAGCCACGAGGTGATTTGAAATCCCCATCTCCTTCCCCTTGCTTACCAAATTTGTATAAATAATTTCCCTTGAGGTCAAATATTTTTATGCAGTGATCTATGTCTGACACAATAAAGTGTTTGCCCTGTTGAACACAGTAATGGGCATTATCCAGTATCTCGTCCCCGCCTATTTTGCGGATAAATTCACCACTTGGAGTAAAGAACTTAATCAGCTTGTTGCCTGTGTCAGCAACAATAATGTTACCATCACTGTCTAGAGATAAGCCATAAGGCTTCATCAACTCATGGTCAAGGCTCCCTTCCTTTCCAAATTGGCTCAGGTAATCACCCCTCCCACTGAAAATTTGAACTCGGTGATTGCAAGAATCGGCCACTATAATATGGCCTTTTTTGTCAAAAACAATCCCAGTAGGATAGTCAAATTCTCCGTTTCTATCACATTTTAAACCACTACGGGAACCAAACGTGATCAGGTGAGAGCCATCACTCCTAAATACCTGAACTCTATTGTGCCCACTATCGGTGACGGCTATTTCATCTTCTTCATTCACTGCAACGCCCCAGGGAAGCATAAACTTTCCAGAGGTGTCTTCCAGTTCTGGGAGTCCCATGAAGCCGATCTCTCCAAAACATAGCACGGGGCTGAGCTGTCTCGCTGCTTGCTGCAGTGTTTCAGGGTCTTTGTCTTTGAATGAGGCCATGACGTGATGTTTTTCTTTAGCTTTGTCTTTGTTATGAAAACCAATACAATCTCCACACAAGAACGTGGCACATTGTAAGCAATACCAACACGAGTTTTTGTTGCAATTTCCACACTTTCTTTCGGAGGCGTTTCTCTTTACCTTAGCGATTGCATCCAATAAACTATTGATTCGAGCGTTCGTGGGTAAATCTTTGAGATCTCACTCGCAGGAGGTTTGAACTGTTTGAGGCACTCAGGGCAGATAATTAGGTCACGACTTTCGCTTTCTTCCTGCAGTTTGGTGAGACAGTGAAGACAAAAGCTGTGCAAGCAGGGCGATTGTTTAAGATCAGTAAACGTCTTCTCGCACTGACTACAAAATACTTCTCGGCGGAGATTTTACAGTAAACTTTGAACCTCCATCTTTTTAAGTGACCTTTATCACTATTCTTATTTCTGTCGCAATATTTATGTATCAGAAACCTGTTCACTTGAATAGCTAACATGGAAGTAGCCAATCACTAAGCGATATTTTGACCCTTGCGCGCTAAACAGTTAGCATACGTGACCAGCTGATGTTGATCGCCCATTTCAACAACGAGGTCACGCGATTATATAGGACAAAGCCGTCACGTTATCCGGAAGTGGAATGAAGATCTGGTGAGGTAAGAAGCTCCACTTCCGGTTGACGTGCGTCGCTCAAAACACAGGCGGCCGAGACGTAGCGTGTGTCAATATTAAACATGGACAAAATGGGATGAGTCGTCGAAACTCCCATGAACTAAAATAGTCCAAAAGTCAAAATATAACAAAACAAAGGTGTAAACATTGGAAAAAAAGCTGGGGTGCAACAGAGGTCATCATTTTTTTTCATTATTATTATTCAGAATAGAAAACTTTTGTCTAAAGTAGAAAGGCTCTCAGAGAAGGGGGACTACTTGAAAAAAATTGTTTGAGGGTTTTCTTAGATTTTTTTTTTTTGTTTTTTTTTTCATATTTTACTAGGTTTTCAAACATTCATAACGATACTACAGGACAGACTACCATCAAACATAACGGGAGAAGGCGGAAAATTTTCCATGAACTGAGGGCGTACAGACTTTCTGCTGCTGAGGAAGGCATTTTCTCATCATAATTTTTTTGTATAGTTTTGTATTGTTTTTTAGGTTTTTTAAAGGTTTAAATACTGTTATTGTATTTTGGGCTTCTTAAAAATTAATGTAGTAAAATTATTATACAATTCCTTAAAGTAAAGTAGTTTTTAAGATGCAGGGCCCCTACGGAGACCAGCCCCAGTGCTAAATGGAGCACCCTGTTGAAAAAAAGTTTTTCTTCACTTTACTTATCCTATATGTCAGGGCCCAGTTGTTCAAACGCCGGTTAGCGCTAACCTGGGGTTAAATTTTAACCCGGAATTCCTTATCTTTTTATCAAAAGCACTCTCTCGGATAATTTCCTCTATTCTTTTTAGAGTATCCAATTATCAAATTGTAGGCAAAGAGAATTACACTGAATTTGCTTTTTAAGCTCTCATATCTGAGTTCAAATTTCGCGCTAACCCTCGGTTATCTTAACCCAGTTTCGAACAACCCGGCCCAGGTGAATGAGTGGAGTTAAGTTACCAGTATATATCCCATCTCAGGCCAAAAGTGTAGATAACATCTTTTTATTTCACTTTGTTTTTTCTACATTACTACCAATACACTACCCTTTGTACCAAATGTTTTTTTCTTGCGTGCAGCCAGATGCTTCCTTAATGTGGCCAAAGACAGTTTTGCGGGCGGTCAGCGGGAGCGCGTTTTAAATTACACAAACAAACATGGGGGCGAAAAAAGCAATGTACGTAGAAGACGATTTCTCAAAATCTACCCTTTAAAATTTTGTGATATTTGGCAAAATTTTTATAATGAGAACTTTAAAATGGAAGTTGAACAGACGAATTTTGTGACACAATTAATAATTACAGTACAATTATATTATTATCTAAAAATTTGTCTGTTAAAATTTGGTCAAATAAATTTCAAATGCGAATGATTAATAATTATAGTAAGCTGTGTGCAAGTTTATAGGAAAATCTAATGAGCGAATTTTATGTAAAGAGAGAAAAAGTGAAATCAATCGTTCATGTTGCCATGGAAACTACGAAAATGTCAAATTTTACCTGTCAATCAAAATCTTTCCTCAGTATATTTTTCACTTGCCAAGTTTCAGCTTGTGAGCTGCCACGTTTCTCTCGCCATGATTTGGCAAATGACATATACTCACAAACTGCCAAAACTGTGTTCACCCACCAATAATACCCTGATTTTCAACATGAAACTATTTCAAAGCTAAATAAATAGTATTGATAAACTTAATTTTCCTGTGACGCTACATCAAAAAACCATGCTTTACAGAAGGAAAAATTATGCCCAAAAGCATTGTCTATGGATAATGCTCTCCACCGGATGAATCACTATTCACTAGATAACATGTTATTGTTTTCTCTAACATTTTATTCACTGGTTGGAAAATCCTGTGGATAAGCGCTATTCAACTTTTGAACAACTAGGGCCTGTATTTTACAAGCTACATTTGCTTAACATAGTCTAAAATAAATATTAACACATGGTAAATGACACTTGTATCTGTATTAGAAATTCCTTTGCTACATATTATTCAGCTTAAATATTGTGTAAAGCTTGCCATTATGCTACAGATAATGCGACTTAAATATAGACCAAAATGATTTTAAATAATAAACATAAATATTATTATTATTATTATTATTATTGGATGAGACTAAATATGATACAAAGAATTATGCAGATTGGTGAGGGTGTTATCTGCTAAGGTAGAAAGCTGTGGCAGATTAGTTGCTTAGCTGTATACGTAGCTCACAGCTATGACTAACTAACTATAAGAGTTTAAGCCATTCTGAAAAGAAGAAATAATTTGAATGAAATACAATGATTCTTGTATTAAAAGGCTGATGCTACTCAACATGGTGAATTACCCCACAAAGTCATCATTTTCTTTCCACACACATGGAGCTCATAAAGTCTTGTTGAGACTTCACTCAGAGGTTGCCATTTTAGTGGGCTAGGGTCAAATTTCATAGCTGGTCACTTCTCTTGTTTTTATTGTGAGGGTGCTATTACATAGGCAATGGCTACATTAGAAGTGAAAAAATTCATATAAGAGACACTGTTTAGAAAAAGATAAATTATTTTCCTTTTGCCACTTGCCTGCACTTTGAAATTGACGTTTTGCCTTAACTGGACAGTATTAACAAGGTGATGCTATAGAGAAATATACACATCGGGATTTACAACATATCCATTAACAGGGTTTTCTTATAAGATCGTGGTATGAGCATTTCACAAAAAAAAATCAAAGTGACTCTGTAAATGACGTGTCCCTCCCTTTCCTCAATAGGTAGTTTAAGTAACAATGATGACGATGTCAACAAGGATGGCAAAAAAGCAATAGGTTGAGATTGCCAAAACAACTTTGCACGTGCATCATGCTTTTTTGTATGTTTCTTTACCGTCACTGCCGACTGCATTGTGAAACTGCCTAATTTCACATTTAATGGAGGATGTGAACACGCAGACAACTATTTTCTTTTTGTTTTTGAGAACTTAGATACGGTCCTTTAGAATTCAACTCCTGAAAAATCGCCAACATTTGACAAATTAAATGAGTCGGAATAAGAGAGTGTGAGTCACGCATGGGGAATGATAATTTCAAGTGGCCTTGTCCCAGGGGTGGGGGGTTGGCAAATCAAAAATAAATTATTATTTCTTAGGAAAATGGTTTTAGGAAGGAAAAACATCTCTCACAAAAGGGAATACAAAAGAAAAATAAACCATGCTGTTATCATAGAAACTCTTGGCTAGGATGCATCTGGATTGGTCGTCCATTTCACAAGTCCTTCAATGGCAAATCACTCTCCACATTATTGGGGAAAGGTACAAAAAACATCCACGCATGACTCTTCTTCCCAAGGACTAAGTTCTTAAAGCGAAACTTCTTTCTTTTGAATATGCTGACGTGAAAGATTCGGAGAAGCTCCTGCAAAGAGGTGGCATTGGAGAGGCTTTCATAGAAATCAACAATGGACATATCAGCAAGAAGAAGGAACGTTTGAAAACCAAACAAAAGCCCCATGAAGCAAGTGATTCCTACACAGGGAGCAAAGAGTACAGCATACTCCTGCACAAACTGGCAGCCTTCAGGAACAGTTAAATCTTCGTACATATTAAAGCGAACTATCCCTGCCTCGCGGAGAGCGCTCAGTTGGGGCAGAAAAGACATGGTTTCTTGAATTTTGCGAACTACAAGGCCGGACATGCAATTTACGAATGGGAAGTACGCGAGGTAACATGCATATAACAGTCCGAAGAAGGCATATGTCAGGAATGTGTAGTAGTAAACGTAATTTCTGCGCCCAATGCAGTTGTTGGTGAAAGGACAATGGTGACACATCATTTCCACACATGTATGGCACCAGCTACAGTGGTGTGTTCCTGCATTTCGTACACGCTTACATTTGATACACATTTGATACGTTTTCACGAAAAGTCTGTCTCGGGTGAACTCATCCTGGCGTTGTGGATATCCCGGGCACGTGAAGACGGTCATGTAGTAGTTAAAAACAGCGTTCGCCATCATGTAGTTGGTGATGAAGATGTGTACCCACCCTAGCAACGAAGAGTACGGCTGATCGGGGACATGAGCGTAAAGATAAACACTGAAGAACAACCATAACAAAGTCGGAAAAATAACGCTGATTGGCACAAGCTGGAAGTAGCTTATAACAGCTTGCGACGGCAAGAAGGTCTTGAGCTTTGGAAACAGCCTTGGAAGGATCTGGAATGCAAGTACGCCAAAAACAACGACTGCAGTCGTTACAAAGAAAGTCACCACAATTACCGCCATTTTGGACGCTGCTTGCCAAGTGACCAGGAATTTTACCTCGTTTCCAGACACTGCGAAGAATCTGGGGATGAATCTTTATCTGTTTGATGCTTTCCAGGCTCTTCCGCGTGAGTTTCAAAATGGCGTTTGTGTGGATTATAATCTTGTCGGTAGGACTAATCCAAGGCGTTTTTATAATCACCAGCTTACAAACTCTGTTCCCCCGTGGTTCAAAGAAAACGTGGCTTTACAGACTTCTCAAAGCATTTCAGATAACTCCTGTCTTATTCATATTTGCCTCGTCAATTTGGTTTTTCTTCATGGTGATTTTGCCTATCCTGGTTGCCAAGCCGTTCACCTCGTTCGAAGGCGTTTGTTATGCTTTAATTGCGAGTTACCTTTGGCTTAACATGGTATTCAACTATTTAGCAGCCATGATTATTTCCCCGGGATATCCAGAAACGCGTCAAGAACTCGAAGAAGACACAGACATAGACACTGAATCGCTAAAATTTTGTGGCAAGTGTTCGCGTGTTAGAGACCGTGGAACGCATCACTGCAGCTCTTGTGACTCTTGCGTTATGCTGATGTCACATCACTGCCCCTTCACTAATAACTGCGTTGGTTTGAACAATTTCGCTTACTTCTATTTATTTGTGCTGCATTGTTCGTTGGGCCTTGTGTTCGCCGCTTACTGCACTTACACTCCATTTATGGTCTGTATGTTGAACTACAGATCATCTTTTTACAATCCTAAAGTCTGCACTGAACTCGGTGATTATGCTGTCATGTTCCTTGTTGTCATCTTCGTGCTGTTGTTTATCTTTGTGATGCTTTGTTTCCATACCTTTCTTCTTGTCATTGACATGTCGATGATTGACTTTCTCAAAGTTTGTCAGAAGCTCAGCGTAAGGGAATTTTTGAAAAACATTTTAATAGACAGGGGTTTACGAAAAAAGAAACTGCTGCTAAGGAAGCTGTTGTTGTACAGAAGGGAAAAGTGGTGGAAGTTTTTTATCCCAGGCTTCAATGAAATACCTGAACTTCTTCCCCCAGACGAATTCCTGGTGTAATCAAGACTGTCCAGTCAGTCTCTGCATATGGGAAATACTGTTAATGTTCTATTAAAACCCCTGGGAGCTTATTTATATCAAGCCCATTTGAGGGGGGCTTATTTGAGGGAGGGGTCTCATTTAATTTATCAAAAACAGGCCATTATACTGTTTTCAAAACAAATCTGAACTTCCAGCACATCATTCAATAAACCCTACCAGATTAGTCCACATGAATAATTATTGTAACAGTTGTCATAAATTAATACAGTCTATCATTCAGGGTTCTCATTAAGAGGTGGGGGCCAGGGATTTCCCCCGGCTACCATGAACCTGGAACCTGGCTACTTTCAGAGGAAAATAGAAGAAATATAGAACCAAAAGAAATCCCAAGCTGTTTCATTCCCTGCCTACTTGTTGTATTTACCTGGCAACTTGAAATCTCAGTGACAACAACCCTCCAAGCTGCGACCACTTTAGGCACCATGGCGACTTAACTTTTGGTACTGGCGATTTGATTCAGAAAATAGTCGCCAAGTTGGCGACCAGAGAAAACTGATACTTGAAGAAATGACATGGATGTTACTTGACATGGATTGTAAGTTACCGTATACACTTGTGAATATGGTAAATATCCGTTTAGAGACCTTGTTTTGCCTGAACAATACCATTCTTAAGCCCAAATTAATAATATTATTAACCGATTATTAAAACTTAATAAATGACATATATTTTGGCACCTAAAAAACTCCTTTGGTGACTAAACCTAAAGAGTTGGTCACAAAATGGCCACCAAAGAAAAAAATTAACTTGTAGGTTTGGACAACCCTGAATCATTTATTAATTTGGTTGTGATGAATAAGGAGGGAAGGGAGAGGAGCAAGGCAGTCTTAAAAAAGAGTAAGGCCTTGAAAACTTCCTTCCCCTGAAAAAGGTGGGGGGCTTATTTGAGAGGGGGGTCTTAATAGATGATTTATGGTATGGGAGGGTTTAGTGCGATTTGAGTTTTAGTAGTTTCACTCCATAGCATGTTCAGCCCTCTCCCCTATAAAACTGCCTACAAGTTTGACCTCATTTGCATCCCATGTTTTACATGCTGTATGTTGAATTGTATGTTTTTATAATAAGCTTGGTGCATATGAGGTGCAAGAAATAAACTTAATATTTCATGGATATCAAGAATTGATGTGTGGAACTTTTCTGGTGCTCTCAAGAATTGTGGCTGGCAAAACTCAGTCAGAGCCCTCTGCGACCCCTTCACTAGCTAGCAGTTACAAATAAATCCTTGCAGTTCTCAGGGCCATTTAGTCAGATAATATTTCAAATTTGTATAAGTCTGTTCAGGGAGCCATTTTCCATTTCAAACTTCTTTTATAGAGAGTACAACTAGAGATTGTAAAGAAAGAGGTTGAGGGAGGCAAGAAGTGACCCCCAGGAGTCACTCCCTACTTAGATGGGCGTGGTCATTTTGGTATCTCCCACATTTTGCTCAATGGACTAAGAAAAATGAGAAACTGGCCCTAGTCTACTCCCCATGATTGCGTAGCCTATACGCGTATATGGGGAGGTTCCGCCCGAAAGGGGTTCCTTTTTTAGGCTTTAGATGGTATATGAAACATGAGCCCATAACCTGGAACAAGCAACTTCCATGCACTCGGGTAACGGCGTTTTCATGGACCAGTGTATTATTAGAACGGTTTTTGCTCGAATTTTGAATATCTTTTAAATTCCACAAACCTAGACTTCAAAACAGTCCGTATTTTTGCGTATTGAATTACGCGCGACAGGAGCCCATCAAATGGAGCCTCCATCTCCAATACAAGCCCTTGGAGTCAACCCTTTCCCGAGTAGATTTATAATTAGAACGGTTCCCAGGGGAGACTTCGCGCGCCGACGGTAGGAAGAGCCAATCACAAAGACGAAATCACACTGCTATTGTACTTCATCAAACAGCAGGAAATTCGTTGTTGACAGGCCAAACACAATCATAAGCTAGTGAAACGTGACTTTAGCGTTTTCATCTCTCAGAGATTTTCTTTTTTTTTCTTTCTAGCGGGTAGATTGTACTGTGGAGAGTTTTAAACTCTGACTATGTTAATCTTAATTTTAGTTGCTTGTCTCACATTAAGAGGCCATGAAGCTGGTCTGTTACATGGATTGCATAATGATTAACTAATAACTGCAGTCTGTAGTTCTGACAGGATTCGTTTTCTTTAGCCAATTTTCTTGAGCGTTAAGGTTCTTATTTCGGCTAAATGACTCAATATTAATCAAATTTCTAGTTTTTCGAGGTTTTTTTTTTCGAAATGCGTTTATCTGAATAAATACTTGTAGTCCTTGTGGTTGTTTTGTCCGTCAGCTAGTGTGATGATTCCCTGCTATGTTTTCAGCTGTGTTTTGTAACGCCGGGTCCAGCCATTGTCTTCTCGCAAAAAAGTGATCTACCGATGCGAATTCGAAGGAAGGAATTGAGCCTAAACTTCTACATTAACTGCTGAGAATTAATTATCCTGTTAGTCAGTCATAATTCTTTTGGCGCAGATACAATCCATTTTGTTTTTCTTGAGATAAGTGGGTCTTTGGAATGGAGCGCAATGTCACAAATTCCTCCTTACTTTTGAGTTAGCTTCACGGTCGAGCAACTGTTGTCTTCTGTTCAACTTTTCAAGTGCCAGTTTTATCAGGCAACTCTCATGGTGATACAAGTCAGTTGTAAAGTTAGACTGCAATTTCTCAAATTTCGGAACTGAAGCATTCCTCGTTAGTTGCTACTTAGGTCATCGCTTTTGCACGCGGTGATTAACTGGCGAAATCCACTCCACGGTGATGACAAAAATCAAATGATCCTGGCACTTTTTCGGCGCTGATCATCGAAAAGTTCCAAATCGTCCTCAGAACGCTTAATCGTCGACTCTTTTCAAGGTGCATGCTTAAATGTGGGATGCATGACGGCCAAAAAAAAACAACAACACTCGCAACGATAACCTTTCCGTGATCCTCAGTTCGCAGCCTTTTTCCCATCGCTTCATGCTCAGTCTCAGTCGGGTAATTCATTAACTTTTATTTCATGATACCCAGATCCCAGCGGCTGTAAAATTGTAAAAATGGACGGAAAGGAAAGAAGGAAATCGGTCGAATGACGGGCTTCTGAGTTCGACTTCATCCAATTTTATTTTTTCACGGTGACACACGAGACTCACGGAAATATGACACTTTTCGCGGGAAACTAGCCGTTCTATTTATAAATCTACTCGGGAAAGGGTTGACTCAAGAAATTAATGGAGATGGAGGCTCCATTTGATGGGCTCCTGCGCGCGAGCAGTCAAACAAAAGGTCTGGAACGAGGCTGAAAACAGAGAGCCAGACTGGGGAGAGAGGCTAAAAATACGGTTTTTTTTCTCTCGCCTCACACGCCCTACGGGCGTGTGAGGCTCGCGCGGTTCGCGCGCGTAAGACTCGTACCCACGCTTTACCGTTTTCTTTACTGATTTTGAGAAAAAACCGACTGTTTTGCAGTCTACCACAAACCAGTCAGCAAACCCTACAGACCTAAAAATGATATTTTTTGCCGTTTAGTAACGTTTAGTTTTCCTTTTTGATATCTTACACTTCGAATGCGCTCATAGACATGGAGGAGAACTGGAGATTCTATTTGCGAGAAGGAAAGAGTACCCTAAAATGTGTCTAAAAACAAACTGGTCCGTTAAAACGCCCTGACTTAGGCCTAGTATGGGAGTTGCCCGCTCCGGGTTATGGGCTCTGATGAAAGGGTAGGAATTTCAGGAGTTGAAGTATGCAAAAGGGTAGGGTAATCTGCCTTTTTAAAATATTGCGAACAAGGATATCTTGTGGGGAAACAGCGTTACTTGCCTGCTGCCGTTTCCGGTGAGTGCGAGTTTTCTGTGGGGGTAGAGGTGTGGAACATTTTCGATGCAGCCCCTCAAAGAGTCCCCGGTCCACCCCGAAAAAAAAATTGATCTGAAAGCACGTTGTTCCGAGGCGTCAGTTTCATCGTCGAATCGTTTGCACTGGGAGTTTTGGCGTCGGGGTTTTTTAGTGCATTAATATCCTATTTTTTAAACGGTTTTACTCATTTCATGTGCCACAATGGAGCCTCAACTCCTCGTTGATCAAGGTCTCGCTGCAAGCGTCGCTCAGCGCGTGTCGGAAATCTTTGCTTCTGGGCTTCTTTCCCCCGAGGAACTTGACGACAGAGCGTTCGAAGCTCTACGTGAATTCAATGAGCAGGGTGCTTTGGAAGTGCTAGATCAGTTTGCAAATAGTGATCTGTCTCATGTGCAAAACAAGAGCGCTTTTCTCTGTGGTGTAATGAAAACTTACGTGACAAAATCTTCCACCGGTGGCGACACCACAGCAACGAATACAGCTTCGAATGCGGAGGAAGCGAAGATCAAAGCGCTTCTAGAAAGAACTGGCTACACGTTAGATATCACCGCGGGACAGAGAAAATACGGAGGTCCACCACCTGACTGGGAAGGACCCGCACCGGGAACTGGAGGCAGTGAGGTAAGAACACTCTCTATAAGCTTTTGTTCTTAAGAGTTGTATCCAAGATTAAGCTTTAATACTATAATTTCTGCAGCATGATTTAAGCATTAAGCCCCAACTAACGGTTTTCTAGACGTAATGCCAAATTGTCACGCATGCAGGTATTGCCTAGGTTTAAGATCTGTATTTAAACAGGACCAAACGCCGTCACATACTGTGTTGCAGACAGCATTCGATGTCTTCGTAACGCCATCACTAAAATAGCAAAGCTCCTATTTTGTCGTCTGTTTTTGGTGGATAGAACCTAACAGCATTAAAAACCCCAACTGGCAGGAGGAAACCAGTTGGTTATTTTCAAGCGTGGTCGTAGACTGCAAAACAGTCGGTTTTTTTGTCAAAATCAGTAAAGAAATCGGTAAAGCGTGGCGTAAGAGTCTTACGCGCGCGTGTGAGGCGAGAGAAAAAAACAGACTGTCCGTTTTCCATACGATGAGTTCGTTCCGACCAGGGGGTTCAAAAATGTCGTTGAGCTGTCAAAAATCTGTTCGCAACTCCGCCCTCTTTGTCAATTTGATACACTCGGTAATTGATTTCGAGGGAGAATAGCGCGTGTTATTGTCTGCTCTTGACGCTGTAATCCAGTAATTCTAAAGCAGTTTTCAGCGTTGGTTCTCTGTGAAATGTAGTGTATATAGTGAAATGTAGTATATATAGTGGAGGATCAAAAATGAGTGGAAGTGGTAGTACGACAACAAAGCCTGTGCCTGCTCCTCGAAGAGGGAGAAAAGCCGAAAGAGCTGAGCGCTTCGGATAAATTGTAGAATGTGCAGCTGTTGTGTCAAAACACAGTTCGGCATTTTATGAGTGGATGGATAAGCTCAGAAAATGTGTTTGTTGCGCCTACCAGAAAAGGGGAAACGTTACCAAAGCGGGCCGACCTACTGAAAAACGAACTTTTCGTTGTCCTCGAGGAAGGAGAATCTTTCTCCACAAGAGTTTGCTCTCCGTGCGGAACAAAGGTTGGAAACTGCCCCGCGAAACTGCACGGAGATGCTTTCGCAAATTAGAGAAGAACTGAACACGCCAACTGACGATGAACAATTATTGTGATTGAAAAGAATGAGTAAATCCTCTCATTCCAATCCACGTCTTGGTGATTAAGCTCTGTTAATCACTATCTGTGAGAATTTAAAATCCTGCTAAAAAATGCTAACAAGCTGGGCCCAGCGTGACAAAACATTGCAGGAAAAAGTCACATTCACGGACACAAAGAAAATCGCTGAAAATTATTGAAATCCTGGAGGCACTTTGGAGAATAAAGCAACCTAAAACCCTTTAGCCGCAATCAAGTGCTTTACATTTCTAAAGGGGCCAAGAAAGAAAATGCTCTTGCATCAGAGGGCAAATCATGCCGACCAGAGAAAATCAATATGCGTGTCACGACCTCTCAGTATGAAATATATTTAATAAGCGGCCAAAATTCACATTTGCTCAGTCAAAACGTTTTCCTCCAAAGCATAATCTACTCGACAGAAAAAACAATTCATTGGAATAAGCAGCATTTTTGCATGAGGTAAAAGTCGTGTGTTTCCTACCGATCCCCCTTTTTTAACCAGGCGAGATAACAATGACGGTCAGCCGTTGCACGGAACTTGAAGAACTCTTTGCATGAACAAACATATGATAAATAAGGCTTTTGTCAAATCCTGTTGGTAGAACACAGAAAACATCCTTTCCCCTGAGCAGCAACTCCAAAGCTTCCCTCTGCTCCGATTTTAAAACAAATCCCAATTCTTGCGAGCAAATCCAGGCGATCAACATCCGTCATTTTACAGCGAAAGCTTTAGCAATTCATCACGGTAGGGAACATCGCGAATGACTTGTTGAAAACATTACTTGACAGCTTGGTGACAGCTTGCGTCAAAATTTAGCCAATGGGAATTGCCCGTGGCTGGGAGAAACAGGTAATTCGAATGAATATAAAGTATGCAAAACGGACAGTCGTATTTTTAGCGTCTCTCCCCAGTCTCGCTCTCTGTTTTCAGCCTTGTTCCAGACCTTTTGTTTGACTGCTCGCGTGTACTTGAATACGCAAAAATACGGACTGTTTTGCAGTCTAGCGTGGCCGAGGATATGAACTTTTGGTGACAAGGAAACAAATCAAGATTTTGGTCAGATTAGGGACTAAAAATGGGGATACAGGTTGGGAGCCCGGCACACTGATCACTTGGCAAAGCTGCCATTCGTGTATTCTGTGGACCATGGACTATTTTACCACACAAAATACTGAAGGAACTCTGTACAAACCAAATAATGCATTTTTATCGCTGTTTTAAGGGTCTCTTTCTTTTAAAAGTGAACTTCAGTAGACCATCATTAGCAGTTTCATTAAAAGCTAGTACCAGTGTACCAGTGTGCAAACAAAGTGGTGTCTGATGACCCAGGACTAGTGGATTTTGCTGTTGGGGTAGTGAATTCTGCTCTTAGTGTTTTGGGGAATTCAAAATACAGAAGATCTGTAATCAATCCTGCTCAGCAATTTTTGTTTGTGTCTAGTTAAAATGACTTTTAGCTAGTGCATGCTACCTACAACTTTCCTGTATGGAAATCTGTTAACTTGACTTTCCTTGAACCCTGGTGTACTCTGAGCTTAGTATCCATATTATTATTGGTGACAAAATTGTTGAGACATTGTCCTCTAATGAAGTAACTTTAAAGAACAAAACAATCTACACACCTCCCCTCCATTCAAAGTTTGGGTGTTTGTTGTTTTCTGCAGGCAGCTAGAAAGTGGCACATGATTGCATGAAGGGGGTTGGGAGGGAAAGCTTTATTTTCCCCTTTGTCAGTTGGTGAAATGTCAGAGAGGCCCCTAGGGCAAAGTGTCTCAACTAATTTTGTTGCTGATTGTAGCTGTTCCAGGTGTTCAGATAGTGGGCACAGGTGGAAAGGGGGGTGGGGGGCTGGGTAGAGCACTCTCCTTGATGCCCCCTTTAATTTTTTTTTTCCGTCACTATATTTTTCACCTGTGCTCCACTACCTGAAAGTCTGGGACAGACTACACAGTATTGGCTCCTTTCTGCTTTAAAAGAAATTTGGAAACCCGGCGGTATTAGTAATAATAATAATAATAATAGTAATAGTAATAACGGTTCTAATCATGCATTTCATATGCACCTCAATCACAATGTTTATGTCTTACACGGTTTGACACTCCGACCAGCTATTTGTGAATAGAACTTGAAAATTGTGGTGGAAAATAAAATAATGGAATTGAAAGTTTATCTAAAAATTGTTTTAAAATGGATAAAAATGGAGCTGTTTCTAATAGTAGGTCCTAACATTTGTGTACTTATATGCAGCATTTTTCTCACATACAGAAAGGATGTTGTCAGGTGTTTGTTGGAAAGATTCCTCGTGAATGTTTTGAAGATGAGATCATTCCACTCCTGGAAGAATGTGGTCAGATTTATGACTTTCGTTTAATGATGGATCCTGCTTCTGGACTGAACCGGGGGTTTGGCTTCTGTACATTTGCAACTAAAGCTCAAGCACAGAATGCTGTCAAGAAACTTGATAACAAGGAAATACAACCAGGCAGAAAGCTCGGTGTTTGTATCTCAGTGGCAAACAATCGCCTCTTTGTTGGCTCAATCCCAAAGAGCAAGACCAAGCAAGACATATTTGATGAATTTTCAAAAGTTACCTCAGACCTTACTGATGTGATCGTGTACCTTTCAGCAGAGAATAAAGGCAGAAACCGAGGATTTGCCTTCTTGGAATTCGAAAGCCATAAAGCTGCTGCATTAGCCAAACGCCGTCTTGAAAGTGGTAAGGTGTATGTCTGGGGTTCACTTATTGCTAAAGTTGAGTGGGCTGATCCTCAGGAAGAGCCGGATGAAGAAGTTATGGCCAAGGTGGGTGTACATTAAAAAATGATTCAAACTTTAAGGGGGGGGGGGTGTATTTAATCTTGTGGATTGTTCTGTTCAATGGTTTTCAATTCTATTTGCTTACCTTATTATAGAAAATTGACGTTAAGGGTTAATTACAATATTATTTTAGGCTGAGGTGGATAACACCCTACGAGATCTGCTTAATGCTTAATATCCTACGAAAGCAGGGTCCGAAATTGCGCCTTCCTGGTCACTAATGCGACTAGAAATTCAGTCCTGGTGACTAGAATTTCATAGCTGGTCACCAGCTAGCGACTTGTAAAGCTGGTTGTTTTTGTCGACTTTAACGTTCGGAGAAACTTCGAAGCTATTTGCCAACAGGTGTCTTACTTTTTGTCCTGCTGATATTTTTAAATTAAAAGTGAAACGAATCTTCCTGTAGTAATACCTTCACAACAGCTACAATCAATACGAGTTCTACGTTTCCAAGCCGCCATGTTGTTTTCCATAGCTGAAATGCGGTAAGTACATTATGTAGAGTAATGTGGCACAGTTGTGTCCTGGTACAAGCAACATGGCGGCTTGACTCGTGTTTGTGTTTCGTGTTTCGTGGTAGTTATGGGAAGAGAATAGAGTTTTGATATGATCAGTTTAGTCATGGGCAGACAGCTTTCTGTTCCTACATTCTAGGTCAGATAGCTTTCTATCTCCAAAAAGTAATTTGTGGAAAAAAATAAGACTTCACTCGTACACGTATGGTTGCTTTCTAGTATCGGGAGAGGGAGTAGTGCAATTTTTGAGCATAAAAACGTCCATACCATGCATTTTTTATTTGTGTTGTAACTTTTATTTGAAAAAAAAGGAGGGGGAATTTTTGGCAACCACAATAATTGCCCTCTGGCAACCAAAAATTTATACTTGATCGCCAGAAGTTAATTTCGGACCCTGGAAAGCCTCATTCATTAATTGCTTTATTATTCATTCAAAATAATTCCTAGTTTAAAAACATAGCTAAAACATGCTTACCTGCATCGATGTTAAGTTCATCTTCGATAGTGTACGTTTAGGTTTGTCCAGCCCTGCAAATATTCTCCAAATAGCAGATGTCACCCTCCAAGTTGTCTTCTTGCTGTTTTTGCCATGTTTTTAGCTATTATTTTGCCTAGTTTCAGCTGTAGTTCTTGCTCTTGAAACAAGTGAAATCTCAGCCTTTCTTTTTCACAACCAGAACAACTCAACCTCGTCCCCAGGTCTTCTCAGTAATGGTGCCTTAACCTGTAGCGGGCTGCATTTTTGATGACATTACCTTGTTAAACACAAAATTTTTCCAAATTTGGTCATCAGTAACTGGTTATAGTGAATTATGCGTGTGCTTTTAGCCAATCAGAGTTGAGGAAATGTTTTGAATGAACAATAATTGAAGTTAATGCAACTTAAATAACATAAATGGAAATTGGAGGATCAATAAACATTACTTTCAAATAAAAGAAATTATTAATAATTTATACATACAAAATTCAATATAGAAAATTATATTGACAGAAAATCAATAATTATTGCCAAAAGATGGAAAAAACTAGGCATCAGTGAAGTAATTGACGGCTCAAAGATTCATCGTAGATTTGCAGTTATAAGATGATGTTAAGAAATATTGATGCCAACTACGTACTGAGACAATGTGTGTCCATGTTATAATGTGCTTAAAAGTATTTTTTAATATGCATTTTGCCTGTTACAGTTTATCGAGAAATTTCAAAAAGTTGAGACCTTTGGTAAAATAAAATGTAGTGGGAATGCTTGAGTTGCAAAATTTAATGCCCTTTTTGAGTAGACTGTTCACATTCCTCTATTTTTCTGTAAGATCATCGAGATCGACAGCTTTGTGTTCAGGCTGCCATCTTGCATGTGTGTCAAAACTACTTAGGGGGCGGGGGCGGTTTGGGAGCAAACGAGCAAAACAGAGGGACTGTAATAACATCACTGCAGCTCACGTTCAGGAGGCGTGACAGGAATTTCACGCCTTTCGCCATTCATTAATTAAGAAACTAACTGGTGATGAAAAACATGCCAGACACATTTAGCATGGATTATGCATGTTTTCAAATATCTCCTTTCGAAACAGTGATTTTGTAATCTTTCTGGGCCATTCCTTGAAATAAAATCAGCAAACATGCACAAGAAAACATTTTCCTAATCAAAATACCAAAAAATCTTTCGTGTGTTTGGGCAAGATGTGCCTCATGGTATGAAAGCGTACCTTTAATGGAAACGTCGACTTGTCAATGTCGGCAACTTAAACTAAACCCGTTGTCAACATGCATTGTCTAATGACCAATCAAACGCCTGCGTTGCTGGTACAACGTGCTCCGTGAACACGAGCTGCAGTGATGTTGTTACAGTCCCTCTATTTTTCTCACCGCCCCCCCCCCCCTTCCGAGCTATAATCCCTGACACCCGCCCCCTCAGTACATTGAAAATCAAGATAGCCGTGACGGTAAGACACGGTATATCTAAACTATTAATCTCATGAAAAAATAGGGGTCTGTGAACAGTCTATTTTTGAGTTATTTGTGTATTGAAGTTGCAAAAAATATACCCAGCAAAATACTGTCTCACAAAAATTGTGACATTAATTACCCCTCAAAATTAAGTACTAAAAAGGTAGATGAAATGTGGTACCATACATTCAAAGTAATATTGTGTTCCCTGCATGGATGGCAATACTTGAATGCTCTGTAAAAGTAAAATAATGATATTCATGAAATTGCTCTTTGTAGCCTCTAAGTAAGCTTGTACTCGTTAATCCTCTTTATAGGTGAAGGTGGTTTATGTGAGAAACATCTCTCCAAACATCACAGAAGAGAAAATACAAGAGGAATTCAGCCAGTTTGGAACAGTGGATCGTGTTAAGAAGCTCAAGGATTATGCTTTTGTCCACTTCAGTGAACGAGAAAGCGCTATGAATGCCATAGAGGCAATGCACAACCAGGTTTGGGATGACATTGCAATTGATGTGTCCCTTGCTAAGCCGCAGCCAGCTAACAAAGACAAACGTCGAGGGGGAGGAGCTGGAATGGGTTCCCGTGGCAATTTTTCTCGTGGTGGTGGGCCAAGGGGTCGAGGGCGTGGTCAAGGAGGCTACAGCCAAGGGTACCAAGGCTACGATAATAGTGGTGGTTATGATTCGTATGGTGGTAATAGTAACTATGATGATGGTAGCAATTATGATAGTTACTATGGTGGTGGCGGTGGAGGAGACTATAGTTATGGTGGGTATAGTGATGGAAGCTATGGTGATGGAGGATATGGAGGTAGTGGCTATGGGGGTGCCAGCAACTACTCCAGCCGTGGTGGTGGAAGAGGTGGGCCAAGGGGTGGGCCCAGGGGTGCTCCAAGAGGTGGTTCAAGGGGTGGATCCAGAGGTGGTCCAAGAGGTGGACAAAGAGGTGGGCCAAGAGGGGCACCTAGAGGTGGTCGTGGTGGACCAAGAGGAGCGGCACGTGGCGGACGAGGTGGTGACTCTGGACGAGGTGCTGGAGGAAGAGGTGGACGAGGGGGACCTCCTAGGGGAAGAGGAGGTGGCTTTGGTCCACAAAAACGCAAGTTTGGTGGTGACAGCGGTGGTGGTTACCAAGAAGCGAAGAGGCCCTACATGGATTACAGCCAGCAGGATTACGGGCAGCAGGAACAGCAGTGGGGCCAAGACTACAGCTATGGTGACCAGGGAGAGCAGTGGTATCAAGACTCATATTCACAGCAGCAGTGGTATTGATCATGATCCAGATTGGCAGCCATTCAACTAAATCAACCACAATTATTGATTGTTGTTTATAAATTGGTCCATTTCATTTTTGTTCAGAGCCCAATTTTATGTGTTACCGATTGGATCCCAAGAAACTTAGTAGAAAATGCCAAACAAGAGTGCACTATTCTTTTTTAACCAAAAACTTCTTAAGACAAGTTGTCTGAACAACTTAAATCTATTTCTAGTCATATTATATTGATTCAAGAAGTAAATTGTGTAGTGTTGCTTAAAATTAAATTTTGTAGGTTTACTCCAAACTATATTAGGAAATTTCATTTCTATTCAGATTCCAGTTTTATATTTTAATTGGCTTTATTTGTTTGAAAGTATAATCTTTGTGGCCAAAAAAAAAATAGCTTAGTTCATTTGAAACCATTACTCAAAGTTAAATTTACAAGTTTACCTTTTTACCAGGTTCAAACGTATTTAGTGGGTAAACTAATTGCTTCCTTATTGTCATTATCAAAATAAAATTGCTTTACAAAAATAATTAAGCTGGCAACCAAAGCTGGTTTTAAATTGTATGTTGTTATTTGCTGTGTCAAAAAGTGAATTATTATTGAAGGTGAAATTGCATCAGGAAATTTACAAAATAAATTCATGATGAAATTGCACCAAGAAATTTTAAAACTAAATCATGTTCAAATTGCCTTGAGAAATTTCAAAGTCTGATGAAAATGCATCAAAGGTAATAAATTACAGGACAATTCCTGGTGCGAAATCCCTCACGAAATTAACGTTAGAAATTCGCATTAAAATTGAATAAAAATTTACAACGAAATTCAAAAGAAAAAACAACTTTTTGCCAAAGTTTTGCGGAATGGCAGTTTGATGTGGTAAGTGTGGTATTATTTAAATGATTTTTTTAATATTGTTTTAATGTATCTTTAATTACATTGTAGTTGCGTTTTAACCCTCCTAAGTGACGTTTCGCATGCTGTGATAAAGAAGATCGGTAGACTTGCCTGCTATTATGACATTCTTTGTTGAACGTCGTCTTAAGTCTCGTTAGGCGTTTTCCTTATCTTGTGTTGATACCTTGAGGAGAATTTGACACCCTTTTCTACTGGGATCGTAAAGGTTTCATATTTTTCTATTCGCGCTCTGAAACTCTTTCTGTTCATGTATGGCAGCAAATATTAGTAATAGCAAAATGGGTTGTAGAAAAGTTTTGTGGCCGTACTTTTCTCTTCCGTGCACAATTGACGTTTCGAATTACTTCCTAGAAGTTTTTAACTGGTTTCTCAAAAACGAAATTACTGAAGAAGAAACCCAAAAATAGTGTTTCGATATTTAATGCCATAACTGTTGTATTTTAAATCGTGGCCCTGATTTTCCATAACCTGCGATCAGGCGATTTTTTTTTGGCGGGGGAAATGCTACAGTAGTTACCTCTGTACAGTCATAAGCAAGGTACGTTCCACCTTGCTTTCGTAAGAAAACGTGTTTTTCAGAATACATAAACCTAGTCAAATCACAGAAACAAAAAAGCAACCTTTTAGCCGGTTCGCCTCAGCCGTTACCCTCCTCGTCACGCAACACTTCCCCCTCCCCCCCCCCCTAAAAAAAGAAACATTCGTGAGCAGCTGTTCTTTTTTAGGAGGAGAGTTGCGTGACGAGAAGGATAACGCTTTCTCGGAAAACAACATCAACTACTGCTTTTACTTCTCATAATGAACATGCGACCTTTTCGAACAAACTCATCAAAGTAAGGCAAATCGTGGGAACCTACTTCGGACCCTTCCAATTGTGCTAGGCAGCGAAGGCTTCATTCGCAGAGTCAAGATTTCTATCTACAATTTTGGTTTCCAAATTGCAATGGGACAGTCACTGTCTAAAGTCATCCAAGTTGGACTTGGTATTTTGCCCTCAGATCGTCGTTTGGGGCTGTTGCATGGAAAATTTGACAGGTCACAAGTTTTAAAACATGAATAGCTTTCTATTGAGGGTAACCATCGGGTCTTTTTTGTCCAGAGTCAGATTTTTACGGCTCAGGTTTCAGGGATAGCACATTAAGTCAATCAAAGACTTACAGTCTACCGGACGCCTGTGTTTGTCGCTCATCGTCAACTTTCACTGTTCGATACAAAGTGGAAAATGGAAAAGGTCCTGAGATGGTGCACTTAAACATTTCAAAATGCAGAGATATACTTAAAAAGAAAGTATCCATATAGGTGGCATTTCTCCCAACCCCTATAGAGTGTTTACACTCACGTGGTTAGCATCTATGCACATTTATTGGAACAAAAGAAAGCGTTTGCATAAGAAAAGAGTTCAACTCCCACAGGACTGGTTTGGGACACCAACATGGCCGCCGTTTCATTTATTTGGGACACCAATATGGCCGCCGTGACGTCATGTGAAAACACTTTCGTGAAAACATTCTTTAGAGCATTTTCACATGACGTCACGGCGGCCACGTTGGTGTTCCAAAACAATGAAACGGCGGCCATGTTGGTGTACCAAGAAAATCCTCTGGGAGTTTAACTCTTTTCTTATGTAAATGCTTTCTTTTGTTCCAATGCAATAGCATGACGGCGGGAAGAGGAGAGCGGAGCAGAAATACTGGGAGTGAGAGCTACAATCGGCGACAACGTTGTTGAGACATTGTATTCAAACTGGGTAACTTCAGAGAACAAAACAGTCCACACCCCTCCCCCCTCCATTCAAAGTTAGGGTGTTTTCTATAGGTATCTCGAACAGCGGCGCAACACTGCATGGAGGGGATAGGGGAGGAAAAGCTTTATTGTCGCCTTTTGAAGTCAGTAAAACGTCAGAAAACCCCTTTTGGGCGAAGTGTCTCAACTAATTTTGTCGCCTATTGTAGAGAAAAGAAAGGTGTCTGACAGCTACAAGCCACACCCGTAATATAGGAGGTTCACATTTGTACTCTGTTGGGCGACATGCAAAATTTATAAGAATGTCTCAAGGCGTCCTCTTTCTATTCTAACCTGGGTTTCTTTTTTTTTTTTTTTTTCGTTTCTCTCTTTACTTCTCGCCGCTCTCCACCATCTGAACGCTTTGACCAGGCAAGTCAGGACTGTACGTGGACACAAGTCTGGCTCCGTAGTTGTCCCCTTTATACCAGTTTAGTTTTACTCCTTTGTTTCCGGAGGAGAGACGATGATATGCAATGAATTTATGGAAATTCTTGTCCTTTCTCTTTTCTCTTTTTAAAGAAAATGGTTGGTTAGGAGTATGGGCATGGCTCTACCTGAGGAAAGACGAACGAAAAATATTAATCACGCACGCACAAAAAAGTTCCTTCAAATGTTTTAGGCAAAAGCACCCCTTGATTTTCGTATATTCGTATGGATTACTTTGACATTACTCATACGAGCAAGTGTACACACTTTGATATCGGTGGTTCGACCTGTAGATTGAGGATATGCGGTACAGTCGGCGTTAAAAACAAAAAGGAAATTTACCGAAGTCCGACATAATAAAAGCCTTGCTTTCAACCACGGGTTGAAAAAGGGAGGTCTTTTTCTTGTGCTATTTCTGTTCCTTTTTTTGTTCTACATTCTTACGTGAATGGTGCCCGGGTCTTGAGATTCGTTCCGGGAGCGAGAATGTGAAGTCGTGGCAGGCGCTCTTTTTCCCTCAACTTGTCCCTCTTTTTTGGACGATAGTAAAAATTTTTAAGTAGGATGAACCCCGACTCGGAGTGAGGGTCCCTTGTTCTTTTTGTTTTGCTTTCTCTTGTTCGTTTTGGTCCAAGGAAAGCTGGCGAAAGCAAAACAAAAGAACGATGGACGCCGTTTTACCGATACTCGTAATTGACGCATTGGCCATGAGCTCGGCTGCTAAACCTACGCATGTCACAGACTCGTGAGGACCCGTTATCTTTATGTACTGTAAATGATCAAATAGACGCCGGGGGCCTATTGAATTTTAGGAACCCAAGCGAATAATAGATAGCAAGCATTTAAAAGAGAGAAGTGTTTATTAACTAATATGGTTTACATTTACTAATATGGTTTACATTTTGAAACCATCTTTTGGGAAGAGTTGTCCCAGTATTATAGGTACATATAAGCCTAACTTCAGTAGTATCGTTTTCTTTTGCAGGTCCAGTGGCCCGTGAAGCACACCGTTGGCCTCTTCTCTTCTTTCTCACGTGCTCCTTTGTTCATTAATTTGTGTTCTAACCACGCTTTACCAAGCTACAAGTTATTTCCTTAAAGCAGGTCCTTCCGCGGAGGAGTTTAGTTAACTGTCTGCAAGACGCTCTGTCTTCGGGAGGCGACTCCATTACAGAGAAAGAGAGAAAACAACTGAAGAGAGGCAAGGACCGTCTCAAGTTCCTTATGGGGAGGTGTCCAACTAATCCTGCTGAGGTAATTTGTGTTAGCGATCTGCAGACTGAGGTTACTTGAGTAAGCGATCTGAGCTGTCGCACTTTAAGTAACTCGACCCTGGATTGGTGGTCGTTGATGAGTAGTTAGTCGTGAAGCTGGACTCAGAACACTTCAGATATTACTGCAGGTAATGGGTCATTAATAATGTAATTTTGTGGTTTTGCTGTATATAAGTTAATTGAGAATAAAGTAAGTTTTAATCCAGGCTCTTATTGTGACTGTTTTTCCTGTGTTATATTAGGCTACGTTTACACGGCACAGGACCAATTTTCGACCGGCTGCACGGAACTTTGAGCGGCAAGGCGTTTAAGTTTGCGTACGGTTAACCGGTGGTTCCGTGTGAACGCAAAACCAGTAAATGCACGAATCTTAAACCTTAAAAAGAATTCGTCCAGTGCCGTGTGAACATAGCCTTAGTTACTGATCCCTTTACAGCTGCCTTTTCTGGAAGTGAATGATGGAATATTGGATCCTGTGTGTTGTGACCATAGAAGTGAGACCCCCCTCAGCAGTACTTCCGCACATTACTATAAGACCTACTTCTAATTCTTGAGTCTGTGGGTGAATTCCCTTTGTGTGACTATTTAGGTGAAACCTATTCAGCAGTACTTCCAGATGGTACTACCGTAAATCTTCTATCAAGCCCCTCAGAGGGCCTATTTATTTCAAGCCCATTTGATGGGGGAGGGCTTATTTGAGAGGGATGAACTGGAATACAAAGTGGAAAAGCTCAAGTACAAAAAGGTTGGAAGTCATGCAGCCGAGGATCAGAATGAAATCCGAAGTTCCAGTTGGTAAAATAGACCATCCCGGATCCGTCCACACAAAGTTTTTACAGTCGTGATTGATTAACCCTTCAAGCCCCAATATCCACATACAAATTCTCCAAACTGATCTCTATACATTTCCTTAAAGAATGAGTTGAGAGAATTTGATAAAAGATCAAAGTATTTTCTCATAGTTGATCATTTTATTAATTCTCATAACCTTATCTCTTGACAATGTATGGATATTGTTAGGAGAAAATTGATGTTGGTCACTATTGGGACTTAAAGGGTTAATACAGTCTATCATTTATCAATGATGAATAATCTTTAGACGGAGGCAGTGAAAAGAGCGCCACATAACGATAGCTTAAGAGACATTCTCATTTAATAGTTACGAACACCGACTTAAGCTTCAAGGTAAAAAAGTTGAATAAAAAACCTGAAAAGGGATTCATCGTGGTATCTACTGTAGCTTTTGAAGAATACGGTGCAGTCGCTATACGAGGGTACCGCATATTCAATAATCATGAGTCATGATCACTTTCATGATTCTCCTGAACTGCATCCTAATGACATTGCTACATGTAAATTCTATTTTGTTCTCACGGCAGCATTATCTCCTACGATTTCATCCACTCACCACTAATGACACACTTCACACGTAATTATTGTTACGATTATTATTAAAGATAGCATGGGTTAGCTGCTTATTCGCCTGCAATTAATTACTATTACACCCATTTCCTTTTGACTTATATAATTACACATCTAGGAGGTTCAGATGGAGTGAACACGGGACCTATGAAACATTAGCTACCCTTCCTTAACAACACTAACCCCGTTAAAATCCCAGAAAATCCTTTTTAACGACGGAGCATTTGTTCAAATTTACTCCAACCAAAAGGAGATTTACTACATCTCACCTTCCATTATTAGAGCCAGTGTTGAAACCCGCGCTTCCAAGCTACACTATTTACTAAAATTCTCTCCTTCCCTCCATCCCAGACATTTTATGAACCTCCTCCAGTCATTCCGAGTTGTCACTTCCTAGTTGTCGCTTCCACGTTGTCGCTTCCGAGTTGTCGCAGCCATGTTCACGAAGCTAGCGTGCTTGCACGCACTTTTTCTTCTCTCTGTATGTCCGTTTGTACTTTGTATACTCCCGTCTATTCCAGATAGTATTGTTACAGGTACGTTAAATCGGTAAATCGTGGGGTAAGAGTCTCAAGCGAGCCTCACGCCCGTAGGGCGTGTGAAGAGAGGGGAACTGACGTATTCTTAGCGTCTCTCCCCAGTCTCGTTCTCCGTTTTCAGCCTCCTTCCAGACCTTTTGTTTGACTGCTTGTGCGTACTTGAATCAGGATAGCTTTATTTGAGGTCAGTCTGATTTGAGGTCAATTATTATATTTGTGGCTTCAACATACCGTCCAAAATATAGCCAGAACTAGTAATTTCCATGGGAAAGTGAAGTGCTGCGAGTAAAGCATTGCATTTCAATTACTTTGAATCAGTTGCAGTCTCTATTACCACAACGCGAAGGCGATCGATAAAAATTTAAAGTTAAGCCCTGTCCGGCGGGGCTAGGATTTGGATGGGTAACCCACCTTGAACATCGTCGTGAAGGTCCCTACTTTGTTCTTTTCTTTAGTTCTTCTTCTTTTTTGCGTATTGTGAGGCGTAACTAAAAGCTGTCCACGATTTTAAGATCAAGAGCACGCGAGCGATGGAGTGAGTAGCCTACGTAGCAAGCGTTTCCATTTGGTTTCGGAGCAAAGAAAGACCGAGGAAGGGGATTTTGTTTACTTGCGCTATCTTTCGCGCGGTCTTAGCCTGTACCCAGACGTTGTTTTATTTTTCGCTTTCTTTTTGCTTTTCTTTCTTTTGGAAAACATCGGCATGCGCGAGAGCGAGGCGAACACGCGCTGGTGAGCAATTATTTTTTATCACTCGCGCTCGACGGACTTTGGCCTGCGCCGTTTGCAAGGTTGCCTGTGATTGGCTAGTATGTTAGTTCCACTCCGACCACCCCGACCACCATAAACCACCATGCCACTATAGATTATACTGTACATGTAGTCATGGGTGCCACCTTGTAACTGCGCGTCACACAATTACGATCCTAAAAGTATGTGCTCTCTTTTGGTTCGGCACTCGAGCATTAATAAAAGAACGAAACTCTTAATTTTGATGATATATATATATATATATTTTCTCTCCTCAACCTGAGCAACACTTAGCCTGTACTTTTTCGCATGGAGTACAATTCTTATTGGGTATCGCAACTGAAATTGTCATCGTGACAATTTCAGTTCCGATTCCCAGAAAGGGAAGAAATCGTTCCATATCAACTCACTCAAATAATAATATTATGTTGAAAAGAATTATGCTTCAGATATACGATTAGCCAATCACAGACGACCTTGCAGACGGTGCGGGCTGACGACTTTGAAGAGAAATAGGGGGTCTGTGAACACGCTAGCGCGGTCTTTCACTCTTAATCCTTGTTCTTTGCTCCTAAACGGCACAGAAACGCTTGCTACGCGGGCTATGGACTGTATGGAGTAAGTAAAAAAGTGAGTTTCCAAATAGAGTTCAATATTAAACTAGTCTGCTACGCAGTCGTTTTAAGTGTCGTCACGCAACGCTCCTCGGCTGTGTAGCAGACTAATATTAAAACTGGTTCGCGAGCGTATCAAATCATTTTCAATCTTTGCTTCCGTCGTCTATAAAACGCGTACGATTTACTACCAAGGGAGAACAAACCTTGTCACACTTTCGAGAAAAGCTCTTCATAACTAAAGTAATTTATCAATTAAATAAATACAACAATGCCTGTCTGAATACAAATTTAGCCAAACCACCGACTTTATTTACCGTAGAGTTCCAGGAATTGCTTGAAATATTCTGAGAAACGTATGGATTCAATTCAAGGGAATTTTTTACCTTCACCTGCATTATTAAATTCATACTCCTCGCCTGTAAAAACCAGTGGCTTTCTATACGAAACAGGATATCTCTTAGGTTAGGTTTTCTTCAGGTGTTTCTTTCTGAAATCTGATTGAATACAAACAAAATAGCCTCGATCTCGAGGGACAAACTTGAATCGAGGCAAATATTGTGATAAGCATACATACATCCAGAAGTCTCAAATGAGGCTGGCTTCGATTCGGGCACAGGCAACTCAGGCTGGTCACGTACTCGACCTGAATTAGTCTGCTGCGAAACCTGGTGGCTTTGCAGCAGTAATAAAAAGCTAGAATATCTCGGGAATGTCTAGAGGATTTTTTTAAGACCTGAAGATGATAATAAGGGCCTGTTTGCATGGAGATGGGGACCCCAGATAGGTGAGGTAACATGCAGAGGGTCACCCGACCTATCATGTAAACGTGATCAAATTAATGTGAAAGATTGTATGGACAGGCGGGTTACCCCATCTAAGCGGGTTACCTCACCTACCTGGGGTACCCCCCTCCATCAACCTCGTCCCCAGGGCGCTTCCGGGGCTTTGGAAAAGCGCCCTGGGGACGAGGACGAGGTTGCCCCTCCATGTAAACAGGCCCTAACACACAAAATTGCCCAAAAATTATCACGTACATCAAAAGAACTCTAACATTTCAAATCCACTGTTCATTGCTTTAGTTATTCACAAACCTTCTACCGCGTCGTCTTTGTTGTTGTGTTACAAAAATGCGAGCAAAGACTGCTGGAAATAAGAGGAACACAACGGGTTTCCAGACGATATTTCAAACCCGCCATGCCGTGACGTCACGTTATTGTTTCGCACATTTCCAAAGTTGGAAAAGCCTGGACTGGCCACTGGCCATTTGTTTTCGTTCTGACTGTCTATGATGCACGCGGAAGTACTGGAGTCCCTACCCCACCTCCACGTAAACAGGCCATAACACGCAAAATTGCATGAAAATTATCACGTACATCAAAAGAACTCTAACATTTCAAATCCATTGTTCATCGCTTTAATCACGCACAAGCTTTCTACCGTATCTTCTTCGTTGTTGTTGTTCTGACTGTCTATCCCAAGTACTGAAAAGCTTCTGCGTCCAGTTGATAGTTTGCTCCTCCCTCGTGAAATACGTACACGATTCCATCTCACTGAAACAATGTACAACTCTTCAAGAGTACAACTCGGAACTAGAATACTAAGAATCGAAAAGCGGCTCGGCAGCGGCACAGAAACGCTCCTGCGTCCAGTTTGCTCCTCTCTCGTACCCACCTCCCTACCCCAACTCCATGTAAACAGGCCCTAACATGCAAAATTGCATGAAAATTATCACGTACATCAACAGAACTCTGACATTTCAAATCTATCGTTCATCGCTTTAATTACGCACAAGCCTTCTACCGTATCTTCTTCGTTGTTAGGGACCTTAAGGTGACTCGACCCAGTTTTTTGGGGGGGGTACCATCCTACTTTGAAGCTCTCTGGTATCCCCACCTTTACTTTTATCGTAAGTCTAACACATAGAATGGATAACATAGAGATCAATCTACAATATAACATAAAATTTTTGGCGATCGGAGTAAATGTCACGTGGTTATAATGCCACGCCCCTTTGAGGTCTGAGTCGAAAATCTGCTGTTGCCGGCATTTTTTCGTGAAAATTTCTCGGCTACACATAGTGCGCATTAGTGCCTTGCGCTGAACAGAGTTTCACCAAAATCGCAAAGACCCAATTCGAGAAATTCAGCGGTTTCCAAATTTAGGTCATAATTTATGCGAAAATGATAAGCAAACTTTACACGGATTATATCTAATAAACTATGAGATTCATCTCTTTATTTTGGGCATCGTTATAACAGATGGGTCCTTGCAAGTCAGCAAAACCCTTCAGGGCCTTGTAAATGCGCGCGATTTCGAGCAAAGCAAACATATAGAAATTATAGTTTTCGCTATTTGTTGACGTTTGTCAGCGTTTAAGAGTCCTTCTCACGAAAAAAGCATTTTCTTAAAAATTCGTAGTTTTTTTCCTTCAAATTTTTTCAGGGCCACAATTGATTAACTAACTACCCGAACTCTGAATTTCATGGTCATTGAAAAACTGTGACATTATCTTCTTTAAGCCCAAACTTGAGTAAACATTGAAGATTTTTAGCGTTTTGGCTGAGTTTGTGCTTTGGGAGTTGTCTATTGTTTCTAGTCTGTCATTATACAGCATTCTTGTTCAGCACGCGTGCAATGACCGCGCTTGGCTGACTTCCGAATGCTCACCGAGATATAATAATTTTGGTACAGTGAGACAGGCCATCGCGTGATACATAGAGGTTTAAGTCACAATTTTTAATCAATTCACGTGCTTCTTGTGCCTTTGCAAAAAAATCAAGAAGTGCTACACACTAAATCTACTTACTATTAAAAAAATATCATTTTTTCATAGGTTTAATGCAAGCCAATAATTAAACCAACTCGTGACGGGAATATCTCGGTGAGCATTCGGAAGTCAGCCAAGCGTGGTCATTGCACGCGTGCTGAACAAGAATGCTGTATAATGACAGACTAGAAACAATAGACAACTCCCAAAGCACAAACTCAGCCAAAACGCTAAAAATCTTCAATGTTTACTCAAGTTTGGGCTTAAAGAAGATAATGTCACAGTTTTTCAATGACCATGAAATTCAGAGTCCGGGTAGTTAGTTAATCAATTGTGGCCCTGAAAAAATTTGAAGGAAAAAAAACTACGAATTTTTAAGAAAATGATATAGAGAGATGAATCTCATAGTTTATTAGATATAATCCGTGTAAAGTTTGCTTATCATTTTCGCATAAATTATGACCTAAATTTGGAAACCGCTGAATTTCTCGAATTGGGTCTTTGCGATTTTGGTGAAACTCTGTTCAGCGCAAGGCACTAATGCGCACTATGTGTAGCCGAGAGATTTTCACGAAAAAATGCCGGCAACAGCAGATTTTCGACTCAGACCTCAAAGGGGCGTGGCATTATAACCACGTGACATTTACTCCGATCGCCAAAAATTTTATGTTATATTGTAGATTGATCTATATCTTATCCATTCTATGTGTTAGACTTACGATAAAAGTAAAGGTGGGGATACCAGAGAGCTTCAAAGTAGGATGGTACCCCCCCAAAAAAACTGGATCGAGTCACCTTAAGATCAGAGGACGGCGACGGCAGAAAAAAACGTCGCTGAAAAAGTGAATTCGTGTTCTTTCAATCTTCATCCCGATTACTCCAAGTCACTAACTTTTTCAAATGTAGGCGAACCATCCTAAGGTTGAATTCCTAAGAACCATATCCAAGTGCAGAAAGAGAGAGGAAATTTCGCGTCGATTGTGTACTTCCTCGGTGCAACGTGAAATTATGCATTTTCACGTCGTAGTCGTGCAGTGACGGCAAAGAAATGTACAAAAAAGCGTGATGCACGTGCAAAATTGTTGTTTTGCTAATTAAACCTATTGCTTTTGTGGTGTTTCCGTTGCCGTCGTCGTCGTCGGATCTTAAGGTCCCTGTTGTCAGTTACAAAAATGCGAGCAAAGACTGCTGGAAAAACGAGGAACACAACAGATTTCCAGATGATATTTCAAACCCGCCATGCTGTGACGTTACGTTATTGTTTCGCGCATTTCCAAAATTGGAAAAGCCTGGACTGGCCACTGGCCATTTGTTGTCGTTCTGACTGTCCTATGACGCACGCGGAAGTACTGAAAAGCTTCCGTGTCCAGTTGCTAGTTTGCTCCTCTCTCGTGAAATACGTACACGATTCCATCTCACTGAAACAATGCAAAACTCTTCAAGAGTCCAACTCGGAACGAGAATACTAAGAATCGAAAAGCGGATCGGCAGCGGCGGTTTCGGTGTGGTATACAAAGTGAAGGATGAAGCAACTTCTAGAGTATACGCTTTGAAGGACATCTTATGCTCGTGCGATTCACAACCTGAACAAATTCAGCAAGCTATTCGGGAGGCTCAAACACTGAAGCGAGTCTGTCACGAGAACATAATTGCACTTGAGAAGGCCGAACAACTGAGAGATAGCCAAGGTTTGCATATGTTGATTTTGACTGAGTACTGCTCTGGTGGAAACTTGAACAAGCGCCTTGCTAGAGCAAGCAGTCCAGAATTAAACTTTCGGTGGATGTGCCAAATGGCCGCAGCTCTTGAGTACCTCCATTCAAGTAGAGTTGTTCACCGTGACTTAAAACCAGACAACGTGCTGTTAACGGTAACAGAGGATGTCAAATTAGCTGATTTTGGCTTGGCCCGCGAGTACACCGAAATGACGACCGATTCTAGACAAAAAACTTAGCTTGCGCTCATGGGTGCATCGCTACGTAAAAACACAACAAGATTATATGATCTCACGAGTTGGTACCCCATACTGGATGGCCCCCGAAGTTTTTAAAGGCCATTACACTGAAAAAGCTGACGTTTTTTCACTTGGTGCAATATTTTTTGCGATCTTAGAGAGGGACTCTATTCGTATTGGTAGAGAGAGTTATTTCGGTGCGTTCAAGTTTATTGACAGGGAATGTGTTGGACTTGGGTATGCAATGTGGCGTGATCCACGAAATTGCATCAAATTTACTAGACGAGCGGAGGCGCAAGGCTCATGTGCTCTGCGACGGATAACTCTTAGTGCCTTGAAATTTGACAAAAACGATCGACCAAGTGCAAGAAGAATTCACCAAGAACTGATCAGTGGCCATGAAAACCCTTGTGAAACTAGTGACCCAGGTTTTGCTCATTCATACTCAGGCATAAGAGGAGACTCATTTTCGCCTCTATGTGAGAGAGGAAGACCATCAGATAATGAACTCGCACCCGCTCCCCCTAGAGCTATGAAGCCACATCCTCCTGAAAATTCGTCGCCATATCGAAGTAATCGGCAGAGAGGTTTACATTTTCGCAGGAGACATGTTATGGTTCGTGCTAGGCGTTTTCGTGATGATCATTTTTCTTACAGTGTAAGAGAAGAAAAGGTTTCTATATCTTATGAGAGAGAAATATCACAGAATTTGCAACAATCCCTCATAGACACGGATGCTTACTCTCGCCCAAGGTCTCCTCCACATAATTCGTCGCCATCTCGTCAACACAGGCTGCGAGGTTTTGCATCCTCAGAAGGTTATAACCAACGTTCACCAACCCCCCAGCCTCCGGTATTTGCTCCCCGACAACTAACGTATCCTCAATCTCCAGTTAGGAATCAACCCAAGGCGTTTGCTCCACAACCTCCAACTTATCCTCAACCGCAAGTTGTGAATCAACCCAAGGTGTTTGCTCCACAACCCCCAACTTATCCTCAACCGCAAGTTGTGAATCAACCCATAGCGTTTGCTCCACAACCCCCAACTTATCCTCAACCCTTAGTTATGAATCAACCTCCGGTGGTTTGTTTCCAAACCCCGAGTTATTTTCAACCACCCATGTTCTTTGCTCCACAACCCCTAACTTATCCTCAACCCCCATTTATGTATCAACCCATGATGTTTGCTCCACACCCCCCAACTTATCCTCATCCCCTATTTATGAACTGGAATCAACCTCCAGCGTTTTGTGGCTTTAACTTCTTCTGGTAGAAGAGCACAGAACGCGCCATCAGAATGGTATGGGTAAAAGCCGGTAACGTTATCGTTAATTCATGACAAATATATGCGACAGTAGTCGTAATAGTTAAGCAATAGAAAACGTTTTCCGTGTTTGCATAGCCTGATATAAACACGAGAGGGGTTGGGAGAATTCGAGACAGTCATGCAAACCCGAGACGAAGTCGAGGGTTTGCCTAACCGTCGAGAATGCTCCCAACGCCTAGGGTGTTTATATCAGGCTATGCAAACACAGGAAAAAAGTTTTCTATTGCTTTTATAAAATAACTTTCCCGAGAAAAAAACGCAAAACTCTTTGTATGTTACTGATTAAAAGAGAAAATCTTAGCAGTCGCAAAATCTTGTCCACGAAGTCTTGCACGCGTAGTCAGTTCTTGTTTTGCAAAAAGATGCTTTGCAAAATACGGATTTTTCTCACTTAGCTTAAGCGAAGAAAAATTGACTCACCTTCATTGTAACGGTTTTCTATGTTTCAGCCGACGAAGGAATGGGCAAATAAGATAAACTGGTCGAGTTTTGAACTCGAAAACTTTTTCAAATTCGTGCTTGCGTGATTAGCGCGCGAAAAGCCAAACAACTTGACGCCACAACCATGTTTACATACTCTCATGCAAACACTCTTCTCGGCCAATCAGAGCGCGCGTACTATCTTCGTTATTTTATAAAGACAAATGTATGCAAACGTAGAATCGAGTAGTTTTCGTTGCTAACTTTGGAAGTGTGGAAATATGGAAATATGGAAATATTAGTATGTGTAATCAAATAGTGACGCGTTTGTCCAAATCCTAATAATTTCCCGAGCCTTTGAAATTATTCCCTAATTTCACGAGTATACCATTTGATTACCTATTAATATCATGGGTGACGAATTACGTTAGCAATCTTAGATTTTTGACGTAATATATCAAACATGAGATGCAGTGTTTCATCACCAGATGAAACACCGAGAAGAGAGTTGAAAATACGACGCGCAGCGGAGTATTTTTGACGAACTTCGAGGTGTTTCATCTGTTGATGAAACACTGTGTCGAATGTTTGATATTTCTTCTCAAACAAAATCATTTTTGAAGGAGAAATTAAGGATGCAAATACTAAGCAGTGTTTCATCCGATTTCCAAACACTCATTAAACATTAATTTCCTTTGTATTTTCTTAATGAATTATTAATGAGTTTGAGAAATGTTTATCCTGGATCGTATCGATCGAGAACTCCACTCTCTCAAAAGTTTAGACCGTAAATTTGGCTTACAAAGTTCAGAATTTTTCAGACTTTTTCGGCAAAATACCTGCAAAATCCTTCTTGATGTTCTCTTGTGTGTTCAGGTTTTCTAAAGCGTCTTTTTGTACCCTGACATCTTCATTAACGGCATTTTAAAACTTCGTCGCCATCTTGACACTGAGACGTACGGAGGGTTGCCATTTCACATGTGAAATTACAAATTAACCCTGAAATTTCGCGCCAAAATTAAGGAGTAATTCGTCACCTATGATATTAATATGTTAATTTGATTCTTAGCTTCAGAGGAACCTTGCGTTACTTCCGATTGCTGTCAAAGTTCTAGCTTTTTAGCTGACTGATCTGTCTCAGGCCCGGGGTTTTATGGTGCAAGCAAGGCTGACCTTTTTGTCATTGAATGCTTTCTAAAAAAAATGTGATTAAAGACGCTACATCCCCGACAAATGAAGCATTTATGATCTTTTAGAACAATCGGTAGTCTGCTACACAGCCGTTTTTAGTGTCGTCACGCAGCGCTCCTCCCCACTGGGAGGAGCGTTGCGTGACGACACTAAAAACAGTGGGGAGGAGCGTTGCGTGACGACACTAAAAACGGCTGTGTAGCAGACTAAACAATCGGCTGACAGAAAGCTTTATGATAACATCATCCGCTATATTCTATCTTACCGACCGTAAAGGACTCTTCCGCCGGCACAGGCTTCAAAGAAAGACATCTCAGCTTCCTCGTTAACCCTGAGCGTTTTAAGAACTGCCTTGTAAATAGGATATGCCTCAATTATAACTTAGCAATGTGACCCTTCTTTAATTGTAACCAACCTGGTCCCCAGGGCGCTTTTCCCGCAAAGCCAGGGAAAAGCGCCCTGGGGACCAGGTTGAATTGTAACTTTTAAAATGATTTGCAATTTTTATGACTTTTGTCTTTCGATATGTACCTTTATCGACCGAATAAAGATGATAATGAGTCTATCTTTTAGAACAACTAGACGGCATACATGGGACGTATAGAGATAAATAAAGAAAGTTCACTTTTCTTTACGCAGTTAATTGATTGCCTTTTTACTGCAACCTTCATCAATTCTCAAGTAGTTTAAGGCCTGGGACTAAGGGGTTTAATTATGGAAAATGAATTATTGACTATAACTTCGTCACCGATGATGGTGCTGAATCGAAATTTGGCACACATAAAGAGCTTATCGCCCTTAACATTTTAAAGTATAAACATAGTGTTAATAACTCAAGTGATATGTAAGGTGGCCATTTTGCTAAAAATAGTAAATTATTGACCAATTGGTGGCCGGTTTCAGAAAAGAAATCGGGAAATAATATTTTTTTTCTAATTCAGATTAAAGATTTCTAACACTTAACGTTTGGAATGACCGTCCATTCACTTTGATAAAAAATTATGAGGGAAAACATTATTTTAAATGCCCAAATTTAATCTTGAATTATTTAAAACTTTAATTTTTAACCTCGCATACATTCATTCCAAACGTAAAAAGTTAGGTATATTCATTTTTTTCCCGAAACGCCAATTTGTTTATCAGAACAAAGTAATTTCGCCACCAATTCGCCAATTTCCTTCATTTTCAATTTTTGGTAACATGTCATGTCACGTGACCATAATTTAACGCTAAGGCACAAGAAAACCTCAAGATTTAGTTTTGGGGAAAAGTCCAATTTGTTCTAGGTCTCCTAGCGGAAATATAGCCAATTATGCATATGCTCAGAACACATCTTTGACCCAATTACCAGCATTTATTACCATTCTGCTTAATTCAACATAAAGTTCGTTTGCTTCGAATCCAAATTTATCTGTAATTATAGGAGAGGCGGAGAAGGCTAGGTCTTGTGATATCCTTCTTTTGCTTTGTTCTTCATTAGACCATCACAAGGAACGCGGTGGGTAGCCTGCGTAGCAAGCGTTTCCGTTTAGTTTCGGAGCAAAAAAAGACCGAGGAACGGGATTTTCGGTTTTGACCGCGCGAGCAATGAAACGAGAGCCAAAAAATGAAAGAGGGGGGAGGGGAAGGGGAAGCTTTTACTTTTACTTACTCTTTTACTTGCGCCATTTTCCCCGCGGTCTTTGACTCTTGTTCCTCGTTCTTTGCTCCCAAACCGCACAGAAACGCTTGCTACGTAGGCTACGCGGTGGGTAAATGACTTTTTTTTTCTATCCTGCGCCGCTTCGCGCTCGTGCTCGAAAAATTCGTTCGGCTTGGGTCCAACTAGTGGTCTATTATCAATGCTGCGTTCTGTTTGGTTGAGCTACTACTAGGCCACATGTTATAGCCTACTAGTAGCGAGCGTTTCTTGGCGGCAAAAAAGGATTAAAGTCTAGCTTTAACTAGCTAAAATGTTTTTATTGTCGATATTTTTGACCAACCAGTTGGATTTTACTAAGACAATTATTCCTCTCGCCCTCATGGCCTCTAAGTCAATAGCCCATTCAGCCTTCAGTAGCCTGTGACTTGACAAGATTGATACCCCTGGATATTTCCGCGGTCCACCCCTCTTGCACATGCTCGCTGTGGCATCCAAGACCACGTTGTCTGCACAGATTTCCTCGGCGTCGTTTTACTACACTTGTTGGCTTGAGCTGTGCCGTTGTTTGATAACAAGACGATCATGGAATCAACACAAGAACTATCGGAAGAGGCACAACAGCTTGTGAACCAAGGCTTGAGCGTTCGAGTGGCACAACGAGTGGGAGCGATTTTCGCAACGGGCTCTCTTCTACCGGCTGAGTTAGATGACAGGGCGCTCGACGCTTTACGCGAATTCAATGAAGATGGGGCCCTTGAAGTTTTAGATCAGTTCGGAAACAGTGATCTTTCCCATGTCCAGAACAAGAGTGCCTTTCTTTGTGGCGTGATGAAAACATATCGCGAGAAAAACCGTCAAAAAGCACAGGGTCAGCTTACTGCTGGTTCTGACGCCTCGAAAGGCCCGGACGAAGCGAAGATCAAAGCGCTGCTGGACAGAAGCGGCTACACATTAGATATCACCACGGGGCAGAGAAAGTATGGAGGTCCACCACCTGGCTGGGAAGGACCTGCTCCTGGTACAGGAAGCGAGGTAAGAACATTTTAGGGAGACTTTCCATGCAGAAGCGTCTTGTGACTTCTTTGTCACCTGCACGTTATGCATCCATGTGTTCTTGTACAAGCTTTTCATTGAGTATGTCGCTTTTTGAATTGTTGCCATGGCTCATCCTAGTTGCGCCCCCTCCTTATTTTTACTTAAAAAAGTTGTAATTTGTAGAGATTTTCTGGGTAACTTCTTGAGCATCTTTTTCAGGGCATTTTCGTTTTTACTATTTTTGTTAGTTTTTCTTCGCTCGCAAGTAGAGTAGCCGGAAACCTGCTTATTTCGGTAGTGTCCATCCATCCTTCTTTTCCCAGTTGTGTGAAAATGTCCTAGGCTTGAAACTGGCAAAAACTCCTTCTAAATGTGTTAGTGGGATTTGTGGTTGCTGGAGAAATAAGTTACTGCCACAAATGTACTATAAATAGTTCCATTCACAAACTTGTAGTAAAGCATTCAGAGGATGCATCTGCTTTTCTGTTGAACCAGTCATTCGTGAACCAGAAGAGCACAGATTTTGCAAAGAAATAATACAGTAGAGACCTTTAGATTGTAAAATGAGGATGACCACGAGGTTGAAATTTTCTCAATACTAAGTGGCGCCAACACAGGAACTACTCAGGGTTAGCGCGAATTTCAAATTCAAATGTGAAAGCTTAAAACGCAATATCAGTTTAATTCTTTTTGTCTACAATTTGATGATGTGGATGCTCTTAAAATAACAGACAAAAAATTATCCAAGAAAATGCTTTGGAACAAAGAAAAGAAGCACAGATAAGAATTTAAGCCTGGGTTGGTGGTAATCACGCTCCGAACAACTGGGCCCTGGGCTTTATGAACCTGTTAGGCTAAAATTTGCCTGTTAGCCGCCCTCTATACAAGGTTCTGTTTAGCCTAAAATTGAAACAGGTTCTTTCTTTCTAAAATGTATAAAAAAATTCTGTACACTTTGGGCAAATAAGAGAAGTCAAAATTCATGATCCTCTTTGGAGACATTAGGTGCCTTATTACTCCAACTGCAATATTGGTATATAGGTTTTGCCTAAGGAACGAGCTGAATGCCACTGAATACTCTCAGCTGCAATACACTTTTTCTTCAGAAAGTAAAACTTGTTTAAGAACCTAAACAGCCTAAATTTGTCCTAATTACCACTAATGTAAGGACCTGTTTAGGCCAACTTGGCAAAATCCAGGTTCTTACTCATGGGCTTTTACTGTATACAACGTTTTAGTGAGAATATCGCAGTGGCAGAAACAAGTTATCAAATGTTAGAAGTATTACCGTATTGTGATGGGGAGTGGGCTTACCCTCCTTCAATAAAATAACCATGCTAACTTTTCTGGTTAAAAGAAATGCAATGAAGCTTTGTGGGGTGTATAGTTTTTGAAAGTATGGGAAAAAAGTCCAAGTTAAATCTCGTCCTCTTAGTCTTCCTTGTGCATGTGCTTGAATCTAAATGTCTCTATTTTCGTGTAGTTTGAAGACAGATGCTATGCAAACATGGGTTTCATTAAGGCTGTGAAAAGGAGCGCAACTAGGTTTGACAACCTGGCAAAGAAATGGAAAGGCCCTTTAGGCCTTTTTCCCTGCCCAGGACAGGTGTAGGGGCATGCTTCCCTGGAAATTTTGAAATTCTGCAGTTGCAAAGATGTGTTTTTCTGCATTCTGAAGCTGCAGACACTGTCCTTCAACTTCCACGAAAAGATAACCTTTCTAGACAATTTGCTTGTGATTTGGTACCAATATCCACCACACAAATTAGTTCATAATCTTATCGAGACATTTCAGATGCTCTTTTATGGAGCACAGTTCTCTTTGCAATGCATTATGGGGTGATTCTTGTTTTTAACTCGAAACAAACTAGGGGATTTCATGGTGTGTGATAAAGTGGAAATTTGACGGTACAGTATGTTTTGCATTTGAGAAGACTCATCAAGAAAAGGGTATGATTGTATAATTTACGTGAAACTGTTTTTGATCGTTACTTGTAATAAAAAGAGTTCTTTCAGAAGTTAAGCAGCCCGGCAAAGTTGCATTCACAGCCGGTCAATTTGCCCGCTGCCCAGCCCTTAATGAAACCTCTTTGCAAAGCGTGCGAACAAGAATGGTGACAGTGGATTAAACAATTTGACAGAAGATGTCACTTTTAGAGAATTATTTTGAAATAACATGATACCTTTATTGTTTGAAAAAAATGCATCAGTCCTACAAATTTACTCCAATTTATTTTATTATAACTTGATTCACTGCAATATATTGTTTTCGCAATTGTTAGAAGTTGGTAGAGTTAAAAAGTTTTTGGTTGGTTTGCAGGATGTTTTAACCCTTTAAGCCCCAATATCCACAAGCAAATTCTCCAAACTGATCTCTATACATTTCTTTAAAGAATAAGTTGAGAGAGTTTGATAAATGATCAAAGCATTTTCTCTTTGGTGATCATTTAATTAATTCTCATAACCTAATCTCTTGACAATGTATGGATATCGTTACGAGAAAATTGCTGTTGGTCACTATTGTGACTTGAAGGGTTAAAATTACCTTAGTAAACCTAGTAAATGGTGGGCTCCTAAAGTTGAGTATTGCAATGGCTTAAAGTTTGCTACAATGTTATCAGTATTTAGATAGAACCTTTGCTTTAAGGTAAATTTAGAAGTTGTGTCATAAAACTGAAAGGGACAATGGTGAACTCTTTGAGCTTTAACCAGGGCTCCAAGACTGTTTTTGAAATAGTGATGTATCAAAAATTGTAAGGAACAACAGCCAATTTTACTTTTGGACAACCAGAATATGAATCTTGCCTGTCTAATGGAGAAGTGACATAAAAGAGGTATTTTTGCTCTGAAAATGGGGTCAAATTGCCACTTTCCCTGTACAGGTCTTTGGCCTACTTAAACATGCACTTGGGAAGTTATTGAAACATCTGTTGTTTCTCAACTTGTGCTATCATATGTTTTATGGGATTTTAGTGTTAGAAAAAGGCAGGGAAAACTACATTTTCTTTCTCAAACCTGGTTACAAGGCTTCAACTTTCCCTTGTGCAAATTTTTTTCCTTTTTGGGGAACACCACATTTGCTTCCTCAAGGAATAGGCTAGTAGGCTTTACCTTTCACTTGAAACTTACTTTTTGTTTTCTTTTTGCATTATTGTTCTACACAGAAAGTCTGTTGTCAAGTCTTTGTTGGCAAAATTCCCAGAGATTGTTTTGAAGATGAACTGGTTCCCATATTGGAGGAGTGTGGAAGAATCTATGACTTCCGACTTATGGTGGATCCTCTGACAGGCCAGAACCGAGGTTATGGCTTCTGCACATACTCAGTAAAGGAGGAGGCTCAAGAGGCCATGAAGAAACTTGACAACAAGGAGATCAGACCTGGCAGACGTCTTGGGGTTTGTCTTTCTGTGGCGAACAACCGTTTGTTTGTTGGTTCCATACCTAAGACCAAACAGAAAGAAGAAATCATGGAGGAGTTTGGCAAAGTTACTTCAGGACTGACCGATGTGATTGTTTACATGTCAGCGGAAGACAAGACAAGAAACAGGGGTTTTGCCTTTCTGGAGTATGAAAATCACCAGGCTGCATCTTTGGCTCGTCGCAGGCTGTCTAGTGGAAGAGTTAAAGTTTGGGGGACCATAGTTGTGACTGTTGACTGGGCAGATCCTCAAGATGAACCAGATGAGGAAGTTATGTCGAAGGTAGTCTTTGAAAATTAAAATTGTCATTACTTCAAAGTTAGTCTGAATTTCATCCGATTACATCGAGTCGTTATTACTCCCTCAGTAACATCTGAATCGACCGGCTGTTAATGTCGTCCAGTGACGTCACTACTCCTTTGCTTTAATTCATGCAAAAAGTAAAACACGATTTTCAAGTGGCGAACCAAGAAATATCATTTTGAAATGTCTCCATGATAAGAACAGCTGACAGATGCTTTACTCTTTTTGATCATGTTTAACGTTCAAACTATCAACTGCATGAACCGGTTGTAATAATATTATTATTCAAACTTGGTGGCAGTCACGCAATGAAATAAATACGCACATGGAACACTTAGTTCTAAAACACAACCCTTTTTGTTTAATTGAAAACAAGCTATTTGGTCCTTAACGAATAAAAAAGAAAGCAACGAAACAAGAAAGAAAAGCTAACAGAATCATGACACTCTTGACTGTGAAAATAGCAAGAAGGTCGAATGACAACATGACATTGGTCTCAGAAACTTCGCATAAACAAAATCATTGCGGAAACCACAAAGCAGCTCTAAATGAAAAACCTACCGACTCTCCGCAATAATTCTTCACTCACAGTTCAATTTTGCAATTCAGTTTCGAAGATAAAGGCAATTTTGCTGTTTACAATAAAGATTATCGAAATGTTTGCACTCTATGCAAGGATGCCACCAATGCGATCCGCTGAATATCAAGTGACAATCCCGGTAAAATTTCTCATAATTATACATAATTATGCGAATATTTAGACAATCAACCATTCAAAATCACTACCCAGTTTTCGGGTAGTAGTGACGTCACTGGACGGCATTTACGGTGAATGGAATGGTTGATTGAGACGTTGCTGAGAGGAAAAAACTACTCCAAGCAATCGGATGAAATTCAGGCTACTGCAAAGTATCATTTTGGGGTTTTAAGAGATATTGAAATACAATGTATATTAAGAGTTATTCAAGTATGTATTGATTGTAAGGCTAATTCAGCAATTTGCGGTCACTAAAAAAGCGACTAACCTTGTATTGACATTCCTCTTTTTAGCAAAACTTCATATTTAAAGTACATACAGAATTTCATATTGTAGCATCCTCAGAGACCCAGGGGCAGTCCATCGGGTCTGGAGAAAAGCCGGGACGAAAGTTTTCAAGTACAGGTGAAAGAGCCCCGGGTACTGACTCTCACCGAGCTTTTCCCAAAAATTCAAGCGGATGCCAGCTCCTGATTGGGCACAAAAAACGCTTTGTATTATTGTGCCCAATCGGCGAACAGTTTCTCCTGAGTTCCTCCATGAAATCGTACACGACGGCTATTGTCGCGATCACGGCTTGTCTGGCTCATGCACCAAAGAAATGCAGGCAGTCAGGAAACTTTCAGTTTGATATAAAAACCCCATCTGATTTTAAAATACTGTCTGCCCGAAAACTAAAGATGCTTTTCCAAAAATACAGGCTTGAGCTTACCACAGGTATTCATGCTTCCATCTGCCATGTCTTGCATGCGTAAATTAGGGAGTTTTTAAAAGATACCATGACGACTGACCACGAAAACGGCGCATGGAAAAGAGAATTCACCTTTTTTTAGTTTCTATCGTGATTATTCCAACTCGCTTACTTTGTCAAATGCAAGCGAACTCTTTTGGAGCTGAATTTCTATCAACCAGATCCAAGTTCATGAAGAGAATGAATTTTGTCATCGCTTGTTTACATCCTTCACAAAACATTACTGATTAAGCATTTTGACGGGTAGTCGTGCAGTTGACGGCAAAGAAATGTGCAAAAAAGTGCGATGCATGTGCAAAGTCTTTTTTTTGTCTTTTCAAGCTATTGCTTATTTGACTTTCTCATCACCACCGCATCTTAAACTTCCTATCGATTTACGATATATTGTGATGAGTCAAAAACAGAATATTATGAGGTTAAATACACAGTTAACAACAAGGAGCGCGAGCGTGGTCAGCGGTCAGTCGTTTGGCTCAAGTGCGGTCAGCCTTGCCTTCATCACCTCCATGTGCTCAGTACAGTGTTTTCGTTGAGGCCATTCTCTTGGTTTAGCCTTTGGATCATTCTTTTACCTTTGGGGTTGGACCCTTGTGGCGTTTACTGAGTTAGTAGAATTTAGGGGCGTTGGGTTGGACGTTGGTGGCGTTTGACAGCATTTGGAGCATTTGTGGGGTGTTGGCGTTGTACGTTTGGCACTTGGGTCTTGTTTAGCCTTTGTATGCTTCTTCATGCTCAGCATAGGTGGGTGCCTCCAAGTTTGGTGTATTGGGGCTCAGGCTTCTCCCAGCCATGAACCCCTTCTCTCCAAGCTTGGAATTCAGCTCAGAGGTCCTTTCGACTTGGCCTGGGGCTCATGGCTGGAGGGCACGGATTTGCCAGCCATGGGGGCATAGCTCTGTCTAGGGGCTGGCTGTGCCAAAGGTGGAAGCCCCTGGACATCCCAGACACCCACCTCCACTCAGCAATGCAGTTGTTAAATGAGGTTAAATAAATATTTATTTAACACAGTTAAAAACATGGAGTGCGAGCCTGGTCAGCGGTCAGTCATTTGGCTCAAGCACGGTCAGCCTTGCTTGCATCACCTCCATGTGCACAGTACAGTGTTTTCATGGCAGCCATTCTCTTCGTTTAGCCTTTGGATCATTCTTTTACCCCCATCCCTCCCCCCCTTAATTCTTCCAGTGTTAAATCAGTGTGACAGGTGCCTGTTTCCATTGGCTTAGGGGCTCATGGCTGGAGGGCGCAGGTTTGCAAGCCATGGGGGTGTAACTCTGTCTAGGGGCTGGCTGTGCCAAAGGTGGAAGCCCCTGGACATCCTGGGCACCCACCTCCACTCAGCAACGCAGTTGTTAACTTGGGGCAAATTGAATTGCTCCTGCTGATAACATTCCAAACATTTTTTCGACTCATCGGTAGTTCCTTCGTTTCTGGACAGGAAAGTAGAAAAGAAAAGTTTCCCTTGCACGCTCAAGTTTGATGAACGAACCGGGCAAGTGTGGCAAGACAATAGCTGTCGTGTACAAAGTCACGGAAAGAACTCAGGAGAAACTGTTGGCCGATTGGGCGCAATAATACAAAGCATTTTTTGTGCACAATCAGGAGACGGCATCTGCTTGAATTTTTGGAAATAGTTCGATGAGAGTCATAACCCAGGGGCTCTTTTGCCTGTACTTGAAAATTTTCGTCCTGTCTTTTCTCCCGACCTGACTGACTGCCCCTGGGTCTCCGAGGATGATATTATAGGAGATAGGGTGTCATCTCTTTTCATGCAATCAGTTTGCCCTGATCATGAGTTTACATCACTCCCTGAGTGCTAGTTGGATTTGTTCTCAGTAGTCTCAGTAAATAGCCAACTGGCTGCTTCTATATGGTCAGATCATTCTTAGCTCTTTCTGAGTATCCCTAAGGCAGGGGTTTCAATAGAAATGGAAGTAGCCAGTAGGTTTCATTAGAGTAACTGACAGTAACAACAAGGGGCCATTAGTCCCCTTTTTCTGGGGGGTTCTGGGGGCATGTTCCTCCAAGTAATTTTAAAATTTGTGAGCCCTAAATTGCGATTTCCAGGGTGTTTTTCATTCAAGAAGATGTACCATATTTTTCCTTTTATAAGGCGCACTTAGTTATAAGACTCGCCCCAAACTTATCAACCCAATTTTTATAGGTTAACAAACTGAAAATGAAGCCAAAATACCTGGCTATAAGGCGCAGCCGTGATTTTTAGCTTTGTTCACCTTAACTACAACAACGCGCTTTCCAACAATGCGGATTATGGCTATTCACTTACGTGAATGAAAGTGCAAAAGGTTACATATTTTGAACAAAAGAGAATAGAACGGCATTTATTAACACAAAAAGTATTGTTTTCTGAAGCTGCGAATACTTGGGAAATCCGTTTTGTTCCATAAACAAGTCAGCTGTCTTGGTTGCAGTATATTGACATCAGTAGTATCAAGATAAAATCAATCGCGTAATGCATGAGCCTGAATAATTTGTTAATTAACTGCCAAATCCAGTAATTATCAAAATAACTATGATAAAAGAGCTCTCACAGTTCTCAACAGATTTGGGAGCTTTCCTTGGAAAATACAGGTCTGAAAGAAGCTCAAGATCGCAGTGTAGAAATGGGTGTAAACAAACCGCCATCTTGGGTCAAGCATGAGGTCAAATATTTGCCTGGTTACCAAGCATCAACATTCAGTTCAAAATGATCAATGCCAGATGATTTGTTTCGAATGCAAAATGATTCGTTTGTCGCTTAGTACCAGCTTTAGAAGACAGCTTAAGAGGATGGGTAGAAGTCATTGAAAACTGATAACAAAGAAGAGAATTAGCAGCTAGAACTCGTAGAGTTAAAAATTTTACTCAATTTTGTTTTGTTGCCCGAAGATACTCAGTTATAAGATGCACCCCAAAATTACAGCAGATTTTGAGCTATCAAGCAAACTTTCATCGAAAAAATGCTGCGCCTTATAACGGGAAAAATACACTAGCTTTCATTCAAGTTTCGGTTTATCAGCCACACCATCAACTTCAAGCAATTAACACAAATGACAGTAATTCATTAATATACTTTTGCACGTGAACAAATTCTGGATAAATGTATATAAAAAGGTGTGGAAAATTGACTGAAATATGGCATTGAGATAACCAACCAACTAAAGCGTACCATACATGTAAATCCAGTGGTTCTTTGTGAATTAAAGAACACATCATAATTCCATTTTCATTGAGACGTTACGACAATAATGTGTACGACATTATTCAAACATTATAGTTGCTTCTTCTTTGGCGAAAAAGTAACCAACTTCTCTGAGCAAAGAAGCCAATGTGTTTTGTCGGTTGTTGGTACTTATTGAAACCCCTGCTAACGAGAGGATACATATTATTTCCTCAGAAAAGTATTTTTTTTTCTTAAATTTGTATGTTTGCCTTTTTAAATAGGGTGCTTCAATTTGCCTAGAACTGCAATTTTACTGAATAGCAAAATCAAACTAGAAAGTAACAGTTTGACTTTTTCTAACAGTTTCAGTCTACCTTCTACCCATCCTCAGTCCAAAACCATTGCTGTTTAGGGTTTTTTAGTGTCAGTAGTAACATTAAGCAAGGACAGGCCATTGTCATCAATTGTTGTATTAGTGAATTTCCATTTCAGATGCAAATCCTTCTGTCCGGTTTCCTTGTAGTACTAGTCTTGGCGTCATTGCCCCACAGTGGTTAGTTTAAGGAGCAACGGGCCACTTGGTTTGAAGCTCTCAAACATGTTTTTCACTGATTGCAGGTCAAAGTTCTCTATGTCCGGAACGTTTCACCCAATGTTACTGAAGAGCAGCTGAAAGAGAAGTTCCAGGAATATGGCACGGTTGAAAAGGCCAAGAAAGTGAAAGATTATGCCTTTGTTCACTTTAATGAACGGGAGGATGCTCTGAAAGCCATGGAAGCTCTGAACAATGTTGAAATGGATGGGATTACACTAGAAATTGCCTTGGCTAAGCCACAGCCAGCCAATAAGGAAAGACGGCAAGGGGGACAGTCTGGACGCGGGGGGCAGCGAGGTGGTCCTCGTGGAGGTCATTCAGGGCGTGGTCGTGGTGCACCGTATGGAGATAGGCATGGTCACTATGAAGGCTATGATCAGGGGTATGATGATTACTATGGTGGTGGTGGTGGATATGGTGGGGGTTATGGTTATAGAGATAGTTATGGAGGTGGTTATGGTGATGGCTACTATGATGATTACAGTGGGGGCTATGGCTATGGTGGCCGGTATGGGGAAGCTCCTAGAGGTGGTAGAGGTGGACCTCCACGCCCTCCCCGTGGTAGTTCATCTGGTAGAGGTCCAATGCGTGGTGGTGGGTTTCAAGGAAGAGGTGGCCGCGGAGGACCCCGGGGTGGTCCACCACGGGGTGGAAGGAGTGGACCAGGCGGACGTGGTGGACCAAGAGGAGGTGGTGTTGCTCCTGGCAAGAGGAAGTATGGTGCAGATTCACTGCAAACACCAGTGGAGTATCCTGATCCCAAGCGCAGGTACATGGGGCAGGGCCAAGGAGGAGGTTGGGGAAGCCAGCCAATTGCGCAGCAACCGCTGTATGATAGTGGCTACGGAAACCAGTCGAACCAAGAATGGTACAGTGACAGCTATGGCGGGCAGTGGTAGTGAAAAAAGAAATTTGTTTGCGGCAAATTTTTATTTGGCAGCTCATTCCACATGATCCTTTGTCTGTTTCATTTGGCTTTTAGAATGTAGATGTTTTGGCAACATGTAAGAAACAAGATCTTGAAGCAATTTGGCCTTATTAACATTTCAATGTGGATTTGTTTTGGAAGACTGAGGCTTGATTTGATTTGTGTTTATCTGATTGTTTGCCATTTTAATATACCCGGGCGACGTAATTGGACATCAGTGCTTGATAAAAACTTTTTCAATAGTTTTAGTGATTTCCAAGATAGTAGCAAATGAATTCATTAGGCAGCTTTTAAGCAAAGTGGAACCTCTGTATTGAATAAGAGTTCCAGTTTTTATTCTGAATTTTTCAACTACACCTGTTTTAAGTTAAAGTGGAGATGCACTGACAGGTGAAGATGGCAGTTGAAAAATGTGTTTGGGCAGCAATGATTTTTAGTGTGTTGGATTTTAAAACTAGCAGCAAGCAGTTTGGTGTGTAAAGTAACTGGGAAGTGTAAATCAACATTGAGCTAAACACTGCTTTTTAAGAGCAAGAAGTGGCTTGTAAAGTTTGTTGAAACTTAAATCAACACACAAAACTAAAACTGTTAATAAAATCTTTTCCCCAAAACAGTCCTAACACAAAGCAATTGGCTGAAAGCCAACATTGTGAGATCTTTTGTGTTATGAAATAAAATATGTGGTATAAAATATTCCCTCTACAATAACAGTCACCCAAAATCAACCTGAAAATCTTTGCAAACCTAAAATCTAAAATCATTGAAAACTGAAGAGGCATATCTTTGACTGAACCAGCTGTTGAGGTAAGTGTTGATTATTTGTTTTTGCGGTATGCATGGCCATTTTGGGGGTATTTGCCACAGCTGCAGATAACAGTTGCTTATCTGACAGTGTCTGACTTATATGTTTTCAAATCTAATCAGTGGTCAGATAGGATGTCCAGGTTAAGTAAATACCAAAGACTATCATGATATAGGTGAAAACAATCTACCTTGAGTTTGTGTGAATTGTCATAGAAACGAAGTAACATTGTTACAATGAACAATATGACAGTAATCAGTTGAATTTTCTGGGTCTACCATGCATAGTTACTTGAGCCTGTCTGACCACAGTTTTGTCGGACCAAAAAGGAGACTTTGCTGGCATGTGTGATTTTCTTTAAAAAAAAAACCCATTAATTCATGCTTGCTCTACTGACAAACAGTCAGGTTGGTCTAGTTTGTTGGCGTTGCTTATGTTGTGGTCACCAATTGCCATAATAATAGTGAAAAGTCCAAAGGACATTGAACAATACCTGTACCACACCACAGCACAGCTTAACAAAATATTTGTCCCCACGACACCAAAAAACGCCCAATTTTTAACTTTCCCTTCCGTCAACCCCTTATGGCTATCACTCAACCACCCCTCCCCCATATCAAAAGCAAGAAAACAAAACAAAACTGGTTCAATGCTTCAATAATAAGCCTTCATGTAACTTTGTATGTTGGATTCTAGGCTCCTCTGCACTTGGCTTGTAAATACATTGTTGGTGAATTCTGTCCTCCATAATTTACTGCAGTGAATTCTGTTAATACAACAGGCGGGTGTTGGGAAGTCTAGAAGACCGCATGCGGGGATGCTTTCTAGGCGCAGAAGGTGCAATCTTCTAGGGGGGGGGGGTAGGCATGCTTCCCCCGGAAAGTTTTAAGATATTTCTCCCTTAGTCCCCTTTCCTGGGTTTCTGAGTCATTCGGGCAGGATATTGGCTAGTTCCATTCACCTTGGATGAAGCCTTGCAACCTGGAAAGTTTTATCTTTATCAAAAATATATCTATTATGAAAAATCTAACCGATTAACATAGAATGTCGAGTCGGGAGTGGATCCGCACCTGTTTACCTAGTTTCTCAGCAAACGGAAGGGGCTCCCTCTAAACGCAGTCCTTAGTGTGAAAGGGTTGAACCCACGAGTCATTTAAAAAGTAGGTTGAGTTTGATCGTCCGGGTGAACGTAGTCCTGAATAGGACTGTTGTTGTTGACAGTGACTGACGTTTCGACAACCTGTGCGGTAGTCATCTTCAGAGTCAAAGTGACTACCGCACAGGTTGTCGAAATGTCAGTCACTGTCAACAACAACAGTCCTATTCAGGACTACGTTCACCCAGACGATCAAACTCAACCTACTTTTGCAGTCCTTACTGTCGGTTAGAATTGTTACTCTTCACTTTTGTCCTAGCCTGAGGGAACAGCAACATTTCGCGACGCCACCATCAGTTTTCCTTGAAATGATATCTTGAGGAACCACTGCAGAAATTCCATGCTGATGACGTGTCACTACCCAGATTTGGGTTGTTTTTCTGATTGGTTGAAGAAAATCATTTCCTTCGCAGCTCGACCAATTGAAAGCACTTCCCAGATCTGGGCTGTGACAAGTCATGAGTATGGGATATCTGCCCTCATTCCTGGCCTCGGACATCATTTCGGGGGAAAAACAGTGGTGCGTGGCGAAATTTAGGCAGAGCTGAGGAAAAAAATTTTTCTGTTTAACCAATTTTTATGGCAGTTGTGCTTAATTTGGGCCTTGGGGCGAGGGAGAGGAACCAGAGTTGCCATACACAACCATGACCATAAATATGTATACAACATGAGGATTATGCGTACGCATGAATTCCTCGCTCTCTCGAAGTCTGTTTGGTCCTTTTGAAGCAATTTGGTCGTTTTTGTTCCTCGAAATATTCACTTGAAAATTTTTCAGCTTTTCATATAATTTATAATCTAAATACCTGCAAAATTCGGAAAAATCAAGAATACGTGCGAAGTGGAATTCCAAGAGCTGGGAAGTGTGGGAAACGGGGCCATGTTTTCCTGTTATTTGCCTTCTCTTTTGTATTTTGTTGTTACGTCCGTAAAGAACTAATAGGTACTGGTGACGTGTAGCTTAGCGTGCACTGTGTTTGGGGTAGCTTGCTGCCTTGTGGTAATAGCATACTCTCGCATACAGTCACAGTCAGACCCCGTTAATACGGTACACTGAAGGGGCTAAAGAAACTGTTCGTACTAACGGGGTGTCCGTATTGAGCGGGTTGAATTAGAGAAAATGAAAGGGCTTTCTTTCCCCAGGGGCATAGCAAGCTGCCCAGCGGCGTTTGACTTTACTCAATGCCGAACAGTGTAGGCGAGGTTTTGGTCGCGTGGGTTCACTGTGCAGGCGTTCGTCTCTTAACGGGATTCGGTGGCAAGTCAAGCCGGTTTACTATCCTCGGGTGCCGTATACAGCTGTTTCGAGAAAGGTTGTCGGAAAAAGTGCACGCGACAATCCCTAAAGGTACTGTGGGTGGTTTTGTCTGCCCTGTTCTCCAAAGAAATTTGAAAGAATGGCACGAGAGGCCACGGACATATGTTGGCGAGTGGTAATGGAAAGCAACAAAAGTAGGTTCGACAGCTACAGTCGTGAGGAACAGTGTATTGATCATGTCCCATATTACCTTTCGGCGTTGTCGCGTGCACATTTTTTCCGACAACCTTTGTCGAATTAGCTGTATAACTGAATTCTGAATTGGTTTCTTGAAAGTCATTGCAAGCAGCGAGGGGAAATTCGCCTTTTCCTAGGTATGGTGATCTTCTTACCGGATACTACCGTAAGGGTTTAAAACTATTTCAGTCCATTAGTCAAATTCTTTTTGGCTTCATGCGCGATACATTTCCACAAAAGGATATAGGATAGAATTGTGTTATTTCCAAAAGTTCAGCTGTTAATCAGAGGGCAAAATGTTTTCTATCTTAGTTTATCCTTTATTCGTGTTTGTTCTTTTTTTTGTCGTCGCCGTTCGCATTTGTCTGTCCCTTTTTACGCACTCCCTTTCTAAATAACAAAATGTCGTACTCCCGGGAACCTGGTGTCCTGCTTGTAGAGTCTCCTTTGATCGAAGGAATTTGTGCTTGCAGGTTAGGATCCTTGTGGCGACCCTAGCAGTTGGATACAAGTGTAGGGTTCTTAAAATGTCGACAGTCCGAAATTATCCGTAATTTCCGCGAAGCAAACGGAATTTATTTGACATTCTTAGTGCGCTTTCCTAAGGTCAGGACTGCCCGGCCAGACCGGTCATTTTGAAAATATACTATTAGTCTTTTCTTAAGATTTTTACCAAAACCCCTTACAGTCGTGCATAACATATAGAAATAGACTATCGCTTCTCGCAGCTTTGGACGTTGAGCGGGATGTCTCCATGAAACGTCCAAACTGTGAGGAGCGTAGTCTGCTACAGAGCCGTTTTTGATGTCGAGCGTTACGTGACGATACTAAAAACGGCTGTGTTGCAGGCTACAAGGAGCAGGGAGAGACGGCTGCATTGCCAGGCATACAAATTCCCCACCTTCTTGAAGACCTTTCATGACAAATCCCCCAAAGTGGGAACACAGGGCTTGAAACAGTTGCGTGAAAAAAGCGTTGGTGGCGGATGGGCACGCTTCAAAGCTTTAAAGCCTCGTGCAAACGGACGCAACATTGTTGGTCAACAGCTTCCAAAACTGTTGGATGTTGCATGTTGCGTCTGTTTGCACACCCTGGTGGGAGTTGTTTCGCAAAGGTTGAAACCGATCACACCTTCCAAGATTTCTGTTGTTCCGTGAGATCGCCGAAACGTAGCGCAACAATGTATGTGTTGTGGTTCAATTTTATCCTTGGTTTAAATTTTATTTTCTTTTGTTTTTGGGTATGGTTATGTATGATAATGAGTTTGAAACAAAAGAAAATAAAATTTAAACCAAGGATAAAATTGAACCACAAACTATGCTTTTGCACAGCTCTTCCAATGTTGTTGGGGCCACGCACGCGCATGACAAGCGGTTTACGAAGTCTTATGGGTATTTTTACTTCCCCGATGAACTGCAGGTCCTAACATTGCTGGGAGTTGTTGGATTCGTTTAAGCAGACAAATTAGGCCTGAGCCTGTTGGATTCCGAGCAGTCTCTTATTTGTGAATGGGGAATAATGCATATCATGCAAGCGGCTAGCGAGACGCACGAATTTGCCGTCTATTGCTCGAGTGTTATGCGATCCGCCCCATTTGAAGAAAAATAAGGGGGTGCTTGTAACGATTAGAACTTACTGAAAAGGTATGCGCCTCATTGATGGTTGAGGCTCCAAAGGAAAGGGAACAAATAGTTCGGGGTGGGAAGTTTTAAACGTGTTTTCACCATTTGTTCTTGTTTTTATCTTTGACAGAACCCGAACCTGAGAGGTGCTGGTAATGAAAGTGAAGAAGACTTGCGCAAAGACAGTCCTGTGTTAGTACCGTTTGTGAGTTTTGTGTTAAGTTTAACCCTGTGTCTGGCCACCCGCACCTGTTTTTCTGTTGCCCGTGTAAGCGACGTTATGGTAAATGAATTTCTATTGATGAAAAGCGTTTGTTTCGGAACTGCCGTGTAAGTATTTGATATTTTTTTTGTACTTTTTTCTTACTTTCAGCAATAAAATAAATGAAATGAGAAATTTTGTGTTTCTTTATTGTGTGACCAAAGAAATCGTCAAATGAAGGTCGAACTTTAAACCTATGCTAGAGATTTTTTTAGCCTGAGGAAACAGGCATCATTTCGAGACCTCACCACTAGTTTTACCGCGAAATGACAACTGAGGAGCGAGCCTAGAATTTCCACTGACGTTCCCACTAGATCTGGGTAGTGCTTCTAGTTGGCTGAAAATTTGCTTTAAATCCAGTCAGGAGCACTACCCAGATACGGGAAGGGACGCGTCATTAGTAAGGAATTTGTGCGCTTTATCGCGGGGGAACTAGTGGTGGCGTTCTCAGAGCTTTTTTTTTTTTACCAAAAGGATGGAAGCTCTGGGAACGAGAATGTGGCGTCGCCTGCGTAGCAAGCGCTTCCGCGCGAGTTAGAGCAAAAAAGAGGTACGCTTGTTTACGCAGGCGACGTCGCGAAATGCCGGCTTGGGGCTTTTGTGCTCATTTCTGTCGTTTGCGCAATATGTGGAAAAAGTGTGGGGAAAAAAACTTAACCAGTGGAAGTTCCACTGGAATATTGGGCAAGAGAGGTGATGCCAAAGCTGTACAGCAGGACACGGGGTAAAGTTTTCCCAACCTTGTACGTGTAAATTGCCTATCGCGAACTAAATTGTAGGAGGCTCATATTTTTCCCTTTGCCATGAAAAATAAAGGAGACACTTGTACTTTTTTTTACTAGTCACGTAAGTATTTTTTCTGACCGAAAACAATTAGGACATTGTTCGCGACAAATCGCACAATGAATTGAAGGAAAATATGACCTGTAGTGGTGCTCTGCCGTCACAGTTTCCACACGTATTGTGTAGCCCATTCTGGCGTAGCCGCACCGCTTAGATCAAAGGAGGGGGCTGGGTTTGGTCGTCTCCCTGACAGAGCGATACAAAAAATTGGGTTTGGTGAATCCTTGATCCAAAGAACGCCCTTTGACGGTTCTATTTCACTTACACTCGGTAGAAAACAGTAAACTCTTTCTGATGGCAGGACGACTGAGAGAAACTAACAGTAAAAACCAACCATACACAACTAAAAAATTCAAACAAACAACTGGTAAAAAATTGTATTATCGAAAAGGAATTTTACCTTTGTCCCTTTTTTGTTTTCTTTTGTTTTAGAGTCTTTCTTCGTTGTCTTGCGATAAGATCGGCTTTCTATTTTTCTACGTAGTATAGACCTTGTTACGGTTTTCGACGCCATCTTGAGGAGTAGGCAAAGGTGTGAGAAATTACAGTGTTTGTATGAGAATCGAATGTCGAAAAATTTCCGTAAAAAGGCTGTTCTGAAAAAAATGTGAATTGTAAATTAAAGGTACAAAGCAAAGGATTGTACTAAAAAATTTTGGGGGCGTGCCGGTGCTTAAATTTTTCCGGAGGCTTGCTTTAGGTTTTCCATATATTTGTCTCTTATTTTTCCTGGGACTTTCTTACAGACAAATGTATGGAAAATTTTAAAAAGTTGTTCAAGGTCTTCTAGCGCATGTAACGCCCAAAATTTTTTCAACAGAATCCTTAGCTTAGGAGTGAAGCTTTGGTTTAAAATTCATATTTTTTCAGAACAGTCGTTTTACGGGAATTATTCTACATTAGATTCTTATACAGACACTGTAATTTCTCACACCTTTGCCTACTCGTCAAGATGGCGTTAAAAACAGTGACAAGGTCTATTCAACTCAAGATCCAGCACCTCTCATTGGTTTGTCGCCGTGATTTTGCCTTTATGCAGGTAGCCCATAACCCGGAGCGAGCAAGTCCTTTACTAGGCCTATATATGTCACGCCCTTTTCACGGACCAGTTTATTTTTAGATACATTCTAGAGCCTTTTTACCTGCGAAAATGTAAGCTGCGCTCCGTTCCTGAGCGCATTATAAATGTACAGGGGCGGATCTAGGGAGAGGGTGCAGGGGGTGCGCACCCCCCCCCCTTCCTTAAGATGACCTGCGGTTTTTCTAATACAACTGGTTTTCTGCAAAAAAAAAAAAGCAACTATGTGGTTTATTGGTGTTGAAGTAGAGCAAGAGACGAGTGCACTCCCTCCTAAAAAAAATCCTGAGTCCGCCCCTGATGTAAGATATGACCTAAACGTCATTAAAAAGTCAAAACTACCATTTTGACCGAGGGGTTTTGGTTTTGATGACCGATTTGTGGGACATGAAAGATATTCTTAATTCGCGCCAAAATCGCTCTAAAAAACTGGTCAATGAAAACGCCCTGACGCGAGAACATCGGTTCAATTTTGTTGTTGAGTTTGTTTTAGACAAACCGTTTCATGTAACTTTGTAAGACGCGTTATGTTAACGAGTGCACGTCCATTGCCGTGTCTCGACTTGCTAGTTTTCACTACACATTTCTAACACTCGCCAAAACAGCTTCGAAATGGCTCCACAAGCGGACAGAGAGCCGATAAAGTTAATCTCTTACCCAGATCTCTTGGGTACGAGATTAATTTTTGTCTCGAATCTGTTCAAAAGGCAGAACTCCGCGCCCTCTTTATTTATTCCTATTGTCTCTTATAGTATAGACCACTTTCGATTCATTGAAATTCCCCTGATAGCGGGAAGAATATGGACCAAAATGTTTTTTCTCATTTTCTTTGGCATCAGGCTGAGAGTCTGGGTCACCTGTGTCAACACAAGGGAGGTTGGGTACTAGTGGAAGTATCGAGGTATCAAAATGGCGGGTAATTTGCTCCTTTGATGGAAAAACAGAACGTGATGGAATTTGACTACACTGAGAACGATTTACAAGATCTTTCGGAATGGGGTGACAGTCTTGAGTTTGATGACCTTTCCGATCAAAGTGAGGCGAAGGAAGAACCGCTAGCCAAGAGGCAAAAAACAGCTGAAATTAGCAGAGATGGTGGCGATGGACATGTGCAAGGAGCTGGTAAGCAAAATAAGGGCTCGATTGCAAAAATCAGTGCAGCCCCGTACGTTACTTATGCGTGCAGTATTCGCACACACATAGAACACTGATATTGATTATACTAATGACGTTGATCATCAGTTGATCAAGCGAAATGTTAGTTCAATTTTATTTATAATTGTCGAGGACTATGCTGAGAAGAATTTAAGCACAAGCAACTCAGAAGGACGTAATGATACATTATCAGGATTATAGCGTGACAAAAGGGGATCGGAGTTGGAGAGTCGACTATATTCCAATGACGAGCAGTCGAAAAATATGTAATTAATATTGTTCCAAATAATATTCCTTTATCAAAATTTTTATATCATTTTTATTTATTTAAGTCCTGGTTAATTTTCAACAGAAATTGAATATTCAATCTTAGTGTCTGCATCCCCATGACAAAACATTACTTGCTACGGGAAGGATGTTACTACTGTTCTCAAACCAATCAAATGTTTAGGGATTGTCCTTCTTGCAGTAGGTGCCGTTTTGTTTCAGGGGCATGGTCACTTGGATTGTAAATTCAAATCTCATAGTAAGCCTATCCATCATGCGGCTTATGGCAGCTGTTAAAATTTGCTATTTGCTAGGTTTAGTATTACGAATTCCAGCAGAGTTTAGCTGCAGTGGAAACGTCATTTCTAGCAGACTCAAGGAAGTACCTTGTCAGAGTGGTTATTTGGCTACTGGAATCTTCAGAGCGTGAGTTGGCTCGTCAATTAAAATAAGTTCTAATCATACACATAATACCGTAAAAAATTCCTGCTTAAGCCCCAGGGTTGTCTTAAAGGATTTTCTCAGGGGCTTATTTTGAAATGTTATGGTAACTTTTAAAGTGTCCTGAATTTAACTCTACATACACTGAATGCAATGGAAAAGTAGTCTGGGGTTAACATGGATTAAAAAAAACCTTAAAGGGGATATCAGAGAGTGGAAAGAGGAAAAAATAGCAGATGAGAAATGAATGTACAAGATCCACAACAGGGTTGGAAAAAACCGTTGAAAGAAAGCTTGGCCTTTGGGCAAGCAGCCGTCACATTTTGGACATTTTGCTTTCCCAGGGCCACTTTTTGCTTTCGATAGTTAATTTTTTTGCTAAAGAACGACTTACCTGGACCCCTGCCTATTGGGCAAGTAAGCTCTAAAAGTTACTTGCCCAGCAAGATAGTCTTATTGTCGTAGACTAGCAGATGGGACATTTTTCGAGCCCTGCTACAGGTGCTAGCAAATTTAGAAGTGCAGCATGACATTCTGGAAAATGTACCACTTAACTCACCCTTAACCAAACAATTTCAGTGCTCTAAAATAAGAAGTTACTAGTGTTAATGTTGGTTCAGGAGAGGGTAGGTATGCTGATATGAAATTTAACCCCTATGTCAGAAATGATAGGAAGGGGTCGTGTTAACAAGCCAGGGAATTTTCAGAGTGAAATAGTGAAAAGTAAATAGATACTGTTGCAGTGGAGAGAAGTGACGACCCCAAATATGTCTGCATTTGCCTGCTATGCCCACCCATAAATAAATTACCTTGATATCGTGACTTGATAACTTCGCCTTACTATCTTGAGTACCGGTACTCTTGTAGGACACAGTTAGGGACAAAAGAGAAATATTTTCGGAATATAAATTCAGGAAATTGATCCTCTTTTTGCTTTACAGAATTCTCCATAGTGATGGTGTTTACCCAAACCTTTTCAATGACTCTGTCATCAAGCTTTTTGGAGCAAACTTTGTGATGGCCAATGCTCTACCTCAGCGCATGGAAACCTTATTTTTTATGCTCAGGTAATCACCGTTTATATTTTCTAGTGTGAACTGGTAACCTGTAACACCCTTAATTTGTGTCATCAATAAGTGGGAAATGGGGCTGTCACTAACGGGCCAGGGGAGGGGAATTTGCGTGGGCTACTATGAGCGTGTCCACTGGCTACTTTCTTAGGAAACAAAAGGAGATTACAGCCTAAAGAAATTCCCAGCTGTTCAATTCCCCAATTAATCATAACTATGATAAAATTCTCAAATCAGATTGGCTATCAACTGTCCTGATTTCAGCACTAATAGGACAGTAATAAGACAGTATGTGTCATGCCCAGAGCTGTCATTAAGGGCCATAACCTGTAACACCTGTTACAGCTGAACTCACTTGATGTTAGGTGATCAAAGTGGAAAGCTAAAGGAGGCACTATAAATTATGAGATGTTACGGGTGAATCTTCTTTTGCTACGGCTGCTGAAAAACTTAATGACAGCCCTGATGCCTAAGTAATTGCAATGGACAGTATGCACCATCACACGCTTGCACTTAAATGGCACTTTCTAAAGCTATAACAAAAAACTTAAGAAGTTTCTGGTGTTTTAATATAAAAAAGCCTAAAGTATCACAAATTTTGTTACAGATATGAATAATTGATAATAGAAACTTTGTGTTGTGCAATTCAGTGTGTAATCATACTCGTGATTAAACAAATTGGGCTCCCACTACAAGATTGTTTGATTTTGTTTATCACTTGTATGATTACAGACCGAATTGGACTTTCATTGATAGTTAACCATTAGTAATTCCTATTACCAATATTAATAATAAATTTATTGCTTATGCCCAGCAGCTTGAAAGGTCTGTCATGAAAATGAAATGAAAAAAATGAATACTCAGTCATCCTCTCCCCTTATGGGGCTTTTCAGGGAAAATGAAACAAATAAATAATTTAAATGGAAAATATCAACGTTAAGAATCCTATTGGCAGGATGCGAACCAGTTGGCTATTTTCAAGTGTGGCGGAGGATTTGAGCTCGCGACTGGTACCAAGAACAAATCTAGCGGCTTTAACCACTTTGATGAACTAACCATGCATGCGTCATGTTAAATGGATCAAAATAATGGTGATTTTATGAATTTCATAAATTGCAACTGCGCAGCGAAGAAATAGATGCAAAGACAATTAATGCAGTTAAAGATGCAACTTATGCAGTTGCAAAAAGAAGCCTGAAAAAATTCAGGTTTGACAGAATTCAAACTGTGACCTTTCTGATACTTGTGCAGCTCTCTAACCAGTCGAGTTATCAAGCCAACTGGGAACTCATGGTCATTAAAATGGTTTGTAATATCAGGGTTGTCATTAAGTGGCAGGGGCTGGGATTTCCCTGGCTGCTATGATCGTGGTCCCCGGCTACTTTCAAAGGAAAATAGAAAAAAAAAATAGAACCAATGACAATGCCCACCTACTTGTTGTATTTACCTGGCAACTTGAAATCTTAGTGAGAACCCTAAATATTCCCGGGAAAGATGATGTGACTATTGTGAGACAAATGATAAACGGCGAGTCTACAATACACATACCGTCATATTTACCATGATGAAGATATTATTTTATTCTAGTGATCACTAGTAGTTTGTCATGTTTGATAGCATGTTACCATATCCTTTATAATTTAGAGTGAATGTTGCTTTCAATCATACAAAACTAGTACTGAACGTTAGAGAAACAACAGAATTATTATTAACTAGATTTGATCTTATAGGCAGCAGGTTTTCAAGTTGGAAAGTGATGGAACCATAACAATGCTGACAGGTAAAGATTCTATTCTAAATATGAATGTTTTTATATTAAGAAAAAAAAGGAGAAATAAGTAAATTCCCCTCGCGTACAAGTAAGTACCACTATTTTTAAAGCTTTTGGGGCTTGTAGTTTTGAATAGATGTCAGATATTCAAATCCACAGCCCTGTTTCCTCATTGGATACCAGGATATATTCCCCTGTTGTCATGATAATGAGCTAACGTTGATAATCAAATGAACTTGTCTTTCCAGATGATGTACACCTGCGCTGTCTTGAGCTTCGAAGGAAATGCAGTAAATTTTGTGCCTTCTTGTTATATTTTGTAGACAAGTAAGTTGTGGGTCATGATGTCACAGTTTAGTTTGGTATTTATGTAGCAAAGAGAACATGTACAGGAACATGTCGTAATGCGAATATGTATTACCAAAAAGGTTTTCCACCTACTCTGGCGGATACACTTAGTATAGAAAATTCCAAGACTCCGAGCAAAATTTGAGACAAAAAGCGATTTGTTTGTTGGAATCGTTTGAACTTAATCAGGATCATGAAGTGATGAGTTGCATGACAGAGAAGTTGTTATCTATCCCCAAGAGAGGATTGTAAATAGCCCACGTTTGATATGTTAAAATTCTTACATGACTCTGAGGCTTCACGGTCAAAATTGCAAATATCTCACGACTCCATTGTCCCACAACTCCCAGAAGAGACCTGAGCACAAAGACGACCAAACCAAATATAGAAATATGACCAGAAAGCCTTGGAGTCATGTTAGAACTTTGATGAATCAAACAAGGGCTATTGCCGGTAGATCCAGGCCCTTGTCCCTATTCAGAGAGGGTTTTCTCTGTTTGATAGCAATGGCTCCCTTGATGCAGCGTTTGATGGTGCTATTTTCGTCGGATAGTGCCTTTAAATTGTGCATGTTGTGACTTCATAACGTCCCCTTACTACCTTAAGGACTGTTATAGGACACAGTTAGGAACAAGAGGTGAATATCTGGGAAGTTGATCTATCCTCTCCTTGCTCTACAGAATTCTGCATAGTAAAGGTCTCTACCCAAACCTTTTTAATGATTCTGTCATCAAGCTTTTTGGAGCAAACTTCGAGATGTTTCGAATATTCTTCTTTTGTCTCAAACTTTGCTATACTCTTTGGAATTTTCTATACTAAATGAGATGATGTATGTTGTTTAAATAAAGTGAATTTTTAATGACCGCATGAAGCACAATAGTTAATTTCCAGTTTTGACAAAAATACAAGACTTGAAAACAGTGGCGTGAGTTTTGATAGACAGTATCTAATGCTTCCAAAGCCATCCAAAAATAGAAAATCAGTGATTAGTTTTGTGCTTTAGAAAATTCATTTTAAATGAAATTTATCCACCATTGTTCACAAACTATTAAAGAAAAAGCTCCTTCGGTTTTTTAAAAGTCTTCCTTGGTGAATAGATGAGACTGTACCAACATTTAGGTTTCTCGATCCAGATTGTGAAATACTGTCTGAATCTTTTAGGTGTTTTGCTTATAAATTTGAACCGAGTACGCTACACCAGAAAAAAATGACCAAAGTTGTGTAAAGACTTCTTTAAGTTGCCCTTGCCTCTTTCTTTGTCCACAGCTACCTCAACGTCGTTCAAGAATCCAACGCAAGTGACGCCCAGCTCCACGAGCTGTTTCTTCTGCCATCAAGACTAACCAAACAACTTGATGAGTTGTCTTTGTTTCTTGGCCGACTCTCGTCTCTTCCGACCTTCTTTACCAGGACCAACACTCTGTCTACGGGAACTAAACTACGTTTGACCGCTGGAGCTCATCTGTTTCATCTTCACTTGGAACTCAACTGGGCTGCTATTCAAACCTTGTGCCTGTTACTGCAAAAACAAGGTTAGTGATTAAGGGGCGTTTTCTCGAAAAATGGTTGAGTTAAACCCCAGGATTAATATGTCAAATCAGTTATCTTAATCAAAGTTTTCTTGATTACGGTCTTGTAACTGGAGCTTATAAAATGTTACTTCCAGTTATTATGACACAAACTGATACTGTAGACAATCTATAAGAAGTGAATAAAATCGTGAAGAGAGTAAGGCAAAAAGTAAAGGTTTAGTTGTATTGGAAACTTTGCGTTTGGGTTTCCGGTTCAGGCACTCCACTCAGATAATACTAAATAATCCAAATAGAGCGTATAAATAGGATAAAAAAACCCCCAACTGTCAGGAGATATTCAGTTGGCTATTTACAAGGGTGACCGAGGATTGCAATTCGGGACGCGACCAAAGTATAAATCCAGCTAGTGGTGGAAGAGCCACGCGAACTCGGGACAGTCGGCCACGCTGCCTCCGCTTAAAAGTAAAGGAAACATTCCTTACTTGCGAGTCTCTAACGGTGAGAGAAAAATGAGAGGAAGGAATGGAGAGAGAGAGAAAGAAGGTCTCTGTCCTTTTCTCTCGCCGTTAGAAGCGTCTATTTTCGGGAGAGTAGTTTTTTCCTCGCCGTGACGGGGAAATACCTCGCCTAGCAGGGAACAACAAAGTCGTGGATTAGACGTAAATCCTGGATTAGCGCTAATTGGCCTTTCAGGAACCGAGGCGATAGTCAGTTATAATGAAATTAGCTAATTGGGCGATATATAGGCTACAGGGACAAAAAGAATCATATTGGCGGGACAGAGATTAGATCCAGACTGGATGGGAAAAAAAATTACGAGGCAGGAAACAAAAATTCTTACCACGCAGAGCAAAAAAATTTTTTCGGGATTTTGCATCCTAAAACTAACTTTGTCATCAACTGAGTTGTATGCAGGTTGTCTAGAGTTCAGTATTTACAAACAAAAATCGCGATAAAAAGTTCCAAGTTATCAGACGTTTCGCGGGCTTAGCTCTTCTTCTGTTAAGATACCAGAAAATGTGATGAACCTACTTTTGGTTACTTTGAACACAGTATCAATGCAAGCTTCTCAATGCTGTGTATGGGCATCAAAAAAAAAAAAAAATTAAAAACAGAAAGCAAGTACAAGGTGCTGTGAAAAGTGACAAATATTAGGAAACATGTCTCACTATTTCAATCAGAAACATTCAACTTTACTCTCCTTTAACCGAAGTGGTGTTTTATTTGTTACCAATTTTGACTATTATTTTCTCGAAATGGGATGCCCGAGACGTTCTGAGATGTAAAAAAGACAGAATTTTCTGTCAAGCGGTTTAACCGAAACTAAGAAATAAGCGTAATCAATGTTAAACAAACCGTACATTACGCATGCGCAATTGAAGTATAGCGCTGATGAATTAAAGATGATGACAATACCGGCGGTAAACCACATGTAAGAAAGCCGCAAGTGGAATTATTGTTTTTTCTGATTCCAGTTCCAGGGTAACTCTGGTTTTCCTTCAACACGCATAAATCTTTCGCCTTTTACTAAAGATTTCCGTGGAGGAGAACATCTCAATGAGTCTATAGACTAATTTTTTGTTACCCTGCCTTGAGGCGGGGCTCCTAACCAAAGAGAGAAGGTAATTGTATAGACTTTTAAGAAGCTTAATGGTCAGTGTGCAAGTACAGAAAAGAGTAGACATAATCAGTGTTTTAATCAAAAGTGCAATACGCGTGCGTAATGGCAGTTTTGGACTTATGACAATAGAGAATTTTAGATCCGAATCCACCGCCAATCTAAATCGAATTATGTTTGAACGTCGAACCGCAAACGGGTAACCGCAACCGCGGTTAGAGGTTCGCGGTAAACTGGGATCTAAAGCTCTCTAATACCGGCGATAAACCACATGGGATAAAGTCGCAAGTGGGATAATTGTTTACCTGATTCCATGTTTAGAGCAACTCTGGTTTTCCTTCATCTCGCGTTAATCGTTTGCCTTTTTTTTTTCGTGTAGGAGAATAGCTCAATGAATCTATAGACCACGTTTTCTGTTTCCCTGCTTTGTAGCGGGTCTCCTAACCAAGGAGAGAAGGTCCTCGTTAAGGAATTCTAGTAAGCTACAATGATGCTTAGTACACCGTTACATAAAGGAGAAAACTTAATTCATGTTTCGACAGACAGTGCAATACGTGTACGCAATATCAATATAGCGCTTATGACAACACCAGCGATAAACCACATGAAAGAAAGCCGCAAGTGGAATTTATTGTTCTTGTAATTCCTCTTAGGGTATCTCTTGTTTTCCTTCATTACGCATAAATCTGTCGCCTTTTACTAAAGATTTCCGTGGAGGAGGATAACTCAATAAGTGTATAGACTGATTTTTTGTTGCCTCGCCTTGTGGCGGGGCCCCTAACTAAAGAGAGAAGTTAATTGTTTAGTGCCTCAGAAAGCTTAACGGTCAATGCGCTACTACAAAAACGAGTAAATGTAATAAATGTTTTAACTAGCGGTACGATACGCGTGCGCAATGACAGTTTTTGCACTTATGATAGTACTGGCGATACACCACATGGCAGAAAGCAGCAAGTGGATTATTATTTGTCTGAATCCTACATAACAGTAACTCTGGTTTTCCTTCAACACGCATAAATCTTTCGCCTTTTACTAAAGATTTCCGTGGAGGAGAACAGTTGAATGAGTCTATAGACTAATTTTTTGTTGCCTCGCATTGTGGCGGGGCCCCTAACTAAAAAGAAAAGTTAATTGTTTAGTGTTTCAGGAAGCTTAATTAATGGTCAATGCGCTAGTACGAAAATTCGGGACGCGACCAAAGAATAAATCCAGCTAGTAGTGGAAGAGCCACGCGAACTCGGGACAGTCTGCCACGCTGCCTCCGCTTAAAAGTAAAGGAAACATTCCTTACTTGCGAGTCTCTAACTGTGAGAGAAAAATGAGTGGAAGGAATGGAGAGAGAGAGAAAGAAGGTCTCTGTCCTTTTCTCTCGCCGTGAGAAGAGTCTATTTGCGGGGACGTAGTCTTTTTTCTCGCCGGGCGTGACGTGGAAATACCTCGCCTAGCAGGGAACAACAAAGTCGTGGATTAGACGTAAATCCTGGATTAGCGCTAATTGGCCTTTCAGGAACCGAGGCGATAGTCAGTTATAATGAAATTAGCTAATTGGGCGATATATAGGCTACAGGGAGAAAAAGAATCATATTGGCGGGACAGAGATTAGACTCAGAGTGGATGGGAAAAAAAAATTACGAGGCAGGAAACCAAAATTCTTACCACGCAGAGCAAAAAAAATTTTTTTTCGGGATTTTGCATCCTAAAACTAACTTTGTCATCAACTGAGTGGTATGCAGGTTGTCTAGAGTTCAGTATTTACAAACAAAAATCGCGATACAAAGTTCCAAATTCTCAGACGTTTTGCGGGCTTAGCTCTTCTTCCGTTAAAATACCAGAAAATATGATGAACCTACTTTTGGTTACTTTGAACACAGTATCAATGCAAGCTTCTCAATGCTGTGTACGGGCATCAAAAAAAAAAAATTAAAAACAGAAAGCAAGTACAAGGTGCTGTGAAAAGTGACAAATATTAGGAAACATGTCTCACTATTTCAATCAGAAAAATTCAACTTTACTCTCCTTTAACCGAAGTGGTGTTTTATTTGTTACCAATTTTGACTATTATTTTCTCGAAATGGGATGCCCGAGAAGTTCTGAGATGTAAAAAAGACAGAATTTTCCGTCAAGCGGTTTAACCGAAACTAAGAAATAAGCGTAATCAATGTTAAACAAACCGTACATTACGCATGCGCAATTGAAGTATAGCGCTGATGAATTAAAGATGACGACAATACCGGCGGTAAACCACATGTAAGAAAGGCGCAAGTGGAATTATTGTTTTTTCTGATTCCAGTTCCAGGGTAACTCTGGTTTTCCTTCAACACGCATAAATCTTTCGCCTTTTACTAAAGATTTCCGTGGAGGAGAACATCTCAATGAGTCTATAGACTAATTTTTTGTTGCCCTGCCTTGAGGCGGGGCTCCTAACCAAAGAGAGAAGGTAATTGTATAGACTTTTAAGAAGCTTAATGGCCAGTGCGCAAGTATAGAAAAGAGTAGACATAATCAGTGTTTTAATCAAAAGTGCAATACGCGTGCGTAATGGCAGTTTTGGACTTATGACAATAGAGAGTTTTAGATCCGAATCCACCGCCAATCTAAATCGAATTATGTTTGAACGTCGAACCGCAAACGGGTAACCGCAACCGCGGTTAGAGGTTCGCGGTAAACTGGGATCTAAAGCTCTCTAATACCGGCGATAAACCACATGGGATAAAGTCGCAAGTGGGATAATTGTTTTCCTGATTCCATGTTTAGAGCAACTCTGGTTTTCCTTCATCTCGCGTTAATCGTTTGCCTTGTTTTTTTCCGTGTAGGAGAATAGCTCAATGAATCTGTAGACCACGTTTTCTGTTTCCCTGCTTTGTAGCGGGTCTCCTAACCAAGGAGAGAAGGTCCTCGTTAAGGAATTCTAGTAAGCTACAATGATGCTTAGTGCACCGTTACATAAAGGAGCAAACTTAATTCATGTTTCGACAGACAGTGCAATACGTGTACGTAATATCAATATAGCGCTTATGACAACACCAGCGGTTAACCACATGAAAGAAAGCCGCAAGTGGAATTATTGTTTCTTGTAATTCCTCTTAGGGTATCTCTGCTTTTCCTTTATTACGCATAAATCTTTCGCCTTTTACTAAAGATTTCCGTGGAGGAGGATAACTCAATGAGTCTATAGACTGATTTTTTGTTGCCTCGCCTTGTGGCGGGGCCCCTAACTAAAGAGAGAAGTTAATTGTTTAGTGCCTCAGAAAGCTTAACGGTCAATGCGCTACTACAAAAACAAGTAAATGCAATAAATGTTTTAACTAGCGGTACGATACGCGTGCGCAATGACAGTTTTTGCACTTATGATAGTACTGGCGATACACCACATGGCAGAAAGCAGCAAGTGGATTATTATTTGTCTGAATCCTACGAAACAGTAACTCTGGTTTTCCTTCAACACGCATAAATCTTTCGCCTTTTACTAAAGATTTCCGTGGAGGAGAACAGTTGAATGAGTCTATAGACTAATTTTTTGTTGCCTCGCAATGTGGCGGGGCCCCTAACTAAAAAGAAAAAATAATTGTATAGTGCTTCAGGAAGCTTAATTAATGGTCAATGCGCTAGTACCAAGACGAGTAAATGTAATTAATGTTTTAACCAGCGGTACAATACGCGTGCGCAATGACAGTTTTGCACTTATGATAGTACTGGCTATACACCACATGGCAGAAAGCAGCAAGTGGTTTATGATTTGCCTGAATCCTACATAACAGTAACTCTGGTTTTCCTTCAACACGCATAAATCTTTCGCCTTTTACTAAAGATTTCCGTGGAGGAGAACAGTTGAATGAGTCTATAGACTAATTTTTGCTGCCTCGCCTTGTGGCGGGCCCCCTAACTAAAAAGAAAAGTTAATTGTTTAGTGCTTCAGGAAGCTTAATTAATGGTCAATGCGCTAGTACCAAGACGAGTAAATGTAATTAATGTTTTAACCAGCGGTACAATACGCGTGCGCAATGACAGGTTTGCACTTATGATAGTACTGGCGATACACCACATGGCAGAAAGCAGCAAGTGGATTATTATTTGTCTGAATCCTACGTAACAGTAACTCTGGTTTTCCTTCAACACGCATAAATCTTTCGCCTTTTACTAAAGATTTCCGTGGAGGAGAACAGTTGAATGAGTCTATAGACTAATTTTTTGTCGCCCTGCCTTGTGGCGGGGCTCCTATCAAATAAGAACAACAACAACTTTGTTGACCTTGTCTTCGACATGACGATTTCAGTACCAAAACAGTGACAAATGAAAAAAGTAAAATGGAAGTTAAGTAAGAAAGGAACAATTGAATATTATCATAAAAGACAAATTACTTGGCTATGTACGGCTTCTACTCTACTCGTATGGTAAGAAAGTTTAAGTAGAATAGAGATAGAATTAATCGCTCAGCGTGTAAGTGAGTCATGTGCTCATTGGGCCAATACATAGCTTATGTTAATTTCGTTGCTTTGTTCGTTTACGGTTCGCTGGTCAAAAGCTTGCATTCTTTGTAATGATAATTATTGCCAATGGGACAACCATAACTTTTGAACGCAAAATTTGCATACACTTTCGAGCACGTGGAAGTGAGCACAAGTATGCCTACACTTTTTTCGTCTAGGTTCTTATGTGAGTTTTTTTACGTCACTTCAATTTTGATCGGCTTGGCTTTCCTCTCATTGGATGCGGAAATACTTTGCTTATTCTGGCTCCGAACTTTTATTGTAGCTGTCTAAAGATAGAAGTTTTATGGTCTAAAAAGATAAAGACGTTTCTGGATCACTGTCCCTTCAGTAGCGAGATTTTTTTTTATATCACGGATGAAGGAACGTGTCAGTAACGCTAAGACGCCTGATTTTTTCAAAACCTTCATCAGCGCTAGAACAGCGATCTATTGTCGCTACAGAGTTTTGATTTCACCATCTTAACGACTTTCACCACCAAGATGACGTGTTTTGCAATTAAGCGAATTGTTTTACCTCAAACTTAATTATCATCTCTGTACGTTAATTAAATTCGGGGTCTAAGAATCAAAAATGGAACGGATTTTCTCGATTAGAGCCGACCTCTGTTCGAAATTCGATACTCGTGTTTATTTAGTTAGAAATCTACAGACAGTCGGATATAGGGTTCAAGATGTATCACTCTTGAGCTACGTCTGTAATTTCTTTGTTTTATTAACTCAACTAAGTAGTAACGACATCAAACTTGTGAAGGTCATGTTGAGGATAATGTAAGCTTAACCCTAAAACTCTTAGACCAAGTTATGTCACAGGTAACGCAGCTAGACTCAGCGATAGTTTCACAAAGTCTGCTGGATTCGTTTCGCTAACTGCTTAAGCGTCATTGGTATCTGGGTCAGTCCTATTTCTACGAGCTTAGCGTGTTTATTTGCCGTTGGAGTTCGAATTTCGTGAAAAAAAAATTGTGTTGGAAAGTAAGCGATGGTGGCTGAGATGTCATCTCTTGCGACCTACCTTGTGTAGTTTTATTGTATGGATGGAGAATTTGAGCAGTTTTCACGAAACTTCGTGTGAGCATTACGGACAAAAATCGCTAACTGCAGAGTAATTCCATTGACTTTTATCCAGTATTTCCTCTGCAAACTCAGGGATCGTAGCTTTACCCCATACAAACACTGTAATTTTACAAGATTCGCTCCGTGACCGAGCCTGGGTTACCTGTGGTTATGACACGAAAAACTATCCAGTATAGTATGAACACCTATCTTATCTGTGACTCTCCACTTTAGAGATCGTTGCGGGGCAGCTTCGCTTTGTTACAGAAAACGCGCCAAAATCACCGTTCTTATGTGTGAACAGAAGCCGTATTCGGTATGGTTTCCGTGCCGGCGCAAGAGCTATCCGGTAGATTGTGAACCCCGCGGGGGGATACTCCTGGGAATTCTTAGTGGGGTATGCCGCCCGGTTCTCCAAATCCTGACCATATTTCAGACCGAAAATTTTAATTTTCCGCGCCCGTTTTTCAGACCTCGCCCTTAGGCAAAAATTGTGTTATCGTAACTTAGATTAGAGCGCAAACTTCTATTTCGACTTCGCATACAAACGAAAAATACGTTCATACAATCCCGTAGTTCCCTCAAAAACCATACCCGATTCCAGACCAAAATGGGCAGAGTGTATTCCCGTTTTTAGACCAAAACGGCGCAAAAACCCTACCCGATGGGACGGCACATACCTATATAGCTTATATAAGGGAGTACCCCCCCCCCCCCCCTTCGGGGGAGGAACATAGCTTAAGCCTTTGTGTACACTATATCAGATATTGTATTATGTCATCATGAAAAATACTCCGGCCTAGCGGGAACGCCTGTTCACACTGTCACGAGGAGTCGTTCAGAAACCTATCAAGATCGATGCGGCCCAGCTTGGCTCTGTTACAGAAACCGCTTCGAAATTATCATCGTTCATAAGTGTGAACAAAAGCCCTACCTGACATGGTTTTTGTGCCGGCTATCTGGCATAGTATTAGACATACCATAACATTTTCACCTGTGGACGTAATCCTACGATGTTACCGTTCAAGTGAAACCGCATTGGTAGAACTTTTGCAAAATATTGTTTATTTCTTAGGATTCTACTAAAAGAAATTTGGATTTTTTGGGGGGGAATTTACTCTTTTACTATCAAGAGTAGAGTGTTTAATGGACATTCTTATCAGGAAAAGTGACCTGAAGCCCACCTGGTCAGGAACTGGGAAGTCCTGCTTGTGAAAAAAAATTAGCTTCATGTCGTTATGACGTGTTGGATCTGTTAGATTAAATTTTATTTTTACAATGCCCGTTCAGTTACTTTTCTAGTCAGTTTCCAGTTGGTAAAAACTAAAACACACTAAATCTTTAATTACAATCATTCCACGAACGAGTGGATCTGAACGCGATCATATGTAAACTTACTTAGATTTCCTGACATCCAGTAATGGAGAGTGGACCCTTGTGGTCTCCCCCCCCCCCCCCTCCCGATGACACCTGGTTTTATATGTAGGGACGACTTTAGCTTGCAGCACAGTTTGTGCTTGATTGCAAACTTTTATTTTAGACGCTATGGGAAAGCCTCATATAATTAATTTTCGTAGTTCTTTTGTATCTGTGCGGCATAGCGGTAACGAACCGACCTTAGTAAAATTATTACAATGTAAACGTCCCTTTTTGTTTGATCTCTCTATTTGACCTTCACCTCTCTGAGGTAAAAGCAATGAAACAATAGTTCCTCCCAGTGCGGGATGTGCAGCCCACGGTTAAACACGAAAGTTCCGGCGCTGAGGCATTCATCCAATCCCGTAACCCTCCAGATGGTGGAATGTCTGTTGTATGAGCACTTGTCCCACCAGACACGCTGACTGAGTACAGGCCAACCACGCCCCACGACACTCCAGTGAAGGCACACAATGGCCTTAGTGGATGGCGGTCCAGTACCGAGACCCAACACGTGACCAAGGCAGAAGAAACCCGGCGGTGGCACTGGTCGCCATATTACTGCCTCCGTATCGTTGTATTTTGCTTTTAATCGCCATAGCTCTTGGTACGTCACAGGGTGTCTGAGTAAGCCTTTCCCGCCTGTTTCCTTGACTGCCAATAAGTTCGTGTTTTCTGTCGTTCGGCCATCTTGTTCTGCGTAGTGACCTAGAGTGGAATAACCGACGGGGGCTTGAGGGCGATACACTCGGAGGCGCTTGGAATCAGTGCATTCTTGACCCTGGTAGATAAGGTCTAGGCTATTCCTTGTCAGCTTTTTAAATGTCAAGGAGGCGTTGAGAGGAGGCGGAATCACGTCGAGAGACAGTGACCAGAACTGGTTGAGTCGAGGTGCTGTTCTGGAGTCGCTGCTCAGGAATAATCCGATGTTCAAGTAGTGATAGCTGGCGGCTAAAGTCCAGATGCTCGCCATACGGGACTCTTCAACCCACAAGCGCTTGCCCGGAATGCCTGGCGATGCTACAGATTTGTGTACCACACACACGTGACTTTCCGAAGGTGGCTGATAGTTGGTCGTTGCCACATGACCTAAAGCAACGTACTCCCGGCTTGGAACTTTGGGTTCCCAGAAGGCAAGTACGTCACCGTCTCCCGAAGCGGAGCTTTCACTGCCATAAGACCCCTCAAAACAGGACGACTCATCGTCGTTATCACCCGTGAAGCCACGTCCGCTACCGGGACCTTCACTGCTCCATACTTGGGTAAATCCTTTTGCTGGTACAACTAAGTTCGAGTCACTTTGCATTAGAACACAAATCATGACTCCATGATTCGGTTTGTTGATGTCTCCCTCCTGGGAGTAATCTCCGAGAGTGCAGAATCCGGGGGGACATTGTGGTCTATAGATTGTTAGACCTGGGCCACCAGTGTCCGTGTATATTTTAGAAACAACAGAGACGATCATCAAGGCAATTCCTGCCCCAGCCATGTTTTCTAAAAGAAAGGCAAAGGAAAATTTTAGTTTGTTATTGCACATTTACGTCGGTTTTCGTCTTTCATTATGGTGGCAATTGATGGAAACATTTTCAAAGTTCTTTCCTTTTTGAGAGTTCGAACGACAACAACGGCTAAGCTCTTGATAAGTTGTAAAACTTCACGTTCTAGTGGTTAATGTCAGACGTTCAGGTTAGTAAAAAGCCAGAAGTTAAACACGATACGTAGTTACAATCGAACTTGTCTCAAGAAGCTGTCGTCGGCGAGAACGCCCTCCAAAGATATAAAAATAACTCACCATAGGAGACTCAACGTTCTTTACTTCCGAAACAAGATAGAGACCTTTAGATTCTAGGACAAGTACGACTACGAGATTTTCTCAATACTAAGTAGTGCGCGCGCGCGAAACAGCGTAATTTTGGCGGGAAAACGTCGTCATTCTACTACGAGTTTTTGTGCGAATCTCGTGGTGGCGAAAACAAGATATCAAATGTTATAAGTTTTATCATTTTGCGATCGGGAGAGCGCGTAACCTCCACTAAAGATAACAGTGCTAACTTTTCTAGTGAAAAATGGTAAAATGAAGCTTTCTGGGAAGTCTATATTTTGAGAAGACGCGAAAAAACTTCAAGTCAAATCTCGTACCCGTAGTCGTCCTCGTCTTCGAATCTAAAGGTCTCTACTAACGGACAACTGAGCGCTAGATTTTGGAGCTACGTTGTCTTCGCCCCTCTTTACAGTTGTTTTTGGAGAGAACCACCTTTTGAGAAAGATGGTGGCCGCTTTAAGAACTTGAAAGCGTAGGCTTTGAACTTTTACATGGTGGTATCTATTTCCATCGTTTTCATCCTTGGTCAAGACTTCCCTGTGTCGGATTAATTCCTTAAAAGAAAATTTTGCCACTAATTTTAACTTGCTAGCAATCATTAAGTGTCCTTAGAGTTTTCTAATTGTTGTTGTAACTTAATGATGATAGAACGCGTCGTGGCGAAGAGGAGAAACAAGATCTTTGCATTGTCGACGTGTATGATAGGTACCTATCCTCCTGAGCGAGTAATTTTGGTAATTATCTAGGAGGCTTTCTGTGGCGGAAGTTAAGGACAATTATTTTCGTTATTCCGAGCTTACTGAGCAAGCATTGCTGAGCGAAAGAAACTTTTCAGCATACGTATCTGTTTCAGGGCTATCCCATGTACAATAGGGACCTTGCGAAACTACGACGGCAACGGCAACGGGAACGTCTAAAACTCAATAATTTTTTTGTGAGCAAAACAACAACTTTACACCTGCATCAGGCTTTTATTGTACATTAGTTTGCTGTCCCTGCACAACCACGACTTGAAATGACCAAATTTGAGTTGCCTTGAGAACTGGAACGGCAAGGCGATAAATTTTGCTATCTCTCTCTGAGCTGGGACGCGATCCCCTCTCTTCATTTCCAACCTAACTTCCCTTCTTTCAAAGTGACTGGGTGACTTGACATAAGGGCGGTAAAATTTCAAAGGACGCAAAGTCTGTTCTTCAGCGACGTTTTCATTTGCGTCGCTGTTGTCGGATCGTAAGGTCCCTAATATCGACCGCACCAATTCATGGACCTGCTTAGATGTACACAATAGGGAACACAGTTTTATTATTTCCAAGGAACCAACATGGCGATATGGATAAGACATAGACATATCAAACACACGTAATTTTTTGTAGGTACTCAGTTGATGTCATAATAGACTGCTTGTAGTTCGCTTTTTAAAATCCGCCTAGTTCTCATCCCAGCCAGCGCGATTACCAACGCCTTCGTTTATCGCGGCCCGCGTGTATGGGCCGGGTTGCGCGTGAAGTAACTTTGAAAAAAAAAAAGAGACTGCTGGGAGTCTAATATCAGGAATGTCGGTACATCATTGTCTCTCTTACCTATCAATGCCGGTTGCGCCCTGCGTTCACAGAAACTTGAGATCTCAATTCTAAACTGCGCCAGTTGATGTAGATCACCGCGTCTCCAAAGACATAAGACGCAAGGAATAGTGACAAGCCCTTTTATATATCATCTAGACAGTCCATGGATATAAATAAAAGCAGACTGGCACGCGATCTATTTTTGGTATCATAGCTAACAGAAAAGGCCTTTTTTGTGAAAATGAAGTCTCTTGACCTGTATGCTGCTATATTGGCTTGAAAGCTGGGCGTTGACGGATATCATGTAAAGACCACACAAGCCCAGTTGCGCTAAAATTGGAGTTGCAAAATCTGATAAAAAAAGTTCAGAAACCTAATTTTTCACATATGCTTTTTCGGCTCTAATTCCTTACTGGGGAAAAGTATGAGTTATAAATAGGCAAGTAAAAAAAAAGAGATATCATACATAGCATTTTATTTCGCCCTAAGGGTACTTGCCCGCAAAAGTCAGAGCCGGCTAGCCGGACTGGTCAATTAAAAAATGTGATAGTCATTTTTTTCGAAAGTTTTCGCTAAGAACCCATTCGATCAAAAATGAAATTCTTCTAACGACTGGAATTTGAAAAAAAAAAGAAGTTATCTACAGTAACACCACGTGATCTGCATTGCAAAATCAAAACGTACAAGTTGAAAAGGTGTTATTTTTCTAGCTTTCCTAGATTTTCACCTTTTTTCTTTAATAGAATGGTTTGTTCGCGGAAAAAACACATGATCATGACAACACATTGGGCTCGCTTACGAGTGGTACTGTTCATCGCGTGCCACTTACCTTACTGAATTGAAGTCCTTATACTAATCAAAACGTATCTTTTAAATTAGCTTTTAATTTTTAAATTAATTTTTCAAGGTTTTCAGAATTTAGTTGTAATGCGCCTTTGATCATTTTATGCTGAAAGGCACAATGTAACTCCTTATTTATTATTTCGCTAAGTTTTTGCTAGTAAACCGTGTAAAGAAACGGCAAATGCCCTCCTGGAGTTTTTGAGAACGTAACAACTTACAAATTTGTACTATCACCCTGCTAAGTTGTCTGCCGTGCATGCCTCTCAGTCTCTTTGAAGTTATAGCTCAAAAGTAAAGTTCAAATAAGATATAACTTAAGTGTAGTTGAGCCCTCTGAACCTTTTCAGTACTAAGAGTGGGCAAAAAAGAAAAAAAGAAATTACAGACACATATATCATCAAATGTTTTTAAGCAAAATCATAAGAAATAAACAGTGTCTTGTGCAAGTTTTTCTCAAGAGGTGTAACTTGGATGGTATCATCCGAGGATTTCATCCACAGACTAAAAGGTAGAACTACACTAAACAAATAGTGCTAAGTGAAAGTACTGCTGAAGAGGTTTCATTTGAATGGTAACACCATTGGATTTCATCCACAGACTCAAAAGTTAGAACTACATACTAAATAAATAGTATCAAGTGAAAGTACTGCTGAAGAGGTTTCATTTGAATAGTCACACCGTAGGATTTCGTCCCCAGACTCAAGAGTTAGAACTACATACTCAATAAATAGCACCAGTGATGTGAAAGTACTGTTGAAGAGGTTTCATTAGAATAGTAACACCATTGGATTGTATCCACATACTTAAAAGTTACAACTACATACTAAATAAATAGTACCACGTGAAAGTACTGCTGAAGAGGTTTCGTTTGAAAGGTAACACCACAGGAATCCATCCACAGACTTAAAAGTTAGAACTACATCCTAAATAAATAGTACCATGTGAAAGTACTGCTGAAGAGGTTTCATTTGAATGGTGACACCATAGGATTCAAAAGTTAGAACTACATACTAAATAAATACAGTAGTACCATGGAAAGTACTGCTGAAGAGGTTTCATTTAAATGGTAACAGCGTAGGATTTGGTCCACAGATTTAAAAATTTGATTGCTGTGAGAAATAATCTTGCCCTAATGTGGTCTGGTAGTGAAAGGGTGAAGTTATCAAAGCAGACTTGCAAGTGACATCGCATAAAACAAAAGTGCGGGTTTATCTTTGAAAAGGGACGAAGAGTTGAAAGATTTCCCGTTTTAAAGATTCTCGATTTTAAGGATTCTCTCGATGTTAAAGATTCCTACTTAAAAATATTTGGACCCCGTTCTCAATGGTCTAGTCCCATTCCCCGATTCCCCGTTTCTCATTTTTAAGATAAACTAGCCAGGATCCTGGTGGTTCAGCAGATCACAGTTTTTCAACTAAAGAAGCGACACTGGCCGCTGACTCTACAGCTCGGAGAATTTTAGTATATTCAGCCAATATTTCGTCAAGCAGACGCTTGCTTTCTTTGAAAAACTTTATGGTTGAATTCTGCATTTTCTTGTTCCTTCAGGTTCTGAACAACTATGCGAAAGAAACACTTCGAAACAGCAACGGAAATCAGTGTAAAAGACTCAGGATTTCGACACGAGATAAAATCAATAATTAATGGCCACTAGTGCTTTAAGTGGAATTATCTTCTGAGTTTTTTTGTACCCCATGGCTGGCAAAATTTTGGTTTCCTCGCAGTGTGATTAATCTGTTATCTAAACAAAACATTTCTTGTTTGGACTTTACTTGCAGTTCTTGAAACTTCTACTGTTTTGATAACGCTAAAACAATCCCGACCGATGTAATTTCGTGTAAAATCCAACTGTAACCCTAATCCTAACCGGAAATATGTAGCCTCCAGAAAACTCTGAGTGTCCGAAAAAATTGCAGCACAAACGAAGGGCGAGGAAAGACGTGGAGAACGAGTTAGTTCTTAAAATAAATCACAAGTATTGTTTCATAACAAGAGCCCTTTGTTAAGAAACAATGATTCATATACATAGCGTTGTGGTTAAATTTTATCCTTGGTTTAAATATATCTCCATTGTTTTAAACTTATTATCATACCTTACCTTACCCGAGAACAATATGATGATAAAATTTAAACCAAGGATATATCTGAACCACGACAGTGTATTGGTTTCTGAGGCCATCTTGAAGGGTTTTTTTTCTGGAGGTTTCTGTTACAGTTAAAAAAAAGATCGCGTTGAATTGATCTTAATGCGCAATTAGGATAGAGAGAGATTGTTACATAGCGCAAAGCAGGGTCAAGACTTCAGTGGTTTGGAGCTTGACTCCTTTTGACTCTAAGGATTGCATTTCATGTTGCTTTCGATTGATCGTGATGCGGAATAAGAATGTGAAGACAGATGTGTTACATGTGTTAAATTCCTTAGCGAGCTATTTTATAAATCTATTTCTTTTGCCAGAATATGCCTATACGAAACCGCCTAGTTTCTATTTAATTACAGAATTTTCTTATTGCCCGAAACTACAATTAAAGCCCGAAAATTTTACATCAGAACAAACCGCATCTGCTATCATGACGGTCGCTAGTCAAATGGCGCTACTTATACAGGCATAACGTAACAACATACATTGATTCCAAAGTTTAAGTCTACGTGGATCGTAAAATGTGCTGGGCCTTATCTCATAAATTCTGTAAAGCAGTTCTTTCTCATCGTGTCGATAACTCAACGGAGGAAATGGTGGTTTTAACTTTAAATTGGCTGAATAGTTTCTACATGTCTTCTCTGCGACACTTGCCAGGTTATTTCAACCTTTTAATTTCTCGACTATTCAAGTCAAATTTATCTAGCAGTTCTTTTAGTGCTAATGTTGGAAATTTTTTAAAGGGTTTTTTTGATGACTTTTAAGTCTTTCGACGGATCTTGCGCTGTAGCTGACTTATCTTTTTAAAGCCACTGATTAGAATTTCTTTGGTGATGGAAAATGCCATTCTCCTTGTCCTTTTAAATTTCCGGTCCGTAGAAGAGTGCTCTCCTTAGAGGTAATTCGTCTCCGTGGTTTTGGGACTCGTGTCGTTATAGTAAGGTTCTTAGGGCGCTCTTGAGTCATAGCGAAATAAGCCGGCATGAATTTTGCGCACTTAGGAAATGAGTTATTTAAACAAACGTCCTTCGTCACTCCTTTAATCATTGCTTGGATAAAACATTTGGTCAGGGTTTTCGTATATTCGAAAGAAAGTTTAACCGAAGATAATATCTCTCGCTTATTTGTATACCTGAAATGAGTGATTTGCAAAGAACATGTCTTTTCGGAGACGCTTTTGTAAAGGAATTTTGATTGTACATCATTTTTGTCTAGGGTTTAAATGCTTTAGTCTTGAACTGTTCCTTTAGGGAAAGATTACGAAAGTACTAAGAAGTATCACATAAATTATAGTCTCCGGTCTAATTGAGTGTTTTTATTCCTTGAAATGTAGTTACGGCGTTGTCATCTTCGCCTCTTCTAGCGAAGTTATAAACGACAGTAAATAAACGTGATTTCGCTGTTACGAGACAGGCTTTTGCCCGACTCTTTTCCCTCTAAATATTATCGCAATTTCGTAATTATTCGCAACCGATGAAATTTCTCTCACATTCTGAACTACGTAAAAAAATTATGTCTTCATTTATCGTGCCGATCAAGTTATGTAATTGAGTATCAAAGGATCAGCGTTTGTTCCGTCGCTTAAAAGAAGTGCAAAAGATACGTACCAAGTGTGACCTGAAATACCTCAGCTTTCGTCTGCTCTCTCTTGACTTAAAGCAGTCCCGTTTAAAATAGACCTTTCTAAGTATGTAAAACCAGCGTTTTAGTTCCTATGATTACCATGCTTATCCTCTGAAGTACTAACCCACAAAATCAAATCTTCTTTCACGACTGAATAGCTTTTCGTCAATTAAAAAAAAACAAGCTGATCTAAAAAAAACTTGGGCATGCAAGCATTTACTTTAACTCTATCCCGCGACAGCGTGGAATTTTGTTTTGAAGGTGTTTCGACAAATCTGTACAAAGTAGAGAAATCATATGCTCAAACTGCAACCTACCGAAGCTCGAGTTTTCTTCCACTCTTTCTCGCCTCCGTCGTAAACCTTTTCCTCGAGGCTTCTTAAAGACTTTACAATCCAGGCTTCAGTTGCTATGTATATATCTGATTAGGGGCGGAAACCTGCCTCGGTCAAATAACTCACTCAAGATAACCTCTAAGACCTATTGCTTAGCAATCGGATGCGACTGACACAACAACCTCAATTTTTTTTGGCAGTTTAAGGAATCTCTGTAACGCGACAGCAAGGCGTGATGATAAAATTAAGTCTAGTACTTCTGTCCACTTGCCCTTGTTGATGGTTTTAGCACTTGTTGTGCCACGGTGTCTCCTAGATGAAGGCGGAGAGGGGAAACCGCTAAATCGGTTAATCCGTGGATAAAAGCTCTTTAACTTCCTTTTCCTTGTAACAAAGTAACGGAATCGATGAAGCTTTTGTTTTTCATAATTCAACACTGATGCCAATATCGCCCTGCGCGCATACCGATTCGTTTAGAACTACCTTGAGAAGCTTGTATTTGTCAGATAATGAATTTGTTAATAACAATTATATTTTGTTGAAACGACACACACCAACACACTGGAAAATCTGATCAGTAAAATACTTCGAATCGGTACACAGACATTTTTTTAGACTCTTTGCATGATATGGTGTTTTCATTAAGATGAAATTAGTTCAGCTATGTGTCTTGGTAAATAAATAGTCTGTTTTGACTGTTGCTTCATTAATAACAAGATAAATCCAGTTACTACTTAAAAATAATATTTCTGTTGGGTGGAAAAAGTGGACAGTGGAATGTATGGGCATTACCCTGTATTATGTTAGCGAAATCTGGTGGTAAATTGATAGGGGGACGGGATGTGGAACCTTTGGTACGCTTTCCACCACATTAATGTTCTTTTGGTACCAACAGCATAGGTGGTAGTTTTTCTTCATTTTTCTTTGTTGTAAAAAGGTAACATATCTTTATGTCTTCTGTGTGGAATGGCCCCGATGTTTTTAAAACTTGCTATGTGTTATTTGAAGATAAGGGATCAAATCTCTAGGCGGAACCTCCAAAATACTTTCCGTTGAGTATCCCCGGGGATTCTTTCTTATGCGGGCCCCGATTTTTTTGGAAGTGTTGCTACGTTTGTAAAAACGAAAGGCGGCGAATCTCTGGTGGGAGCCTCACGAACCTTTCCGTTGAGTATTCCCCGGGCTTATTGCTTTATATTCATCTGTCCCTTCAAGCAAATTTTAATTTCACTACAAAGTTTGATTTCCCCTGATTTCCTCCCCACGGGAAAAAACACCCCTGCGAATTGTAGTTGATGTCAATCAGGCAGTTTTTTTTAACCGAGTTTCTGTATCTGCAAAAGATATTTCATCTATATCCTATTCATTTTGCTCATGAAACAAATTTATGAAATAGTAATGACAGCTAGAGAATTCTTGTCTCTGCGTGAAATTCTCGAGTCTACAAAACATGTCTCCAAGTTATGGTTGTTAAAGACTGCTGCTTTTTATTAATTTGAAAACCAATACTTTAAAACGAAACCTTTGGTCTTCAATTTTTTTATTTTAATTGACTGCTCGAATTGAACCTATTTGACTAATTGGAGGATTCAGCTATGACTTGACGAAAGGCTGTTTAGTAATCAAACCAGGCAACGTATCCAGCATAGTTTCGTTTATGTGCTCCATCGGGGTCTCTGATCTACTGAGCTCGGTTTTACAGTTACTGATGTTTTCAGAGTTATATCGCAGAGCACATGCCTTATGAAAGCGTTGGTTGATCTGTTCGCTTCGAAGTGGAAAACCGTAACTAGTCTAATTCTTTGCGTCACTTTGGAAGCCATTTTGGAGCATTCGAGGTACTGCAACATTCTGGAGTTTCAAATCATGACTCCGTCACTACTCAAAAGAGATAGTTGATTAAAGCAAGCGTTTGTTGATGTAAATTTGATTACTTCAAATCTGGCTGGATAGGATATTTATCGATGTTTACAGTCAAAATAGGGGTTTCTTAAAAAGTTCGACCTTGTTTCACTTGTAACAAGTAGCACAGCCGTTAATGCTATCAGAAGAGTGCCATCATATATGTGCAATCCATCATTGAATCAATTTGTTTTATCACAAGGTCTCTTGATTTCATTTAACTCAGTGGCAATGTACATTTAATAGATTTTCCGGCTCACGGCTCTTTAGATACCCTGTAAGCAGAGGTTTCTACGCTACTGTCAAGCTACGCCGGCGAACGACTTTACAAACAAGTGTTAAAGGCCACAGGGACACCCAACGAGAATGTAGTTCAAAACCACTTAAACATAGCGTTGTTAAACGTATTTTAGTATTTAAACGGTAGATATAGGCATATTTTTATCCCCTACAAATTTTTCATCTGTTCGGATTTCCTAGCTGAAAGTCTAGTGATCCGAAAATTATAGGGATCAAAACTTACCTTTTCGAAAATTTCAGCCAGAAAAAAGGCTCCCGAAAATTCTAGGTGACCTTTTTAGGGTAAAAATCCGTTAAAAATTGGCAATTATACCATTTTTTAGATGTTCGAAAATCCTAGGAGAGGCAGGCAAGCAAGAAATTTTACTGACAAATGCTCCGAAAATTCTAGATCTCGATTCGTCTTCCGAACAGATATTTTCCGAAAATTGACGTTGGGTGCCCCCGAGGCCATGCCAGACAAAAACCTCTGCTCACAGGCTACTGTGTAGAATGCAGTAAAACGCATGTTATTCAAAGTACCCGCAAAGGGAAATGTAAAATGTGGTTACCTTGGGTGTTTTCGTATATGACGAAGTTAAGAATGGGATGCTGTCCTTGTCTCTAACATAATTTACGAATCCGTGTACATATTTTTACTAGTTCTCTCTGTTTTGGAGTTTTCAAAATAAATGGCTACATTTAAGACCCTTGAAGAAAGTTATAGTGATAATTCATCACGCTGATTTTATAACTTGCTACTTTCCCTTCCAAGGATCCTTTTGTATAAATTCATGCCATTAACTTAGAACATGTGCATAATCCGTTTGATATCAATGTAAAAATTATGACTATACATTTTCAAGTAGAAGGTGTGGCCTCGATTCTAAATGGCCTGTTTGTCCTTAATTGGCGGCTTTCGCGAAAATTATTTCCTTGTAACAAGTTCTTTTTTCGCCAGATCACAAAATCTGCCTTTGCGAAATGTTTCTCTTCTATTTTCACTAGATCAGCTGCCCGCGAAAGCAGGTCAATATCAATAGCGTGCTATAAGTTAAAGATTGCGTGCAATTTTTCAAGTTCGACTTAATATATTGGACATGGTGCATGAAAAGTACTTTGCCAAGATTTTGTCGGAGAGTGTTGGATTTCCGGTGGTCTGGTCAAATGATCATTGATTTCCTTCTCATTAACAACGAGATAATTTGTAACGCCCAAAAACTGTTTCGGGTTCCGTCAGTTTTATAAAACTCGGTGCCTTTCCACTTTCCACTTTACAAAGGAAGGAAGCAGCACTTTTTTACGAGATGAAAATAAGCACAAAGGGATTTTGGCTGTCTAAGGAAATATTTTTGCCGGATATCTGGTCAAGAATCAAAGCAGTTGCTTAAAAAGTTATCCAATAAGGCGCCATCGTGTTATTGGAGTTTTCCGTTCTGTCTCTATAGCTTTTAAATGTTATCTACGCACGCGACCGTTTGCGACAAAAGTTGCCCCTAAATTTTAGGTATCTTCCTTAACAAGAAAAGGTTTAAAGGACAGCTATGTCGGTTGGATTACTTCCTTTCCTTAAATACTCAACGTGAGTTTCGTTTCTTCTCTTCTAACAGTTACCTTCATGATTGGTGGTTTCAAGGGCGGGTAAAAGTTTGAGAACAAAACCAGATGTTTGCCTTCTAGTGACGTTCTTCTTAGCAAAACCGCAAGCTACGCAGGCAAGCTTGTGGAAGATTATGACTTTAATTGATTGGTTTTAGAAGATAACTTCGGTTAAACAAAACTCCATCTCGTTAGCTCAGACATCTTCAGTGCCAGACACTCGAAATATTAAATCGCTATATCATCCTTCTCAACGACTGACATCATTAATAATTTATGACGAGATAACAAGGCGCACCATACTTTGATAGTCTGAAATGTCATCCGTTTCCAATCCCGACGGCTGACACATCAGACTGCTATAGTGAGTAAATCTTGGATTTGGGATCGAAATTCTAGTGCAATGGAAGTTATGTGCACTTTTGCTTTAAACCTATCTTTAAATTACCCTCGTCTTTTTCTCCGTGTTTGAATGTCCAATGAAACACTTTTCCTCGTGTTTGAGACCACAAGGAGACTTCAGTATAAAGCCCCCGTCTCGTGTTAGAGGCCACAAACTGCTCTTAAATAATTTTTGTTAACGTTTTCTCACTACTTTTTTCAGCTTTTACGTCCGTTGATAAAAAAACTCTGAAGGTGAAACGTTCTTATAAACCTTATTGAGCACTGCATTTCTCCATGGCTTGCTATTATCACACCTATGATCGGGTTTCTAGATTCGATCTACTCGCTGAAATTTGTAAGTCGCATCAGTAAGAGAACATAAACCCGAAAAATTTCCCTAAGTCTTCTTCGCTTACAGTTATTTCTATAATGCGCGCGCATACAGGGTTTTGTTGTGTTTTGGAGTCTTTCGACAAGTCTTAAAATAAACAGTATTATTTGTTAAATTTCTCTTTGGCGATAAAAGGTTTAGTATTTACCGAAGGGGCGAGCGGCTGTCATAAACAGGCGTCCGAACTTCTGCCCTTTTCTTTTAATTAAACACGTGGAAGGATAACAGTTTAATAGTTGCTGCATGTTCTGCGCAGACAGTGTAATCCTGTTACCGTGTAATTAGGTGCCGGCATTTACAGCGTATCGTATCTTGCCTTTAACCTGCTAAAAGCAGTCCAGGAGTGTCTTAGTGGCTTTAGGGTTAAAGGTTTATATATACCGCACTATGCCGTAGTACAGAACCTTTTGATATTGTATGGCTGGGCAAATTTCGGATGGACAGCCTAGGTGTAGAAGAGGAGAAGGGCGACCCAGTAACCCTAATCCTAAACGAAACAAAAAGACAGGATGTCCTATCTCGATATTGCCCTATACACCAGACTTCACTAGCAGTTTTGGGTGTTGCTTTTAATAGTCTAATCGTGCCATAAATATAACTTCCTACAATTTGTTTGTCATCTGTACGTTTAGCCGTAATGGATAAGGCAATTAATCGGGTCTTTCTCAATTAGTTCGAATTTTTACGCTAGAAAGGAGTATACTTTACTTAAATAGTTGCACTGCATTTTTTGGCTCTGGTGAGGCATATTTGAGTTTTGGTGTCTTACATTTGGTCTCGTTGTCGTGAATCAAGGTGCAACTTGTTAAAACCGCTGACCAACATTTAGGTAACTTTTGCTTATTACAATTTATTTCTTAGGATTTTAAAAAAAGGAAATTTAGTTTAATGTGAACTTTTATGGCCTCTATTAGGTATAAAAAGTTTATGCTAACGCTAAAAGGTTAACCTAAGGGTAGGATGTCCGATTAAAGTATATATCGTCTTGCTCATTGATCCAGCACATGATTAGCTGTTAATTGAGGGTTACTTATGGAGTTAGAAATTTCAAACCAAGACCGTAATACCAGGACGCCTTCTTAAACCATCGTATGTGACCACATTTGGCATTTGTTTTTCCGATCCAAAATTTTTGTGGACCTTAACTGGCGAATTTCAGTGCAGTGAAATGTCTAATTCTTTGTTTGTGGCGAATAGATTAATGGAAAAAAGTTGCTTTTATTATAATCTCCCTTCATGATAAGATGTGTATTGAGTGTAATTACGTCCTTGCAATCTTGTAATTGGTAATGGCTTTAAGGGTTTTACCGATAAAGGGGCAGTGACTTTGGATAAAGATCATCCAGATTTACATATAATGCAAATCATGTGGTGTTAACAGCCCCGGGCAGAAACAATTTGTCGGCATTATAGCTTGCTGCGTGAGCCTTGTATCTCCTTCTGGATCGAGGAAGGCGAGGAATTTGCTGGGTACAGGGAGATAGCAGAGAAACACACTTTCTAGCGGAAACGTGATGACTTTATTTTAAGCTTACATGCATGCTTAAAAGGTGCAATCATATCAAAACGGGTATTGAGAATTGTTGCATATGCGTTCTCATCCCGTAATCTATCTTGCTTAATTACATTTCTGCAAGTGAATCGGACCTTACTGTAAACTGATCATTAGGAATTACAACAAAATTAGGAGCAAATAGAAAGTAAACTTAAACTACTAGCTAAATACGGCCAAACTAATGGAGCCTGAAGCAGAGGTGGTGAAGGATTGCTGTATTTCTTTTTTTGTAAGTGTGATCAATTAGATAAACAAGGATGAACTATTGCACTAATCAGTGATAACCTCTGTTTTTTTTTTCACACTCAACATGTTTCTAATTTGTAATTTTGGATGAAATCCCAGGTAGCTGTGTACCTTTGTGGTTTTCCGAGGTCAAGACATATAACGTAAAGATATATTGACTGAGTTAGGTTTTTGGCGCGCCATGCAAAATGCGGCAAACTTGAAAGGCAGGAGCACACAATTTATACACAGTGGAAGGTTAAGGATTGTAGCAGTTGACAAACGTGAAATAGCTATCACCAAATCCTTGCCGGCAAACAAGTAATATGCGGAAAAACTGATTTGAATTGATGACAAATTTTAATATAAAATAACTGTAATAGTAAACGTTTGGTTCGATTTTGATAAAAAATCCATGGTGCTGGTCCACAAAGACAACTTACTTTATTTTCATTTTATGAAATCTCTAGCGGGTTTTTTAGGCACTAAGTTATCAAAACGAACTTCCTAGAAATAAGACCTTTTCCTCTATTTTCCGTCGAAGTTTTCCCTGGCAACATGATTAGCGATTTGTTCCAATCCCCAGTTTATGAGTTTAAAGGACAGCCGCCTATTCCGGCCCTGTTTAATCGCTTTCGCTTTGAATGGTTACACTTTACGATTCATCCACAGAGTCAAAGGTTAAGAACACTATTAGAGCGGTTTTCATTTGAGTGTCGAAAAGTAATTGGTTTTGCACTTACTACACGATGCGATTGGCTTAAAAGATTCGCGCCACCTTTTCATCCAATCAGAAGTAAAACCAAAGCCAATTGTGACGCGCTCGCATGCATTTTCCCGCGCTTTGCGTCAGCCACATGTAATTACTTCGAGTTTTGATTGGTTCAATGTATTGTCTGTGTCCTATGTGATTGGCCAGAGTAATTACTTTGGTTTTGGTTTTACGACACTCAAACGAAAACCACTCTAACGACACATTAAAACAGGTCCAGTGGAAAGTACCGCTCAACCACAAGATTTCAGGAGGTAGAACCATCAGGCAATTCTGGATTCAAAACTGGACCAAAATATTATAATAAAATGATTATCAGCCTTTCTTTGGTTGTTTGTTAACAGGCTAGTCGTCACTGTATAATCAATAAGCTGTAAAACTCAATTTATAATATGGAGATACCAGGAGGAATGGAAACGAGTAGCATATTCCTGAAATGCTGTCAGTCACAGGAATACTATTCAGGGTAGGGAAGCTGTTTTGATAACATTTTATTGTAGTGGTTACTCTCGGATGTTTACCTCCATGTGAATACAAACCACACAGCAAGTGAAGATAACCCCAAGTCTGTGCAAGTTCAATCTTCAAAGCTTTGTTCGACGATTCGGAAATTTTGCGGCTTATTAAAAAAGCTCACAGGAAAATGCTTTTCTGTAGCCTATATTCGAAAGGGTCACTTCTTCCAGTTCCGAACAAACCAAATACAGGAATGTGGAGATAAGCGCAAGTCAGAGGTTATTTTTTTAGCTTTATGATCCAAGAATACCATAGCTTTTCAGTGCAAAGTATCTTTGAAAAGTAATGCTAGATAGCTTTTCAGATTTATTAGGAAACTTTTAGAGTAAGTTTAAAAAACCTCATTTTTAAAACACCTCATTTTTTAAACGACGTCCACAGAAACATAATCTTCTTTAAATAAATGTTTAGCTCGATATTTTATAATTTTAACGACTTCACATTAGGAGTTTATCACTGATGCAAATGATTTAAGCCTTTATTAAAAGGTCAGTCGCTCCTGATGAAATGCCTATTTGTCCGCTTAATACAGTTTTTTCGTTGAACTCATTGCGCTTAAGCTTCGTTGAGCTTAAGGAATCCAGAGAAAAAAGCCTACGTGGACAGTTTCCATCAAAATACAAATTAACATCAGAGCGATTTGTACCACGAAATTACATAGAGGATATTACACGGTGACGCGAAGATATGAATTTTATTTTCGAGTGGCAAAAAAATATTTTACGAACCAGCGCAGCGAGTGATTAAAATATTGTTCTTGCCACGAGAAAATAAAATTCATATCTTCAAGCCGCCGTGTAATGTTGTTTTTATTGTATAGACAAAAACACGTCGATAAAATTACCGAAATTACGTCATCGATAAACTCACGTGTGAGATTATGGAAAATAAACCACTCGGGTCACGGATGTAGTTTTTATGAATTTTACGAGTGGTATATTTTCCAGTAAAACACTCGTGTCTACATAATAAAGGCTATTACGGGCTCATCAGACAGCTAACAATTAATCACGGAAAAGGAAACTCTGAATATTTACGGATATGACCTCCACTGTTGTAGACGGAGACTGAGTTGAACTATGTATAGGAGCAACAACTTATATATAGGAGGCCTGATATCAGTCAGCCGAAAATAAACTGAATCGTCAGCACCCCAATAATGGCACGCAGAGAGAAACGCCCAGTCTAGCTACTAAGGTTATTTTTAGACCAATTGAACGCTTGAAATTAATCGGAAGTTGGTTTCATGATAGGTTCGTAAACTTTTATTCAGTGTTGTCAAGAGATATTAACGTGACATTAAGCTCTCTTGGTGTGTCGCCTTGACAATAGAGTGGTTTTAGTTTGAGTGTCGTAAAACCAAAACCAAAGTAATTACTCTGGCCAATCACATAGCACACAGACAATACATTGAACCAATCAAAACTCGAAGTAATTACATGTGGCTGACGCAAAGCGCGGGAAAATCGTGCGAGCGCGTCACAATTGGCTTTGGTTTTACTTCTGATTGGATGAAAAGGTGGCGCGAATCTTTTAAGCCAATCGCATCGTGTAGAAAGTGCAAAACCAATTACTTTTCGACACTCAAATGAAAACCGCTCTATTCTGCATTGTTTGCTTTAAGGCAGTTGCGCGTCGAGTTGATGACTGCCCTGTAACTTTTGCCTAAAAACCAACGCGAACATCTGTCATCAACAGAAAAGGAGAGGATCTACTAATTTTGTGCCCCGTAGTTAACAATACCACACGAAAGTATTTCTTTAACCTTCTTTTTACCAAATGGTCACTGTTTAGGCTCCAATCAAGCAACTCTTCGGCAAAGTACTTTGTTCTGGTTTGGGTGTTGTCCATTGTGAATTGAGTCTTTTGTTTTGTGTTGTTTGGTGATAAGAAACTGCTCTCTTCTTAGTTGAGAGTGCCTTAAACAGCTATTTCTCTGTTTCTGTGTTTAGAGTTGCTAAAAGGTACTCTGTGTGTGCTATTTGTGGCCGACAAACTGTCATGTTTTTTATTATCCGTTAAAACTTTTAATTTTTAAATTCCCGTTCGGTCGCCAGTTTTATGTTTTGCGTCTGTTATATCCGAATTTTTTCAGTGTAATTCCTTCCGCCGATTCTGTTTGAACATAGTCTGTAAGAAGAGGTTTCGTCTGAGTTTTTTCCAGTTTAATTCCTTCCGCTGATTCTGTTTATACTTAGTCTGTAAGAAGAGGTTTCGTCTCTGGACGAAAGCTTTAGTCCTTGAATTTGCAAAACCACAACAGCCAGTCTCTGCAACTTCCCTGAGAGTTTAGAGCTACTAATACTTGACACCACCCCCACGCCCCCTCCCCCCTTTTTCATGAAATAGGTATTGCACCGAGGTTACGGCCTCCGTTAACTGCACTGCGAATACCGGCGCCTTTCGCTACACGCTGCTTGAAACAATTCTAGAAGAGCAGTTATAAGTGGATGTATTCTTAGGGATATTGCCATCCTCTTTTTTGTTAATCGAAAATGTCAGCCTAATAATTACTTGCCACAAAATACGTGTAACCTTTTTGGCTGGCTTTCTTTCTTACTTTTTCATGTCTTAAGACTTTCGTGCCTTAAACCTTTATGGCCTAACGTATGTCTGTAAAGAAGATGTGTTTTGTTCTCTGTTTGTAACTTTACGGATGTAACATTGCTCTACACTGTAATTTTCAGGGAGTTATAATAACTCCTCTAGTGGGGCTAATTTAACTCCTTACAGTGGACTTATTTTTCGTGGAGTTACTTTAACTCCAAAAAGGAGTTTAAAGAACTCTTTTTCAGGAGTAAAAGTGACCCCAGATATTGAGGAGTTAAAATAACCCCAAAAACGGAGTTATCCTGTACCTAAAATTTTTACTCCACTTTCAGAGTTAAATTAACTCCAAAAAGAGTAAAAACAACCCATGTAAGGAGTACAAATAACCCCATTTCGGAGTAATTTTAACTCCAGAGTGGGAGTAAAAAGAACTCTTTTTCAGGAGTAAAAATGACCCCAAATTCGGAGTTAAATTAGGAGTTAAAATAACCCCAAAAAAGGGGTTATCCTGTACCTAAAATTTTTACTCCATTTTTGGAGTTATAATAACTCCCTAAAAATTACGGTGTAACATAAAGCGTAGATCTAAATTTTGAGTTTGTGTCATAAAAAAGAGGGCTCTGAAGGGTCCTGAAATGGTTGCCCGAGAACGGATTTCCGCCCTCTTGGACTGCGGAAATGGGATTTAATTCGCTCAGAAAGGGAATGTTTTCATACCGGGAGTAAGTTTAAAGGCAGACCTTAACTCAGACACTGAGATCGAAGACACTGAAATGTAGACTGCTTATATGGGATGTGATTTTGAATTATTTTTTGATTTCGATAGGTAACAATTAGCGAAATTTCTTGGACACCGCGAGAAACAGTGCTTTGATTAAAATTACGGTAATTTTAAGGAGGTGACAATGACTTTTTGCTAGCTGGTTCATTTCAAAAGTTGAAAAGAAGGAAAAAAAAGCGTGGGATTATCTATCTTGTGTTTTTCAGTTTGCTGAGTGCGTTGGCACTCTCTTTCAATTTCAGTGTTGAACACGCTCAAGCGCCTTTTATCTTCGTTTTCTCTGTAGTGATAAAAATACAGTGGAACCTCTACTAAAGACCACCTCTCTACAACGGGCAATCCATACGTTTACCTTTGAAGCTCTTTAAAACGTTAACGGGCTCCTCTCAACAATGGCAACGGCCAGTAACTTGCGTCCCATCTACTAAAATAACCTCTCCGCAACGATATGCAAACTGATGTAAAAACCACGCCTTTAGTTTTGTTTTGTTAACACTTTTTGTCCGCCCTTTAGTCTCTTTTTTTATTAAAATACTTTGATTGTGCTAAGTAGTAACGGGCTTGTTATAATAAGCTCTTAAAAATAAATTAAGCATCAAATAAACAAATAAATATGTTCTACCCTTTCCTAAAGGATCATCGTCACACTACACCTCCAACTGACTCTCACTTACCTAGGCCCCAGTTGGCCATTATAGAAAAGTTCGAATGTAATCAATTTTTTATTTTTTATTTTTTTGTAAGGGAATATTAAAAAAGTCAGTGTTGCCAACCTGGTCGTTTTCCTTATATCCTCGAGGGTTGTAATGCTTTTCGTTCCCTGTGGCAAAGAAAGATAGATTGCTTTTCAAAAGTAACGGATAGAGCTGAAAATTCTGCTTTGCACCCCCCGGCAGTAAAACAATGGAGGCATGGAGTTTGTGCTTTATTGGTTACTGTTTGTACCGAAAGGCTCCGTTTTCAGGCAACTAGTTCACACCTCTTGTTTATACCCTTGTTCCAGTTCAACAAGACAGTTTGTCGCCGGATCGCTTCGTTGATGTAATAAACAGTCTCAAGAAATACACTGTTTCATTTCTTTGGGACTTGATAGCACTGGCCGCCTCTATTTATAACAAGGTATGTTCACTCTATAGCCTTCTTCCTTCCTAATTTTCTTCCTCAGCCCTGTTTGTTTCTTTGATGTTTCAGACTGCAGTACACTTTTTTTTTGCGTCACGCGCTCAAACCATGGTTTGAGTTTTCGAAGGTAAAATTATAGACTTAGATCTGAAATGAAACAAAAATCACTTCGACTAAGCTGGACGTTCGAGTTACCGAGGGTAAAGTAACAGTAAATATATGAAGGAGATTCAGGGGAAATCAATTTTGGTTCGAGTTAGCGAGGGTTTAAGTTATTGGGAATCAACTGTATTTCTCTACTGTCCTTAAGGGTCCCCATAGGTACAACTGTGTTTGGCTAGCTGCCTTGGCCTCTTGCTGCTTCCCTGTGTAGCCTTCAACTAACGTGCTTACATTTGTAATTGTGCTGTTTGCGTTCTTACTTTTTCAACGTCGTCCCACAGGAATCCCAATCAGATCTCCTCCGAGTGACTCCATTCGCCTGTAATTGTGTTTGTGAACTTTGGATTATGTTCGTTCATCTCATGGATCACTTGAGCACCAAAACCGAGGTAGAGGTAAGGGGAGGACATACTCAAGTTCACCATTAATTAAAAAAAGAAAAAAAAATTCAGTCACGCGGCGTCGGTTGTTGCGATTGAACATTAGCTACATGGAGAAGAAAGGCGGTCGATTTAAACCGCGACCATATTATAGAATCGAATTTCTTTGCGCCGAGTTTAATTAAACTATTTAAGTGTGGCAAAAATTGGGCGTTTAAATTTGTCGTCGAACTTGAGTCGCACGTTTGATTTCTCGTATCGCATTACTGGACGGGAATGCGACATTCATGTGGTTTTCCCGTCGACAAATTAATTGGATAGCGCAAACTCCCCTTTTGCCGATTGTCTTTCTGCGACGATTTTCCGTTCTTCAAGGATCGGCTACTGACGCTAAACTAATACGTTTTGTGGCATTCCAAAGTTGTAAATAGTTTCATACAGGACTATTATTTTACCATGCTGACGTCATTTGATTACATCTTCCAATTTAAAATTCATTTCGTTTTCCCTTCCTTTAAATTTAGTCAACCCAGCCAACGAGACTTTAAAAACCCCGACTGGCAACATAAAAACAGAAAAGAGGGATTTTGTTGGTGCTAATGAAGTTAATGGCGCCACTATTACATATCCAAACACTTGAAACTACTTTTCTTATTCTCTGTGTAGTCATTTTGGTCAGCGGTATCGTCAATCATGTCAGAGATTCTTCATCCAAAAGAACCAGAGGATGATAGTCAGGAGTCAGCTGCACAGTCATTGGCCCAGTCATGCGGTATGAACTTCACCAAGCTACTGACTGAAATTCGTTGAGACTTGTAACCACGCCTTCCCTCCTAGCTTGCACCTTGTTTACCTCCCAGAATTTTGCATAACTATTGTCTTCGATTTCTCTTGAAACGACTGTAATACCCACGAAAAATGGAAACAACCGGTATGCAGAATTAAGGGGGGATAAACAAGGTGCATTATGGTCTATATGAAAATAGTGAATTGTTGAGTCTAGAATCTTGGAAATCTTTCAACACTTAGTTTTAACACGTGTGGGGAAGACAAATTTTTATTCATGCTTATCCTGGCTAATTTAAAGAAATTAAAACAACAAAACAAGGGTAATTTTGTAAATCACTTTTCTTTTTATCCCAGCTCCTCCTGGTTTCACAGTAAGGGAACCTGTGGGTTTCTGTTGGTGGTTGTTGACGCATTTAGCTCCATTGTATTGGTGTACAGACAAGGGCGTGTACTCACAGAGAAAGAAGGTAAGATCCTCATTTATGGTGTCTACTGACTTACTAAGGGCTCATCATCGTCGTTTTACTCGCAAGCTGATTTAAAATGAATGTAAAAAAAAAAATTAAACTTCACTTTCGCTTTCTATGAAATCGTTTCGTTGCGGGCCATTTTACGAGACATTTGAAAGGAATAGTACGGCAAAAATTAAAATAGCAATAAAGTTGACCGAAACTTTAAAATAATGCTTTAAATCTACACTTCAGGGCTGAGAACGCTTTCGCTATTAGAAAAGCCTGTATGCGTTGTTAAAAAGGAAGATTTATATCACGATTAAACGTTTACAAGGTTTTTGTGATGAAAAGTCCGCCCAATTTCTACTCTCAATTTCCGCTTTGTTGTTCTTTCCATAGGGTTGTGTTCCTGGAAACTGGGTTCTAGCCCAGGACTTACTTAAATCGTCATTACAAAGTAGCAAGGTAAGCCCATCAAAACTTGAAGGGAGCGTCCATTGTCAAAAAAGCCTGACGTCAACATGTCAGTTGTTATTTAGAGAATCAGGGGGGCTTTCCATTCAACCCAAAATTCCGGAAATTTCGGTTGGTACATCAAATGGAAAGGACCATTTGGGTTTGGTCTGACCGGAATATTCGGGACCAGCTTTGAAGGTGGTCCTCTTTGACCGGTGGGTCGGTTGGACCGAAATGTCCCTTTTTTTGACAAAATTGTCGTCCCCAGTACCCCTCTTTTCTATCCTGCTTACAAGAACAATAACCAAACGTGCGGTGGCTTTTTCTGCAATAATGGTCATGACGAAAGACTTAAAAAAGATACGTATAACATTAGTTAATGCTCCTTTCCTTTTCTTCTACTTACAGGAAAGTCATGAATCTCAACGTCGTGTCTGCCTTCGTTGTTGTATTTCGCTTTCTTATCACTGGTCTGCAAACTCTGATCTTATTCTCTGGCTGTGGGATTATTTTCACAAGAGAATGGTGGGTATCTCCAGCTGTTCTTCAAAGTACGGTCTCCGTCGGTGTTGGTTTACGACAATCAAGATGAAAACGACTCCTGACTCACTTTCGGACACCAGTCTCTGCACTCTTGTACCCTAGCACTTTATTTTCACTCCAGTCAATGGCTCTAATTGACCGTGCACATACTTTGCGCTTCGCGTGCGGAGGAATTAGGAAGCGTCAGCAAAGACGTTTTTGAGCGACGCACGTCAATCATTTCTCTTTTGCCATGCCTTGGCAATACCAAATTTATAGTGCTAGATGTCTTTCGTTACTGTTTGCTCGAAAATTTGGGAAAACCATTGCCTCAGAATGCAAGTCTTTGCTTATACCCCATAATGATTAGCACTCTTCCCTTGATACAATGAGACATCTTTCTTTGTCCACGTCAAGTGAGTCACAATTCAGTTTGTCTGGGTATTCACTCCTCCTTGTGTTGTCAATAATGCTTATGTCTAGCACGGTATAATTTCGTCTTGAAGGTGAGAGTATATAAGAAGCCATTAAGAACCACTTTTCAGACATAAGAATGTACTTAAACTGCCTTCTTCAACCGTACCTAATTCATCAGTTATTTTTTGTGGCGTTTGAAGTTGAGCTGATTTTTTTTGTCTGCATTTCTCACGAACAGAATGATTCTTTTTATATCCCTGGCCAAACCCTCCACATTTTCGCAGTTACCAGTGTGACCAGGTGTGTGTTGTTTTAATTTTGAAAACAATTTCTTCCAGTTGTGAAGGCTCACTTATTATTAAGTAGGCGACACTTTTCGAAAAAAGGAAGTAAAAACCATTACTAACCTGAAATAGACTCATTTACAACTCAGGGTCATGTGACCTATCTGATGCCAAAATTATGGGATACAATCCTTAAAATAGTGGGTATGGAATTGTCAATTTTAGGTTTTTTGGTTGCTTGTGGTTGTTTATCGCTACTGTTAAAACTCTGCGTTATTATTGTGGTTTGAATAATGGAGAAAATACTATGTGTATTAATTAAGAAGAGTCTGGACCGCCCACATTGCGGTCCTACAATTTCCCTATATCTGATGTTTGCTGTTTTTCGTAAACATGACTCTTAATCTCTCTATTAATGCCAGTAAAGAGAGCAGAAGGGTCCAAATTGCATTTTTGTTGTTGTCGCCTGTCATCTTTAATTCCTTCTCAACTTGGGCACCACATGGACCGAAAATTCTGCATGCGAACCCAACGAAAAGTTTTTCCGCCTTCCAGGATCTTCCTCCTTCCATGTAAACAGCCCTTTACTTTAGCAGTGAAATGGTTAATCAGGTTACGTGACTATAAGCTCCAAAGGACCTATATATTAAGGGTCATACATACCTATTCAGAGTCGTTTTATGTATAAAAAGAATGATTAGTTATTAGATGACATGCACATAATACCTGATTCTATACACTGGAATACTGCAAGTATCAGTCTCACTAATACAAACAAACTTGCCTACTGAGCTGAAGTTCATTCTCCCTTCTTCTCAATGGACACTTCCTGTTATCATAATGGAGAACAGAAAACGTAGAAAAAACTGCTAAAATGGGAAGAGGTGCCCTTGATTTTAGTCGAAGAGCGAGGAACCATTGGTCGAGTGTTCCGTTTCCTAGCGTGAAGGAAGAGCTATCAGTTATACATAAAATTCCTTTCTTTTTCCTTTGTAGCCTGTCGGCTCTACAGTGGATGGAACGGTGCCGTAAACGATCGGGTGACACACAAGAGAGGTGATTTCTCTATTCCCTGCCGATTCGGTAGCAATATATATTCAGCATTCCTTCAAAGCTGGAGAGAATTATAATTCAAATCTTACCCACGCCGCCATGTGGTTGTTACCGGGTCACTGTAATACATGTATCAACAAAGGCCACTGTTTTTTATATCGCTAGTCAAAAGAGTGTTTTTTTTTTCTCGTGGGAAAAAACGTCAATGTAGACCCAAGCTGTGGTAAACAGTGTAGTGGCTCAGACGTTTCATTAGTGATGCCTATTTTGCAATGAATCTAAGCTTTCTTAAATGTTCTATTGTAGCACGGTTATTCCAGAACATGAATCCAGTTTTACCTTGTTCTTGCGGCTGGTGTCCATACATCTCACTAAATTACTACAAAGTGGCGCATTACAGGGATGGAAGCAGATCAAGGGAAGGTAGGAAGCTTATTTGGGACTTGCACTGAAATGTAGCCCTCATTTATTTAGATAATGAAGTGACAAAAAAATAACTGCCACAAGGATCTAAATCTCCTACCACTACCATTCTCTGTTACTTTATGGGTTGCGGGAATATAAGCGTTTCATGGAATTAAACGTGTTCCACGAGTATTTCTTAGTTAATGGGGTCGTCTGTTCGTCTTTGCCGCCAAGTATCAAATCACTTCGCGCGCGTTCCGTTAACCGTATTCCGGAATAAGAATACTTGAAATACACTCTAAAAAGCACTTGTTTGGCTTTCGTTTTTTTTCTACCGAGGAAATTTACTTAATTACTAGTAATAGGTTACAAAATATGCATTACAACCACCATTTAAAAAAACGCAGACAAATTACATGAGGTAATTTTGATTTTCACAGTTGTCTACCTGTGTTATCTTTAGCGTTACACTACCTGATATAACAGAAAGAAAATTACATATCAGATCGAATGAAATTAAATAATTTTTTAAGAAATCCGACGTTTTCTGTGTTTATCTTGTTCGCCTTTCATTACATTGTAAAATCCATACAAATGGTGTACATTGATGGTTAAGATGAATGTCGGCAGTAGCGTTCCAATGGCGGTCTAAAAAGTAGCGGTTGAAGAGATTTGTTAGGAATTCTACTTATTTTTATCCTGGAATACAATTTACCCAACGCACCCTTAGTTTTATTGCAAAGCCTGCAAGGTGTTATTTCTCCCTCCCTCTGGAGGAGGCAATGATCTGTTCACCCACCATAGCTACATTTCTTTTCCCAATAGAGTGTTTTCACATGACGTCATGGCGGCCATATTGGTGTTCCAAAACAGTGAAACGGCGGCCATGTTGGTGTGCCAAGACAAATCTGTGGGAGTTGAATTCTTTTCTTATGCAAACGCTTTCTTTTGTTCCAATAAATTTGCATAGATACCGGTCACGTGAGTTAAAACGCTCTATAGGCCATTTCCGAGTTGCCCTAAGGGAGCAAGGGATGGCGTAGTGGTAAGAGTGCTCTCCTCCCACTAGTGTGTCCCGGGTTCAAATCCCGGCGTCGACGCCATATGTGGGTTGAGTTTGTTGTTGGTTCTCTCCTTTGCTCCGAGAGGTTTTTCTCTGGGAAATCAACCAGGAATCATTACACGAAGAGCCACTTTGTGGATGTGCTACCTCCAAATCATTATTTATTTATATTTATTTATTTAAGCCTCTGTTTCAAGTACGAAACTATTGACAATGAAATGTTATTCTCATGTAAATGAAACTAATTTTTCAAAAGAGAGGTTTTGCACTTAGCGTCGCTTTCAAAGTGAGAGTTTCTGGAACTCGGAAATGGATATTGGGTATGGCCTATTTGGTGGTGCATGGATTCCACCAATAATGCAGCTTACGCTCATCGAGGACGTAGATCACTATATGGGGGAACAAGGGCGGCACAGTGCTGAAAGCACTCGCCTCCCACCAATGTTCGCCTCAATCCCACCTTCAGTGTACCCTCTGATTCCGCCTTTGAATCCCGGAAGCGACGCCACACGTGGGTTTATTTTGCTGTGTTATTGCCTTTGCGTTGACAGGTTTTTATCCGGGTGCAGCGGCTTTCTCCCCTCCTTAAAAACAAACCAAAACACCAAAAACTTAATCAGGAATGTCGTAGACGAACACCACTTTGAGGAAGTGTTCCCTCTGAAGCGTTAGTTATTTACTTATTTATTTATTTATTTGTTTATTTATTTAATTTGTTGTTTCGGGCGTGTCCTCGCACTTTTCCTTGGACAGTTTTAAGTGGGAAAAAATAAACTCTTTTTGCTTTTGTTTAGATTTTACTCAAAGTTCCACAAGCGTAGAATGGAAGAACTTAACAATACCGGTCTTTGCCAGTTTATTGGTCTATTTTTAACTCTTTCGTGTGTGGCAGATCTCGAGGATGTGGTATGTCTTACAAACAGCGTTTATTATCGTAATATATTATTATCTGATGGGTGTCATAGGAGTAAACTGAAAGTAATAAATTCAAAACACTTACTTGTTATAGAGATAGATGTAAGTCTTTGGGGCTGGGCTCTGATCAGGTTATCGCTTCAAGCAAACCAGCTTAGAATGATGGAGCATTACACTGAAGTGTTGCTCGACGTACTTCAATATATTAACCATAGCAATACTGATTTGTGATCATAATCAGAAAAAAAGATAAATTGTGAGTAGAATAAAAAAATAATATTTAGTCCGAAACACATGAATAAAAGTGAATAATTTGAGCGTAATGGGAGTGTATGACGTCACCACAAGCAGTATAACTGTCCATAAGTGTCAGATGTCATTTAGGACGGAGTTGCTGAAATTTATTATCGCTGTCCAATCACAAGAAAACATAGTCAGTCACTAAAAGCGCTGACCATTGATGACCCACTTGATTTTGCTTCGTTCGGCAGGCAAACAAGATGTGTTCTTTTCTCGACTTACTTGACTTCAGTGTGATGCAGCAGGACAGGAAAACGTCCGTCTGGAAAGGTGAAACTTTATCATTTTGTAATGATAAAACTAATAAAAGATAACTGCATTCTTCATCTGTTATTTCCACACACCGGGCAGGTATTTAGTCGTTCGCATGTGCAGACAGCAGCATTTTGTAAGTCAGGCAATCTTTACTGTAGTCCTAGTGCTGCCTCGTAACCACACCCTCTCTCTCTTGATGTTCTTTCGTGCTTTGTCACCAGTCACTCGCCTTTGCTTCCCCCCATGTGAGAGAATCCAAGACAGTCTTGGATTCTGGATTCCACGCCGTGGATTCCGGATTCCAGGAACTGGATTCCAGTCCTTGTCCGTGGAATTTGGAATCCGAATTGCAGTCGTAAGTACTGTCAAACACTGTTAATACGGATACTGAAGGGACCACAGAAATTGTCCGTATTGACGGGGTGTCCGTATTAAGCGGGTCATGTTTTTAAAGTAAAAAAAAACAAAATACCAAAGAATAGAACAAAATACCAAAGAAATAAAAGAGGACATTGGCATCGTCAAATTAAACTTCTGTGACCTTCTCAAAGCCGTCATTACGCGCCTAAAGTCCACGGAAACACTTAAAAATCGCTCACGTATGGTATTACTTAATCAAAACCCTTCTGTGTATAACTCGTTTGATGCCAAATATTGACGTCTACAAATCATCCTATCCCGTGTATGGTAGCGCTGGGAACATCGATGTGCTGTCAACTGAAGGATTTTTTACCTTCAAAAAGGAAAGGTCTATTAGAGCACAGTTGATAATGAAGTGTTCGCATTAGCGAGGTTGGCTTTCTATGAGAATTCGTTGATTGGGCAAGAATCAAGTGTCCGTTGTCCGCATTGACGGGTGTCCGTATTAAGCGGGTTGAATTTAGAGAACATGTAAGAGCTTTCTTTCCCGAGGGATAAAGCCAACTGTCCGTAATAACGAGGTGTCCGTATTAAGCGGGTGTCCCTAAAGCGGGGTTCGATTACAGTAATAGTGGGATTCCTGATTCCTTGAGCTGTATTCCGGATTCCAAAGCCCAGGATTCCGGATTCCACGAGCAAAAGTTTCCCGGATTCCAGATTCCACAAGCAAAAGTTTCCCGGATTCCGGGTTCTACAAGTAAAATTTTCCCAGATTCCGGATTTCACAAGCAAAAGTTTCCCGGATTGCGGATTCAACGAGCAAACGTTTCCCGGATTTTGGATTCTACAAGCAAAAGACTGCCGGATGTCGGATTCTACAAGCAAAAGATTCCCGGATTTCGGATTCTACAAGCAAAAGATTCCTGGACTTCGGATTCTACAAGCAAAAGTTTCCCGGATTTCGGAATCCGAATTCCCTTCCATGGGGCGATTGGGAGGAGACAGGTCCTAGAGAGAATCTGTCAAGATAATCGGATATTGGTTAGGCATTTATGGAACCTTAAAACACTCAGGCGGATAAGAAGACATACGACTTATTTCCAAATGGTGGAAATATTCATGTCAAACATTCATGTTAAAGATTCATGTTACGTATTCCACTTTGCCGCGACTGCATCTTAGGAAATCAATAGAACTTTTACCTTGAAAGGAGGCATTGAGGGCCAAGTATTATGAAGACAAAAGAATAACTGAATTTGTCTCCATTTTAGAATAAGATGCATTGAAGTCGTATAATCAGTAACTTCCTAGGGAAAACATGACGAAATGTTATCTCCAGCTAACATGTTATTTAAACTGCCTTAGGTCTCTTTGCCTTGATGCTTATCTACAAAGAAAGAAATGTGGATTTTGGATACTTGGCAGAAAGAATGTCACAGTATTTTTCTTCCGTAGCAAGGTAGGAACGAATGTGAAAATTAATGTGAAAAAGACTTAGAGATAATCGCCGAGCTCAAAAATTGGTCGTGGTGTTTATTATTTCAAGATTGAGAGGCTACAGAGTATCTGACTTGCCTTGCCATACTCTTGGAATAACGCATCATAACTTCGGAAATTGCATGCAATAAATCTCTTGCAAATAGTACATTAGTTGAGGCCCCTCCTCGAAAAAGATCCCCTGTTGTTCAATTCTCGTAAGCGCACCCTAAATCCTCGCATTTTGGGTGATCGCTTACGGGAGGTTCGATTGTACAAGATTTGTGTTGTGCAAAAAGTCAGATTAGCTTCTGACCACTTGGCAACACATAGTGTTACAAGCAGAAAACCACGGTCTCAAAATAATAACAACAGGCACCTTATATGCTATCCAAGTTGTAGCAGACAGTAAAACGTGGAATATTAGGCTGACTTAGACAACGTGATGATAGTGGAGACAGCGCGCAAATTAACCAATGGCAGAGCGTCAAATTGAGCACCAAAAGTCGTGTCAGTCATTTCCGCAAGCTTTCGTTTCGCGTTTTTAATTGAAGGTGGGTATTATTTGCTAATTGTGTCTATTGCTTAGCTAACACGTACGAGACTGAACGGTAATGCGTTAGAGTTGCGCATGCGTCTCAGGTTTGGCCGTCATAAGCTTACGGTCATTCACTCTTAAGGTGGCCCGATACAGTTTTTCAAGGCCAATACCTCCCAAGTTTGAGCATAAACTACGTCACCATAAACAAAGTTTTGAAAAAATTGCCACCGCAGTAGTATTAGATAAAGATGAAAATATGTTATGATCAGGGTTGCAATGACATCGGAGTTGTCATAGCAACGAAATGACGCTATTACACATTTTACTTACAGAAGTATTTCTCGGCACTGGGAACTGTTCTTCCAAAATCATTTACGGGAGCTTTTTCCTCCAACAGCCGCCTCGATGTTCGTGAAGTTTAAGCGAAATTTGTTAGAGCGTTATCGAGATATTTTGGGATAATGATTTTGTGGTTAGAAATACGGTAAAAAATGGATAATCTTGATGTTCGGCTGTTATCTGTAGAAAATGAAGCGCTTTTGACATGCAATTTCACCTCATAGTAGTTTCAATCTTTTTAAAAACGTGTGTGAAAGACCGTGGAGATAGCTCCAGCCGATTGCTAGAAAGAAGGATTTGATTAGTATGTATCGAGGCGCTTTTGTTAGCGGTTTTTGAACATTTTGGCCTTTTTTAACAAATTAGCGAATAATTTTTAAACCGCTCGATAGATTTTTAAAAAAATTTAAGATTCTTGAGATTAACCTTCCTTTTATATGACCTTTTAGTTTCAAGTTATTGATATACATGCTAATAAAACCCTTCTTTCTAGCAATCGGCTGGAGCTATCTCCATGATCTTTCACACACGTTTTTAAAAAGATTGAAACTACTATGAGGTGAAATTGCATGTAAAAAGCGCTTCATTTTCTACAGATAACGGCCAAACAACAAAATTGTTCATTTTTTACTGTGTTTCTAACCACAAAAACTTCATCCCAAAATATCTCGATAACGCTCTTACAGATTTCGCTTAAACTTCATAAACATCGAGGCCGCTATTGGAGAAAAAAGCTCCCGTGAACGATTTTGGAAGAACAGTTCCCAGTGCCGAGATACACTGCTGCAAGTAAAATAGTTAATAGCGTCATTTCGTTGCTATGACAACTCCGATGCCGTTGTAACCGTGAACGTAACAAATGTTCATCTTTATCTAATACAACTGTGGTGGCAATTTTTCCAAAACTTTGTTTATGGCGACGTAGTTTATGCTCAAACTTGGGAGGTATTGGCCCTGAAAAACTGTATCGAGCCACCTTAACTGTCTTTTATTTTCCTCTTCTGAATATTATTAAATACGAAAATATTTTTAAACTAAAACTTTAAGAATACAGTCACATCTTCTTCTTGCATAGAATTGACCATTCCAGAAAGAACCAATTCAAAACTTGAGTATTTCTTGTAGTTCTTAGCCTGTTCCAGGCGTTGAAATCGATAATGGCCTTTCATTGCAGAAAAACTCTCAACACTAGTCGGACAATATGTCCGGTCAATTCTTTTATTGATTTACCTTTTTTGCCATTTGAGGGCGAATTTAGCCTAACTCGACGAAGTTAAAAGGCTCTTTAACATCTTTACTCATTTCGTTTCGAAATTAAACAGCTCTTTAACATCTTCACTCATTTCGTATCTGTAAATGCGCTTGTTTTGGATCGTGTCAGTTGTTAATCTCATGTTGTGTTTCTTTAATTTTCGGTTAACAAATATGTCATGAAGACGAAGTTGTAAAATGCCTCGTGTTAATTTCTTTAGCAAATCTTGATGATGTCAGAAACGTCAGGATTATAATAGCTTTCCACGTCTGTTCGGTATTTTAGTGCTTGCTTATGTTAATTTGAAATCTAATAAGGAAGTTGGAGGCTCTAAGTAAATAGCACTTAGTCACACGATATTTCCTGCTAGAAAGAACATAGTGCTGTAGCGTTGTAAGAATTGTTATTGAAGTAGCTAGAATTGAGGTAGCTACAGAGTTAGATATAGAGTCAAAGCTGTCGATCTTCAAAACCAAGCTTCTTGACTGACGGAACGTTTTTTTTTTTGTACAAATGTACTGAATTCTATATTCAGTTTGATTGATATTTAGTTATTGACATTTTTGTGATGCATTGCCTTTGCCTGTCATATTTTGAGCACAAATTTATTACAAGATCGAGACCATAAGGACTTTTATCCAATATAACTGAGTTAAAGACCTTTTTAATCGCAAAATGGAGCAAGGCTGTGCTCTAACGGCGCCCGGTCGCCTGAGGCGACTAACATTTAGCTTCGGGCGACTGAAAAAAAGGTCCCGGTCGCCCGGCCGGGCACTCTTGCTTCTGGTGCAGTGTTCAGTTAAGCGGGCAGAAAAATTTAACATACTAGTGTTGGCTTGTTGAGTCGGAGTTTACTAAACCCTACAGAAAATGTTTTTACTAATGTTGTACGAAAGAAACGGGCACGCGTCGATGTTCAAAGGTCGTTCTGCATGATTTCACATGTGACATAATCCATCACTTTGAACGTGACAAGCGGCACGGATTTCGATTTGTACCGCTTCTTAAAATAGTTTTAAATTTTTTTGTTTGAGATAGAATGGTTCATTAGGTACAGTTTTTAGGAGAAACTGTCAATACTTTTCTGACAGACGTAGAGCGCGGATGGCGACGCGGAGTAATTTATTTTCATGTAAAACGGAAATTGCCGTATTGAGCAGTATGCGAATGTAATGTTTTTACGGTTTTTGGCTGCTGTGTCTGCTTGGCTAAAACATAACTTATGATTGTTTTCTTCCCTTTACACAAGATAGCGAAGTATAAAAAGAAAAGATATGATCGTTCTGATCGTTTTTATTGTTGTTTTAGAAACAGGGCAGTTCCACGTTGTCTTGGTATTTTACGTATCGATAACTAAATTCGCATGCAGGCATATATAGGCTAAATTTAGCGGCCAAAAAAAAACACGGAAAGAAGAGCTGGTTTACGCTTCGACCGTATCCACAAAAAGCTCAATTATCCTAAAAGATTCACTGATAATATAGAAAAGGAAATTAAAGATGACTTATTTTTTATTGAAACAATAGGTTTGGGGCCGCGGAGGTTTCACTGTTTCACGGAATTTTTCACGGGAACTTGAGTTCGATCTGCCCCGTATAAAACTCCGTCACATTATATTTCATGCCGCATTGATTCACCTTTTGAAAATTTATTTTTTAGTTTAGTATTACTGATAAAAAGCACAGTTTTCCTTGACCCAAAGATCTTAATGAAGTTTACGTAAACCGGGTGTTACTAAAACGAAGACCCAAAAACGAAGACCTAAGACCTAAGACCCCTTGGACTAAAACGAAGACCCTATGGACTAAAACGAAGACCCTATGGACTAAAACGAAGACCCCATGGACTAAAACGAAGACCCTATGGACTAAAACGAAGACCCCATGGACTAAAACGAAGACCCCTTGGACTAAAACGAAGACCCTATGGACTAAAACGAAGACCCCATGGACTAAAACGAAGACCCCTTGGACTAAAACGAAGACCCCTTGGACTAAAACGACTGATGCTAACCGCTGAGGGCAATGCCCGCTCCCGTAATTTGTTACGGCAATTTGGGAATGTTGTGGAATTTCCTCTGTGATAGTCAAGTCTATCACTTACCTTTCCGTCAGGTTTCTTTGCGGAAAATATTTTGCATGTTTTAAACCTCTTTGGAAGTGTTTACGGTGAAGATGACGTCAGTTTATTTAAATCAAAGCTTTTTGCAGGGTGAAGGCGAGAGGGCCCTCTTGTGTTGTGTGGTTATAATGCGCGTGTGGCTATAATGCGATTGGCGTGACAAGCCCCAAAGGTCATCAGCGTGTTCAAGGCCTAGACAATCAAAAAAGCTTTTGACAGGATTTGTCTTGAAGACTTCCGCCAAACGTGTTATGGGCGCGTAGTTGGGGTTTGAGGGAGGAGGAGGTCCATTCGCTTTCTGATATTTTATGGTTCAAAATTCATTGTCGGATGATTTGGGTGTCATCCCGGGTGTAATGAGTTAAGAAAATATAACCGCACGCTCCAGCTTTCTAAAATATCGAAGAATTGTATCAATGCATTTAAAAAACAAAGCAGTGACAACACGTAGTACAGGGAGGGAATTTCTCATTGACGAATTCAAGGACATAGGTACCTCGCGCTCTTTTTATTACTTTTTACCTCATCAATAGGGGAAAGAAAGCCTTCGATCTAGAACATTACTCGAGTACAGGTTAACATTTCGAGTTTCATTTAAGCGAGGTTCATTTGTCTTTATGCCGGGTTTTATTTGTTTTATTTATATCCCTGTCATACGCTGTTACGATATTCTATCCTCTATTGTTAAAAAATGACTAATCTTTACGGCTTAAACAATTGTTTTTCTGATAACTGTGATAAAAAAATAATAATAATAAAAGAAAAAGAAGGAAAAAGACAAGGAAAAAAATCGCATGATCGACGAGACTCGAACCTAGGATCTTTGTTCCAACATTATGGTTTTACCACTAGGCCACGAGGGCACTCTCGCCGTCACTCTGCAAAAAGCTTTCATTTAAATAAAACTGACGTCATCTTCACCGTAAACACTTCCAAAGAGGTTTAAAACATGCAAAATGTTTTCCGCGAAGAAGCCTGAAGGAAAGGTAAGTGATAGACTTAACTATCACAACTAAATACTGCAGAGGAAATTCCACAACATTCCCAAATCGCCGTAACAAATAACGGGAGCGGGCATTGCAGGCATTGCCCTCAGCGGTTAGCATCAGTCGTTTTAGTCAATGAGGTCTTCGTTTTAGTCCATGGGGTCTTCGTTTTAGTCCAAGGGGTCTTCGTTTTAGTCCATGGGGTCTTCGTTTTAGTCCATAGGGTCTTCGTTTTAGTCCATGGGGTCTTCGTTTTAGTTCCTTGGGTCTTCGTTTTAGTCCATGGGGTCTTCGTTTTAGTCCATAGGGTCTTCGTTTTAGTCCATAGGGTCTTCGTTTTAGTCCATGGGGTCTTCGTTTTAGTCCATAGGGTCTTCGTTTTAGTCCATGGGGTCTTCGTTTTAGTCCATAGGGTCTTCGTTTTAGTCCAAGGGGTCTTAGGTCTTAGGTCTTCGTTTTTGGGTCTTCGTTTTAGTAACACCCACGTAAACCTGCTGAATTTTTTTACTTTTCCCTCTTTAAGACCCAAACAATTCGGCGGCATTGCTCACAATTCTGGTTTTAAATCTGAATGGCACGAAAACTTTGATGGGTTTCACAAGACAACATGCGGGTTTTGGTCGAATCCAAAAGCTAAAATTACCGAGTTTGGTGATCAGCAGGCCAGTAAGATTCGTGTGCGTAAAAAATACTTGGTCATCAGATGTACTCGGGCGACCAACTTGAGAGGCCTGGGCACCCGAGCTGGAATGCTTGGGAGCCCGAAGGGCTCCCCGAAAATTTTATTCGGGCGACCAACTTTGAGGTCTGGGCGCCTTAACTAAAATGCTTGGGAGCCCGAAGGGCTCCCTGAAATTTTCCTTAGAGCACAGCCTTGTGGAGTCATGGTTTTGGATCCTTGGCTGGTTTCTTTCAATTCTGACGATAACTGGAAATGGATTCATTATCTTCCTTGTGTGCAAAAAACGACAACTCCGCACCAAAACCAACGCTTTTGTTGTGTCACTTGCAGTGGCAGACTTCTGTGTTGGGATAAGTGCGTTTCCTTTGCTGTTTTTGTACGAGATGACAAGAGGTCGCAACTTTTCGCCAGCATTATATAAAGGAGTTTTAATCTCACGCTGGTTTTTTCAAGATGCCTCTGTAGTGTACCTGTGCAGTTTAGTACTGGAGCGCTATATTGCCATCGTGAAGCCTTTTAAATACGTGACCTCAATGCATGGTCATCGCGTTGTCCAAATGATATTTTTTCCTTGGGCTGTAACTGTTATTTTTATTTTACTTGAGTCTTCACTCTGGATTGGTTTAAAGTCATCCTTTATATTGAAAATTTTTATTTGGCTTGTTATTACTTTCTTCGAGTTTCTACCATGCTGTTTGGTCATTTTCTGCTTATTTTGTATGTTACGCGTTGTGTATAAACATAAACGTGCAGTCAGTATTTTGACTCGACAGTTACGTTTGAACCATTGTGTTTCATGTATCAGGGATCTTTCTCGTTTGCTATGGTCTTTACTTGCGCTGTGGTTTTATGATTGTTTTTAACATAGTTCCAAACTGTTCTCATTTCAAATCCTATCAAATGCCTATGTTGGTTTTTAACTCCGCTTTCAACCCTTTGGCTTATGCTTTTTTTAAACGGGACATAAAGAAGGAGATTAAAAGGTTGTTGTACGCATGGACTTTGAAAAAACAGCGTTCAACAAATATTCGTCATTGTTATGGTTACGACGTGAAACGCATCCCTGTAACGCGCAGTGCTTTGGGAGAAAGACGCAAAGTAATAGGTAGTGAACTTTAAAAAAGAAAACTTAAATTTAGCAAATCAGATAAGGGGAAATCCAAGAGATATTAATAAAAGATAAACGTTTGCCTTGCATGATAACTGACGGACAAATTCTAGTGAATAAAAATTTTCAGTGCGAGAAGCTTTATTTACGATGCACACAGAATAATTGATATCTAAAAACCTTAATGGCTATTTATGGACTGACAGGTCATTAAATTGACGCAACGTGCTTTTAAATGTCTAATTTTATAAATGGTTTTAACTCTTGTTAAAACCTCTAAATTATTAAAAAGGCTGACATGAAAGGACATTACCAAAAGTAAATGTGAAAATGATACCTTTTAATATCGACTGCTGACTTTATTGGTCGGGGAGGGGAGCGAGGGAGAGGAAGCAGGGGGTGGTCTGAAAGTATTTAAAATTGTCCAAATTAGAAAGAAACGACAGTAATGAAACTCTTGCAATAGATCGCGCCAAATATTATAAATATGGCGCGCAATTTTATTACCCTTTAAAGAAAGAGGTATGAGGCTAGCACCTAATTTAACCTTTATGCCTCACCTAGCCTTAGGATTTCCTTAAAGCATAAAGTCGAGCGAAAGTGGATAAGATCAAAGCATTTTCCCTTAGGTGATCATTTTATTTATTGTCATAACCTACCCCCCCCCCCCCCCCCCCACTTTTTTAACTCGTGGGGACGAGCGAGCGTACCACGAGTTATTGCAGGGACTAGGATATGCAAATTAGTCAGTCGCTCACTCGTAGTAGACGGACATCGGGTCGAGGCTAGTCCGAATTCTAGAGTGCGAAGATCTATCGTTTCCGAAGAAGCACTAGTCTGCTACACAGCCGTTTTTAGAGTCGTCACGCAATGCTCCTCCCCACTAACGGCTGCTGAAAACCGAACTACATTCCTTTCCATTTGCGTTTGTAGTCTAACGAACAAGCCAATCATGTGGTGATATAAGGGTGAAAATATTAATTCTAGCTCCGTTATTTTCATTCTAAGTGCTTGCTTGGAGTTGTCTCAAGTTAAGTGATTTGTCTGGAAATAATAACAAAAACTTTTAAGTATCTTGGGCATATACTGTAGTAGATGTCATATTTCGACGTTATGTCTGAGATATTTCCGAGAGTCAACACATGATGTGTTTCATATGTATTCACTTGAGGTCAGTGCACAGGCCGTAATTATGTGTGCAAAGAGATTTAAAGTTTTTCGTGTTTGTTTTGTTTTGTTTTTTTTTCTCACCCCTTTTGCATTTTCAACACTAAAAGATATAACAATAGAAATTATATTTCTCGAACTAAGAAGAGTTTTTTTTTTTTACTAGCTATAACTTGGGTGCAATAGGTATTATAAATTTAATGAAGTAGAGCCAAGGCACAAGAGTCAATCAAGCCCCTTCTGCTTTTGACAATGCTAATTTTTTGGCATCTTTTTGACCGAGTATGTGCCATAATTTACATCCTGCCCCCATGTTAATTACTCATGAGCAGATGGTTCTACATTTCTGTGCTCCTATAACTGAGACGAAGATAATTTTTACATACACTAAGACGGAAGCGTGGTTTTGGGTTCTTGGCTGGTTCCTGTCCATTCTTACGATTATTGGAAATGGACTTTATTATCTTTCTTGTGTACAACAAACGACGACTCCGCACAAAAACCAACGCGTTTGTGCATGGTGTCACTTGGAGTGGCAGACCTCTGTGTTGGGATAAGTGTGTTTCCTTTGCTGTTTTTGTACGAGATAACAAGAGATCGCAGCTATTCATGAAGTTTACAGAAAGGGATGTTGATCGTACGCTGGCTTTTTCAAGACGTCTCTGTGGTGAACCTTTGTAGTTTAGTATTGGAGCGCTATATTGCCATCGTAATGCCCTACAAATATGTGACTTTTATGGCCCGTCGTCGAGTTGTCCAAATGATTTTCGTCTCCTGGACAATAACTGTTATTTGTATTTTTCTTGAATCGTCAGTTTGGATCGGGATGGTTTAAATTCATCTTCTGGTTTGGAAATTTTTTTTTTGGTTTGTTGTCATTTTCTTTAAGATTATCCCATGTTGTATGGTTATTTTTTCCTTAGTTTCCACGCTCCGTATTGTACTCAAACAAAACCGAGCAGTCACTATTTTAACCCGACAGTTACGTTTCAACCACTGTGTTTCACACTAACCTAACGAGAAGTCCGCAGTTGTAATAATGCTAGTTGTTTCTGGCTTCTTTATCGTGTGCAATGTTCTTTACTTGCGTTGTGTGTTTTTGAAAATTTTTAACTTTATTCATAACTGTTTTAATTTCAGGTATAAAATACCAGTTTTAGTTCTTAACTCGGCTGTTAATCCTTTTGCTTACGCTGTTTTTGAAAGGGACTTGAAGAATGAATTTAAAAGACTGATTTGCACAGTGACTTCGACAAAACATGAACAAAGGAAGACTCATAAAAACATTCATATCGCTGTGGCTAGGACGTCCTTATTTTAAAAAATGTAAATTTGTTGTTAGTGAAAAATAAGAAATAATTAGTGGAATGAATGAAATGCTTTCTTTATAAATCTTTATTCACACGAGCATGTTTCTTTTTTTTTCTATTTTGGTAAGTTTTCCTTCCTTGTGTTGACCGGAAAACGTAACTTGTATTTTTTCGTTGTCAAGTAGTGCTACCACGTTACATTTTTTTCGCGATACAAGGCCCACAATGCGATACAAGTTGCAGAACTTTGTGTACACACAAGACCGTGCAGCTGCGCATGCGCTTGTTCACTATCTTCATCCCACGCAAAGTGGGAGTATAAAAAACTGTAATTTCACTTACTCGTGGATATAGCACTATTTTGTTTTGTTGTAGTATCGCGATATCTTTTTCAATAATCAAAATTTTTATATGGGAAGAAAAATGGTGGCTCACCGATGCATCGTGGAATCGTTGCAGCCCTATAGAAAAAAGACGTGATGACGTCATCGGTCAAAAAAAACTAAATTTGTGAAATTATAGGTTTGGTTAGCATATCCAGAAAGAACCAGATGGAAAATGTTCACTCGGTAAAAATAAGCCAGTTTGAAACGGTGCTTATATGTCCCCACCAATTTGCACTAAAAGGATAATTTTTTTTCATCTTGTTCTTTCTGAATATACTAACCAACCCCTATAATTTCACGTTATTTGAATTTTGGTGTTATCATACCTCATTACTCTATTGTCAAGTGAAAAGTTACATGTTTTCCCATTTACTACCGGTAAGAATTTCTTGTCAAAGTAAAACTTGCTAAGAAAACCGTTGAGTGTAAATGGGGTTTATATAAATAGTGTGAATAATGGACTTACAAGCAGGTTGTTGGACGTAAGATAAAGGACTAATTCTGAAACTGGAATGAAAATTGATACTTTCTGTGGTTTGAATTAGACATATTTTAATCATAGTTCAAATAATCTACATAATGTTTCAAAATACAAGCCATCAATTCAGTAAAAGACAGACGTGAGACAATGATGCTTTTTTTTTTCTCAATTTGTATAAGGTCTATGTACCCCATAGCCTGCGAACAGCAGACGCATTTCCGATCGTCGCTTCTCTCAGAAGCGACGATCGGAAATACGTAAATACGTCTGCTGTTCGCAGGCTATGTACCCCACTAGTTATGATATTGGCTGAAGTTTGTATGTTCATATCTTCTCAGGGATCCTTTTGCACGGAACTGAAACTTGCCACTTGTTTATAATCCCCACACTCCTTAGTTTTGCGCGAGTATTCACACCAAGAAAAAGCCGTTACCAGTGAGTTTCGATGATCCTGCCACTTGGGTAGTCGGCAGTATGATTGGTTTGAGTGAAGAGTTGAAAGTCAACTAGTGCATTGTTCTCTTATTCTTTTCTTTTGAATCATCAAATGTCCATTCTTTTTCTCGTTCTTGCCTTCAATGTCCGAGTATTAAGGGGCCCCGTCTTGAGTCAACCAGCTGTATAGGTTTGGCAAGCGTTTATGAACCAACACATTTTCTCGTGTATGTTGGGCGACCATACAGGTTCCTTCTTTCTGAGTCTGTCTGGCATCAAGGTCATTCCTTGATGACTTCCATGCCTACGTTTTAATGGTACTTGCACGAGCCCATAGGCACTTTGGCCTGATGATATGTTTACTTTCTCCATCTTATGATTCTGTACTGAGGCTTTGTTTCATGGCCGCTATTCTGTCATATGCAGTGAAAATTGCGCAGTGTAAAACAAGCAAATTACTTTAACCTGTGCTAGTGCAAATTTGAATTGTATTTTCCATTATCTCTAAAAAAAACCCATAGGGGAGAAGATCGCATTATGCTAAAAGAGCAACTTCATTCCTCAGGTTAATGGACTCGATTAACAGCTGTTCTGTACGCGCGTAAGACTTATTTTAAATTTCAAAAATGCTCTGTTGTGTTCATCTAGTGAGGGAGATAATATTTTACTTTCATTGTTTATACAAGTAACGTTCTTATATTTCAATCTCCTATTTCAGCTACAAAATCATTGAAGATATTGCGCTCTTACTTCGGTCTTGGTCAATATAAAAAGGCACGCGACTATGTCAAACGCATTTCCCTGATTAGACTCGTCCTCACAGTTCACTAAAACGTACAAACTATGTAAACACTCGAATGTACTTACTAATCCTCGATTACTGCTAGTACATTATCTGAACCTGCAGCACAAAGATATTTATCGCAAAAGAAAATGTTGAAAATTTGCTGGTGCAGGTATCTTGAGGTTTAGCTGTGTCACAGTTTCTTGTAAGGTTGCATGTGCTAGCAAAAGGAATATGCTTTTTCCGATTAAAATTATGCACCTTCCTTCGGTTATGTTGTTTTCAAAGACACTGTGCACATCATTCTTTTAAATTCCTTTTTTATGTCCCTTTTGAAAAGAGCATAAGCTAATGGATTAACAGCGGAGTTAAGAACTAACACAGGGATTTTAAATGTAGAATCTGAGCATCTTTGGTTTAAAATCTGCAAAAATCCACAACGTATAGTAAGAGCATTGTATATAAGAAAGAAACCTGATACAATAATCATCATTACAATCGCGGACTTCTCGTAAGGTTTGTTGGAAACACGGTGGTTAAAACGTAACTGTCGAGTTAAAATACTGTTTACGCGATTGTGTTTACATACAATGCGGATCATAGAAATTAGGCAAAAAATAACAATACAACAAGGCAAAAACTCGACCAAAATAATAACTAGCCAGACAAAAATTTTTAGGTTGAGAGACGAATCTAAGGCGATCCACAGAGTTGCTTCAAGTAAAATAAACACAACTGTTATCGTCCAGGGAAGAAATATCATTGTTAGAGCCCGATGTCGAGTCATAAAATGCAGGTATTTTAAAGGCATCACGATGGCAATATAGCGCTCCAGTACTAAACTGCACAGGTTCATCACTGAGAGATCTTGGAAAAGCCAGCGTGCAATCAACATCCCCTTACGTAAACCTCGTGAGTAGCTGCGATCTCTTGTGATCTCGTACGAAAACAGCAAAGGAACTACACTTATCCCAACACAGAGATCTGCCACCGCAAGTGAAACCACAAACATGTTGGTTTTTGTGTGAAGTTTTCTTTTTCTACAAACAAGGAAGATGATAAATCCATTTCCAATAATCGTCAGAATTGAAAGAAACCAGCTAAGAACCCAAAACCACGACTCCATTTTACAGTTTTAAAAAAGGTCTTTCTGTCAGGTGTTATATCAAATGAATTTTATAGACAATTTACGGACATCTGGTCTTTCATTAACTAACTTCTGCGTGAAATATGAAATGTAGCTCATCATAAAGCGGTGTTTATGTCACCTAATTTTCGCGATTTTCCACGTTAGAGTCAGATCGAATGATAGATGACACAACGTGCAACGGGACATTTAGATGCTTGAGGAAAGGAAAAGGGCCTTGTCATCAACACTTGAGACACGTTTTCAATCAACTAAATTGACTGGATGTTGCCAAGAACATAAAAGGATGTTGCGCATAATAAATTCGGTATAAAAGAATGAGATGCCACTGAGCACGTACGTTTGTTTCTTTGCTTGCGGTTTTTTTGTTGGCGATTTTTTGATAATTTTATCTTTGCGTTTACTTAACTTCGCGATTTTTTTCGTTAGAAGTAGATCGCAAGAACATTAAAACCCGAAGAATTAAGAGTGGATTTGCATGTTCATTTTGAGACCTTTTAAAGGAACACTTAAACTTTAATAAATTCTACGCAAAGTTATTAATTCTCCAAAACAAAATTTCCGTGGGACCGCGGACACTTGCTGCGTTAGTTACGACAATCATATCTGTGGGCGGACTTAAAATGAGTCAACGCTAATCCAAAATGCAATTGATGGACAGCAAAGAAATGACTCTCATAATGGCATTGAAAGTGCCTTAAAAACGTTTTACGTCTACCGCGGTTTAAGACTTGCAGGGGTCAAAGGGCCATAACACCCCCCCCCCCCCCACTCCCCTACCTTCCCCCAACTGCTTCAGCTTTTCTGTCAATTATCTTCTTGTGTTGAATGCATCATTTGACGGTAATGAAAAGCAATTGACTAAATGTAACTATTTTACTAAGGTAGCGCATCCACGACATTTCTCACATACACATGAACCATCGCTGGAAAACAAACTACTCAGATAAAAAGAGGCAAATTCACAGAAAGAAGCCACTGACTGATAGAGCAGCCGCCAAAATGTCCAGCTAAACCACTCACGTGTTTTTGTTGTTGTAGTTGTCGTTGTTGATTTTCTTGAAGCATTTGTCGTGACGTAAGAAAATCAAATCATAATCTGTACGAAGCGACGGCATGGCATGTAAAGTCAGTCATTTCAAGGGCTTCAAAGTGGCAATGAAAGACCAGCCAAGTTAAAAACTTTGAAGACGTTTTTGAGTCTTTCCTTAGTGAGGTAAGAGATGAGGACCTTTTATGTTCTCTTGAGTAAGTTTGGAACTACTGACCCAAATTGTCGACCAAATTGCTCTCCAAATCTTAGTTATCAGCCAGTGCTTTACTGACAATAGCAATAAGACTTTTCGTTACCACTGGAAGATTGGAAAAGAAGTAGCTATCCGAGAAAATGCGCTGATTTCTTATACAATTACAGATACAGAGAAACTTAATTATCCAAAGAGCACCCCTCGCGGCACATAAGTAATATAAGTAACAGAGGTAAAAAAAGTTATTTCTTAGTACTTGGATATTGTATGTTTAATTTTTCAAAGAAGATAAGAGTCTCAGGCGTCGGTTATATTAAGTGATATCATTCTGCAAGATTTTCTTTGACGCGCCTTTCCCTTTCGCGCTTTCAATCCCTCATGCATTTGGCTACCTTTTCCCCTCTTTCTCTTTGCTTCATGCTTATTAACGTAAAGAGGGCGGTGCATGGAGCTGTAGAACAATTTTATTGTAGGGTTCCTATAGACCAAGCAGTTTATCAAAAAATTCTCTTCGTCCTCAGTCTTTGTTTTGCTTAAGGAGCTATAATAAGATTCTTCGGTGTCGCGTTTAGTAGGGTTTGCTGTACCGCTCATTTTCATGAGCTAATTTATGGTTGCTAAGTCTTAGTTTTATGACTCTCTAGTCTCAGTTTCTGATTCCTATTTATATTTCTCTGTGTGTTATTCTTATATATCTTTACCATTTGAGTGTGGCACAAAAGAACGGATAAGCCCCCCTCGCACCCCCCCCCCCCCCCCTCCACTAAGCTGACCAGTCACGGTTAAGTGTTTACTTCATTTAGGTAACTGAAAGCTAAACTTCTTGGCTCTTAATTGTGTATATCCCTTCAAAACGTTTATTTATTAATAGCAGTATAAATACCTTTTAGTGCAGTTTCTAGAATTAGCCCTTAGGCTTAATTCCCTGCAGCCATCACATATCCTCCTATTTAGGTTCATTTGTACTAACTTGTAAAAACCAAACTTTCCTTTTTTCACGAAGCTCAGACAGCTTTTTATTTTTTATTTTTTGTCTTCCTGATCATAAACAGGACCTTCTTTAAAAAGTCAGCAAATCATTCGATATACCGTTGAACTTCTTTTCAGCGCCCCACAATGAAGCGAACACAGCAGCTGCTGAACAAATGTCGTCTATTAAGGCGGTTTGACTGTTTCTTGAAGGTTGGTTCCAGCACCAGTTTTACGATTTGTCCTGTTGAAATGGCGCGTCTTCCTTCGGTGTTGTAATTTCAAAGTCACTGTGCACATTAGTCTTTTTAGTCCCTTTTTTATGTCCCTTTTGAAAGGCGCATAAGGGTTCACAGCGGAGTTAAGAATTAACTCAGGGATATTATATGTGTTATCTGAACATCTTTGATTCAAAATGCTTATGAAAACACAGCGTATGTTAATGACAATGTGAGAAAGAAACCTGATACAATTGTCTTCTTAACCTAGGTTGATTCTCAATTTCCTTTGTCTCCTAGCCCTAATTCATGAATAATTAGGGTTAGATTACTGATTGAAAAGTCCATATTGACTAAAAGCTATAACTTTCAATTTAATGAATCAGGTAATTCATGTCTCTTGGCTCATTTAATCAACGAATTCTGTTTTTGGTAATTGAAGACGGACTATATTTTAAAATATATTACACTATTACACTATTCAACAGCGTTTATGGCGCCAAATGCGAAGGTTAAGCAGTAAAACCTAGAACAACACGACGCACGGACGCCTTGGTTGTGCTTACATTTGAAATTTCGCCGGGGGGAACTTATACTTTCTCGTTGTCCCACTCAAATGGCATGATCAACATTTCACCTGTCACACGTATTTACCGATCTTAAAGTTTACGACAATAATTTTGAAATCGCACGTCAGGTTCTTTCCTTTAAACTTCGTTAAATTAGCTTCTGAGTTCTCGAATTCTTTATTTGGAAACGTGGAGAAATATAGCAGTCATGATCTGGTTAACTTCAGCATCTATAAGTAACTTTGGTTGAGAGTGTCAAGAAGGAACGTACAGCAGGCTGGAAAAAAGTTTATTTTCTTCACTGAAAAACAACACTCGGCCGCAGAAAAGGTTCTTGGGATCCAATAGTTTCGTAAACTGTGCTTGGTCTTAGTTAATCGTCGTTTAAGTATCGACCGATTGTTTTTAAGTACAGAAGTGGATTCAGTTCGAAGTATATAGGAAGGAATGGCTTTGGAGGACAAGGGCAAAAAATATATATTCAGGAATCGAACTGATTACATTAAAACCACCATTTCTTTTTTTACCAACCAATTACATTTATAAAATAACTAAGCTAGCACGCGCGCTCTGATTGGCCGAGAGGTGTGTTTGCATGAGAGTATGTAAACATGGCTGTGACGTCAAGATGTTTTGCCTTTTGCGCGCTAATCACGCAAACACGAATTTGCAAAAGTTTTTAAGTTGAAAACTCGCAACAGCTCTGCACGTGCATCACGCTTTTTAGTACATTTCCTAATTTGACGTTTTATGGAGGACGTGGACACACGACGACGAATTTTCCTTCTTCTTTTTGAACCTGCATAAAATCCTTAAGAATTCAACTTCAGAAAAAGTCGCCTGCATTTGACATATTGAGAGGGTCCAAATAGACGCCATTAAGTTTGAAAGAACGCAAATTCATTTTTTTATCGACGTTTTCAGTGCCGTCGTGGTCGTCCTTGCTTAAGGTCCCTATTTACCCATTCCCTCGGCGGCCTAAACTTGGAAAATCTTTTCAAACTTTCCGTGTCAATTTTTTTTCGCTTAAGCGGACATTTTAAGCGAGAAAAATCCGTATTTTAGAAGGCATCTTTTTTGCAAAACAAGAACTAATTACGCGGGCAAGACTTCTCTTTTACGCGGTTCCATAACAAAGAGTTTTGCGTTTTTTCTCGGGAAAGTTAATTTATAAAAGCAATAGAAATGTTTTTCCTGTATTTGCATAACTGTCGAGAATTCTCCCAACCGCTCAAGTGTTTATATCAGGCTATGCGAATATGAAAAACGTTTTCTACTGCTTAAATCTTCAAAATTTATCTACCCCCACTTATTCGATATCAGTCCGCATTTTGTTTGACCTTTACTACTGCAGCAAGGGTTCTTTCTTTTTTACACGTCTGACGTTACGTTTGTGTCACGGGTGTGTTTATACGGGCAGCTTTGTACTTGATTATCACACACTCTACTTGCGGCATTTCATGTCCACAGAATAGAAATCCCATATCGAGCTTTTCCGGAACGGGTCGGTCCACGAATTCTATCGCTTGAAAGCATTGATTACTTTGGAACAATTGATTACTTCAGTCGTCGAAAAAAAGAACAATCTTAATGAGAAAAACTTAATAAACTTATAACTTTTATAAATCGTGGATCGTGGTGGTGATGTGGGCCGCAGACTGTAGATAAATTTCACAAAACATAACCCCGTCTCTGTACTGAGCACTAAATTTCAGTAAACTGCTCCGAGTCTGAATGAGTCAGTGATTGTTTTGAGGAGAAAGTGAAATTTTCCTGGAAAATGAAACGCTTTATCCCAGTGATACTGTGATAAAATGCACGCTGTGCACAGCTCTAAACATTGTACTCTGAGATCGCGTAAACATCAACTGTACGAAGATACTAAAAGCAGATACTAAGCAGCCATGGAAAATGTAATTACTTTCACGCAATTTTGATAGACCAAGGGATGGCGCAGTGGTGTCAGCGCTCGTCTCCCACCAATGTGGCCCGGGTTCAAATCCCGGCGTCGGCGCCATATGTGGGTTGAGTTTGTTGTTGGTTCTCTCCTTTTCTCCGAGAGGTTTTTCTCCGGGTACTCCGGTTTTCCCCTCTCCTCAAAAACCAACATTTCCAAATTTCAATTCGACCAGGATTCAGGTAGACGAAGAACCACTTTGTGGATGTGGTACCTGCAAATCATTATTATTATTATTATTTTATTATTGTATCTTAAAAAACGGACAACAAATTCAACAGGAATACGCGAGAACTGAATTAACTGTCTGTTGTATAAGGTTCTGCTATACTTACACATTTTTCTTGTGCTGAACAAAAACTGTACCGAGCCGTATCTTGTTCGCTACGTAGAAGCTCTATATATTTATACTCAGATAAAAATCGTTCAATTTTGGAGTCTAAATCCCTCAAAGAATTCTCCTCACTGGAGCAATATCAATATGCAGAAGGTTTTCAGAAGGAGGTACGCTGTATTTATGTTCAACTTGTAAGTAGAATCCCTCAAAAGGAGTTTGGCATCTCTCAGAAGGAGGTACACTGTATTTATGTTTAACTTGTAAATAGAATCGCTGAAAAAGAGTTTGACATCCCTTAGAGGGAGGTGTTTGTGTTGAACTTGTAAATGGAATCCCGGGCCCAGAGGGATTTTGATATTACAGGATTTTTGTATCCGTTATGGAAATCTCTCAAATGGAGATGTCTTTTGCTGAGATATGGTCTCAAAATTAAGTAACAAGGAAAATTAATACAACTAAATATTGAAAGGCTGTGGTCTAATAAAAGTGAAAGGGTGCCCAATAAGTTGAAGCTGTGAAATCTAGGTTGCCCAGTAGAGAATTTCTGTGAAGAAAATAATATTTTCTTGTCACTCACCAACAAAAGTTTGGCACCATGGGCCACCGGGCACTGCAAGTAGACAACTCAGTATAAATGTGTACTGTAGTTTGAAAGTCCATGGTACTCAGTGCATGTATAGAGCTCCATTGAGCATTTAAGCTTTCAGTACTTAAGCTTAATTAAAGATTAAAGGCCAAAAAGGTGCACAATAAAACAGCTGTATTGGAGTTTTGTTAGGCAAGTTCTTGGTCGATATGTTACAGGTCAAAATGAAATTCAGGTTAAAATCTTTTAACCTAGATTGATTCTTTGTCTCCTAGCCCTAATTCTTATGATTATAATTCCTATAATGTTATTGAGAATCAATAATCTTGACCTATGACAGATACATGTAAATCCTTAAATATATGCATTTTAGCCACGTTGACGTACATTAACATCAGGCAAAAATGCATCCAGAAATTGCCAACGCCAAAAATTAAACAAAGAAAGAAACAAATAAATATATAACAAAAGACAAAACACATAATACTGAGTTGTCTACTTGCACGCAGTTAAGTGCATAAGTAAAATCATGCAGGCTATAAACAGTGGAAAAAGAAAATTTGATTTGATTCACGTCATATATTTCAGTTCAGTGGAAACAGACATTTTTTACTTGTATTTTCTTACGTGGGAGCTCGTCGTGTATTACGTGGGAGGAGGGGGCATTTTGCTGGGGGATCATTATAAAAATCTTCATTGGTTTTGGGGCGTCATTTTCGGATAAGAGATCATTACCTGGGGGGGGGGGGGGGCAGTTTAATAAATCTTATGAAAGTAGTACAAATCAGTAATAATTGACTGTAACAGGGGTGAATAGTAAACAACGATCCTATAAAAACAACTGTGGATAAAGTATGTGGTGAACTTTGATTTTAAGCTAGAATATTTCTAGATTCCACAGCAATCAGGTTGGGGCGGGGGGGGAGGTCACTTTCACAATATGTCAGTAAAATTTATGGGGAGTCATTTCTAACAAAGTATGATGAACATAAGTCTCAGCCAGCGGGAACCATTAGCAGGGCTTACACAGGGATTTAACTTTGATGTAATCTTGTAAAGAATCAGGCAGGCCTGGTGTAATACCCAGTGATTCCCAGGTATGGGGGTGCACTGGCTTTCTCTTGACTAGTGCAATATGGGGGATTCCACTAACAAGTTATACATAAAAAAAAACTCCTTCTAAGGGATGCCAAAATCCTATAAGGCATTCAATTTAAAATTTAAAAATAAACTCTTCTTTTTAAGGGATGCCAAAATACTTATGAAGGATTCCGTTTACAAGCTAAAAATAAACACCTCCATCTGCAGGATACTATGTCTTTCTGAGAAATTCGACTCATTCCATATAGAGATTTAAAGAAAACATCTTTTTCTAAGGGATACCTATTAAAGTCCTTCTCAGGGATTCCACTAAGGTTTATGCTTCTTTAAGCACTCATTATGTTGAAAGATTTCACTTTAACAAATTGATGAGTTCAAAGTCATTGCATATACATTTTCCTTGAGCCCTACACTTCAAGTCTTTCAAACTACACCATATCACATTATACCGAATAGTCTACTTGAATGTAGTAGTGCAAATAGTAACTGTAAGTAACATCATTCATGCCGGAACAATGAATAGTGGATCTTCGATGTCACTTACTTTTAAAATGATGTCTCAGGTAAAAGGCATATCCTTGTGCAGAGAGATGCCAAAATCCTCATGAGGGACTGATTCCATTTATGCATTTACAAGTTACAATGGCGGATCCAGGGGAGGGGGGCCCCCGTTATTTTTAGACCAAACGGAGGCCCAAAAGGCCGAAAAGAAATTATTTGGAGACCACCCCCCGCCCCCCCCCCCCCCCCCTTCCCTTATCTGAAGGTCTGGATCCGCCACTGAGTTATACATAACAAAGTGTACCTCTTTCTCAGACATGTCAAACTCCATTCTATTTACAAGTTATACATACGCAAATAAATTGTAGTTCTTTCTGAGGGATGCCAAACTCCTTTTGAGGGATTCCATTCACAAGTTATACATAAATACAGTATACCTCTTTCTGAGGGATGCCATTAGAGGGATTCCATTAGTTTACAAGGTATACATATATAAAGTGTACCTCCTTCTCAGAGACGCCAAACTTCTCATGAGGGATTGGATTCACAAGTTATACATAATACAGTGTACCTCCTTCTGAGGGATACCAAACTCCTTCTGAGGGATGCCACGTCCTTCTGAGGGATACCGTGTTAGCAATTCTGAGGTGTATGCTCCCGTACGCTCTTATTATCGAACAATTCCTCATTTAAGGAACAGAGGAGTTTAAAATAATCTCATAAACATTTCCCTGGCCGTTCGAAGTTCTTTATCGTAAATTCTGCTAGTCCGACGACGTAAGTTGATCGCGAGATGCGCCGCCAACTTGTCTCACGAGCCGAAGATCGCCGAAGCAACTGTCGTTTCTGGTCCTCCTCGATCACCTCCTTCTGAGAGCCACGGCCTTTAGTAGTCTATTTTAATAAACTCCAACTAGTGGTCTATTATCAATGCTGCGTTCTGATTGGTTGAGCTACTACTAGGCTATATGTTATAGCCCACTAGTAGCGAAAAGCGCCGGCTTTGAAAACCAAAACAGTGGCGGCTGAATCGCGTTTTGCTAGGTGAAGTTGTTTTGTCTCGATATTTTTCGCCAACTAGTTGGATTTCACTAAAACAATTATTCCTCTTACCCTCATGGGCTATTGACTCAGAGCCCATTCGGGCTCAAGGAATAATTGTTAAATACACCAATCAACTTCACGTACAGTCTACATTCTTGTCAACATTAGAAAAAAGCACAATCGCCACAGAATTTAACCTTGATCGAGGTATCAGTGACCAGCTCATTGCTCATAAAACTGAGAATTGTAAGTAAATTGATAGAACAATTTTTCTCGAATCACTAGATAAGATATGCTTCTTGTAAAACTATCAACAAATCGAATACCTCATGTAAATTGAATTTTAACAGATAAATCCCTCAAACGGACAGCCATAGTTGATACCTGGTACCATATGCGTGTTGAACATAAATTTGATAAAACGTCTGAAGATATTACCATGTTGTGTTAATATTAATTTTGTAAACAGAAAGAATAGTGCAAACGTGGGAGCAAACTCCATTTACATTGTAATAGTACTGGTCGAAGTAATCTCTAGAAGACATAAGAAGCTTTTTAGAATAGCTTAGTGTTTCCATTAATTCATTTTTGTCAACATACTCCGTTACTCCGTTTTTTCAGGCTTCTTCTTTCAAATTGCTTAAATTGGAAAATTTACTGCGATGATCATTCTTCACTTTCATACTCCGTTAAGAAAAAAATTGATCTTTTTACTTTTTACTGAACAAAAAACAAGCAAGCAGGCAAAGAAATACGACCTTCTCATCAGCAAAGAAGGTTTTCGATCAAAACTATTAGTCGATATGGGCGTTACCTTCTTCATATATTTCGGCAAACTGCTGCTGTTGTCCTTGTCAATTTTTTCGTCTTCGGTTTGGTTGTTTTTCTTCATTGTAACTATATCTCAACTTAAATTATGATATGCTACAAAGTTTAAATTCTGTGCATTAAAAAAATTACCCGTTAACATATGCGTTCTATTTACTATTAAAAGGGGATCAGTTCACTGTCAATTATATCTGAAAAGAGCTTTGGTTGTCTTTTTTTCTTCGCAGACCCTTATTTGATAAAAGCAAAACGTAATGGGGCTAAAGTAATATGGAGAAATGAGAAAATTTCATTACTCGTCGATAGGGTTAAATGGAATATCCATGATAAGTAGTTTGATTGACAAATCGGCGCCTCATTTTACGGTTGGAACTACTTGTTTACTTTGTTTTTCTTTTAATTGCCTCACTTGACACATAATCTATTATACGTATTATATTTCTTATGTCCTGAGCCCAAGCTTATTACCAGGCAGCTGTTAGAACAATACGGTAGCTGGATTAACATAACTGACATGTACTTTAAATAAAAATATTTTTGAATTTCTGGCTGCTTCTTTCTATTCTGGCTTTTATTGAAGATGGATTGCTTATTTTCCTTTGGTACAACAAAGATAAGCTTTAAATCCCCCGGTTTGGGTTCAATAAAGTAAAACCACAATTGGCGTATTTGCTTCCTCAGTCGGCGATAAGCCGGGGGGCCTTCTTTTACATCTCTTGCCATATTTCATATGCTATGCTTAACATAATTAGTCAGGACCAGATGGTTCTATATTTTATCAGTTGAATGAGCTAATATAGCTGCAGTGAAGTTTTTTTTTGCGCTAAAATGAAAACGTGGTTTTGGGTTTTCGGCTGGTTTCTTTCGATTCTGACGATAACGGGAAATGGATTCATTATCTTCCTTGTGTGCAACAAACGACAACTCCGCACAAAAACCAACGCGTTTGTGGTTTCACTTGCAGTTGCAGACCTCTGTGTCGGGATAAGTGTGTTTCCTATGCTGTTTTCTCTCGAGATGACAAGAGATCGAAGCTATAAAGGGATGTTGATTGTACGCTGGTTGTTTCAAGACACCTCTGTGGTGAACCTTTGTAGTCTAGTACTGGAGCGCTATTTTGCCATCGTGATGCCTTTCAATTACGTGACTTTTATGACTCGTCAGCGAGTTGTACAGTTAATCTTCATTCCTTGGGCATTAACAATTATTTTTATTTTGCTTGAAGCGTCACTCTGGATCGGTTTAAATTCATTTTTTATCTTGAAGATTTTCATTTGGCCTGCTATTGTTTTCTTCTTGTTTCTTCCATCGTGTATGGTTAGTTTCTGCTTAATATCCATACTCTGTATCGTATATAAACACAATCGAGCATCGAGAATTTTAACTCGACAGTTACGTTTCAACCACCGTGTTTCACATAAACCCTATGAGAAGTCCTCAACTGTAATGATGGCAATTGTCTCAAGCTTCTTTCTTGTTCACAGTGTTGTTAATATACGCTGTGCTTTTTTAAGAATTTTAACCCAAGCTGAAGACTGTTATGATCTCGATTATAAAATACGTCTGTTAGTTTTAAATTCCGCTGTTAACCCTTTGGCTTATGCCGTGTTTAAAAGGGACATAAAAAAGGAATTGAAAAGACAGATCTGCACAGTGATTTTAAAAAAACAACACCGAAGGAAGACGCTCCATTTCAATAGGACAAATCGTATCACTGCATCTGGCACGAACTTGTAAGAAACGTTTAACCCTTCTTAATAGGGACACCAAATAGACGGGCAAGTGTTTAGAGGGCTGTTTTCGTCGGGAAAAAAAGCCATCAAGAGAGGTGTCGTAAATTTGGATGCTTCCGTGAGGTCCGCCAGCCGAATATTCTTATTCCATCAAAGATTCCTTTTCATTCGAAAATGTCTACTTATTGATATTATTAATTATGTCTTTCTCTCTCCGTCCAAAACCAAATCCATAAATGCTGCTCTTGCCTGAGCTCTGTTTACTCAGGGGAAATAGAAATAAACACACTGAAGTTGGGAGCAATATGCGGGCTATGGAATATGAAACAAACAAAGCATGAGTGAATTCTGTTATATGTTCGCCTAGCAAAGGTGCGGCCCAACAAAAATGCCCGAAGCAAAGACACCGAAGGTGCATTGCTGCCCCACACCAGGCAAGAGCAGAAGCAAGGAAAAATGCATAGGAGGATCCTAAGACAAAAAACTATTAATGCTAATCAGCTCCACTAAAAAAGAAATCCTCTGTTATTTATAGGTGGTGTACCAGCCGCCCTTGCAAGTACAGCACACCCAAAATTACCACTAAGACAGGGTTCGCACAGTCTTGAAAAGTACTTGAATTTTAGGGGAAGTCCTTGAAAAGTCCTTGAAATCCATTTTTCCTTGAAAAGTCCTTAAATTTGTGTGTAAGTCCTTGAAAAGTCCTTGAATTTTCTTCAACTTTGAATGCAGTAGCCTGGAAAAAGTTTTTTGATGCCTTTTGGTTGTCCGAGACAGAATTTAAATCATAGCTCAGAGAATTTAAAGGTTTATTACATAAAGTCCTCTATGTTTTATGCAATAATTAACTATCAGTTTAAGACAAGTGAACTGAAAAATGCAGAGAAGTTGGTGAAGCAAACAGTTAAAGCCTTAAAGTCTTATTAGAATGGACTAGGAATGTGCATTTTTGTTAAAATTATATTCCTAGTAAGTGGTCCTTGAAAAGTCCTTGAAAAAATAGTTGCAAGTTTTTGTATGAACCCTGTAAGACTCCATTGTGGGTAGGTGAACCTGAATCATTAGATTGGTCATGACAAAAAATAAAAACTAACTCCTGAAAAAAGCTGCCCATGCAAACTAAGTCAGGAATTTAAAGAAACTCAAGTGCAGCAGCCACACCAAGGGATACAAGATGGTAAGAATTGCTATTTGCCGGATGAATCCTTGGTAATAAGAGAAAATGAGATTAATAGGGTGAGAAACAACACGGTGGGGCAGCCGCCCATGCAAACTGACCCACCTTGCCAGTAAATATGTTGAGCCCAATTATTTGTTCAGGAACTGAGACTGGCTATCCTGATATAGCTCAGAAAGGCATTGGCCTTCCAGCGTCCTTGCATTCTGATCAGAGTATCAGAAAACCCCCGATCTGCTGCATATGAATCCTCATGATGATATCATGGGTTTTGATTGTTTTACTGAAAGTTACAAATGCGTTCACTGGCTTATTCATTTTGAGGAGTTAGGGCCAACTCACGTGTCACTTAAAATCACATCGATGGGATACGAGACTTGCTTACCTCGAAGGGAGAGGCGCGCGAAGCGTCGTCATAATTGGCCATCGTCAACATGAAAAGGTGATTAATTATAGGAACGATGCCCAGACAAAAGAAGTGGTCCTAATATAGATCGCTATGGGAAACGAAATTTAAGAGTTTCGGTTGAAGATATTACTTTGTTTACATATTCTGAAGGATGACGCACCTAGGAATAACGCTATTTTCTCTAGATGGGATGGTTATCTATCACATGGCTACCCGCAGCAGTAGGGACATTTAGCACCAGGCTTTTCCACTTTTGCGGTTGACCTGACACCATAATATGATGTTTAACATTGGAGTTTGAAAGTAATCGATGAAGTTGGGCAGATTTTCATAAGCTCTCTAAGCGTTGAATCCCCTCCCCTTACGTTAACCCCGAAGATCTTTCTAGGAATTAGTGCACTCTCCAATCAAACGAAAAAAAAACAGCTATGCACCAATTCTTGCATCATTCATTTAGCGTTTTGTCTTAAAAGAAAGGCTTTCTTTAGACCCCAGCATTGTCTAGTATCGAGTACCCAGTAAATTTGTGCCTTTTTGAATGATTAAAAGGATTTGATTACATTTTAATGTTTTACACTCTTATTTTTCCATAATTATATATTTTATAAGAATATTGAGGCTGACATCTGCGAAATTTTAAGTTAGAGTATTTTAAGAATAAACCGGAGGAGAATTTAAAAAGGACGTAATCTTGTGTGTGAAAATATTTTAACTTAACCGTAGAAAATTGTTCCTCTTACTAAACGGCAAGAACCCTGGTCATTGAATTTTTAATTAAGAATAATTCAAGAATATTCAGCCTGGGCTCGAAAAACAACTTTCTTACATATAAAAAACGTGTAGCAAATTTACGTTCGTCATCGTAAAAAAGAAATTAAATTAAATACAGCGTCCACAGTTAGCCTCAAGATAAATGCCTTTCAGCTAAAACAATACATGCTTTCAGCTTTTCCTTATTGGTTTGTCGCTTACTCGTTTTAAACTTTATTTTTAAGTTAAGTCCTTTTAAGTAGTATAGACGGTCACTTCAACTTTTGGTTTTTCGTGAATATCATTCAATTGCGCTTCATTCTGAACTGTTGCATTCGATCGATGTATCTTACTTTGGCGATGTTTTTAAGGTCAATTTGTTCATCAGTGTGTTAATCTCCTTTTTTATGTCCCTTTTAAAAAAAGCATAAGCCAACGGATTAACGGCGGAGTTGCAAACAAAAGTAGGTATCTTGTATGGCCAGTCTAAACACCATTTGTCCAAAATATATAAGATGCCACAGCGTATATTAAGACTGATGTAAGCAAGAAAGAGGCCTGATACGATTGTCATCAATATTACTCCGGACTTCTCATAAGATTTATACGAAACATTGTGGTTGAAACGTAACTGACGAGTTAAAATATCGGCTGCTCGATTGTGTTTATATACAACACGGAACATGGAAATTAGACAGAATATAATCACGCAGCATGGGAGAAACTCATAAAAAAGAATAACAAACCAAATAAATATTTTCAATATGGTGGTTGAATTTAAACCTATCCAAAGTGACGATTCTAGTAAAATAAAACTGACAGTTATTGTCCAAGGCACAAAAATCATTTGGACAACTCGCCGACGAGTCATAAGAGTCAGATATTTGAAAGGCTTCACGATGGCAATATAGCGCTCCAGTACTAAACTACACAAGCACACCACAGAGGCATCTTGAAACAACCAGCGTACAATCAATTCAGCCCTTTTTAAATCTTGCGAACAGCTGCGATCTCTTGTCACCTCGTATGAAAACAGCAAAGGAACAGCAGTTATCCCAACAAAGAGGTCTGCCACTGCAAGTGAAACCACAAACGCGTTGGTTTTTGTACGAAGTTGTCGTTTTTTGCACACAAGGAATATAATAAATCCATTTCCAGTTATTGTCAGAATGGACAGAAACCAGCCAAGAACCCAAAACCACGACTCCATTTTTCAGCTAAAAATTTTAGGTTATTTATCTCCGTTATATTATTGCAAGTGAGGACATAAAATTGTCTAAACATCTGTTTTGGTCTTATTGACTTGTTTGCTATTGTAATTTGAATACCTGGGAGTCTTGACTTATGCTTATAACGTAAAGAGAGATTTAGGCAACAGGCAATCTTGAGATTTAATTGGAATATTTATTCAATTTGATCAGATAAGTCACATAGATTAAACCAATCGTGCTTAGTTATCATGACAACGGCAAGTAATGGGAAACCTTGGTAACGTGGTACAGATTGAAGTTTGCTGTTTGCCTTGAACGTGATTTTAAATCTCTCTTGTGACGCAAGAAGAACAAAACAGGACTTCCGGCTCAAGTAAAAAGGCACGTTTGATGGGTATATCAAGCTAAGCCTGCGTGAGAGGTGTTCGTAGACGTGTTCCATTAAGGCGTCTTACATGCAGCCGAGAATATTTATTACTATGAAATTTACTCCGTCAATTCTGCTGATAACAGCCACCGACCAACACCACATTAGGGCCATTTATACGAGGAAAAATAAGACGCGTCTTACATAAGACGCGTCTTAAATAAGACGCGAACTGTACCATTTATACGAGCATGTCTTATCTAATAAGACGCGTCTTAGCTAAGCCGCGTCTTCTTTTAGACGAAATGTGCCGTTTATACGGAAAGTTCGCGTCTTATTTTTCCTCGTATAAATGGCGCTATTGAATCTTTTACGCATTGTTAATCACCTTGGTGATTAGAGAAAATGCACTAACGCTTGATGCAGTGGTTTCAATAAAAAAAATCTCATTCCGATAAAAGGTATGTACAAAAACAAAAAGGCAAAAATAACTAGAAATAAAAAAATTAACAACAGCAACGACAAAAAATAAAAATCTTCATGTTTATTGATCGTCATCATTAAGGGTGACAGCAAGGCTATCTGCCGATATGTTAAACAGTTGAGAACAGCTGCCCTGTGCTGAACATATTCCATCTACAAGGAATACAACGGTTGCATGCTTTCTATCAGGAATAAGAAATATTCAGAAGGAAAGAATGAGAAGAACATTCTCGCCTGATTTACTGTATTTGCAATTTTCCGTTACTTGAACATATGCCTTACTTCGCTGTCACGTGCGCTTTTTCTTTTTGTGCCCGCAAATTAGCAAGACATTAACACTGAAGCATTCTCATGAGATAGCTTCTGTTAGAACAACGGCTACTCTTTTAGGATGGTCTCTTCTTTAGTGATTTTAGTGCGACTTTTTACTACTGTCGACGAAACAGTTCTGAATTTGATTAAAAAGTTGGATTTTATCTGCTTTTAATACCACGATATAAAAGGTAACATTAAGAAAAAGACGATAAAACTCAGTAACAGAATCCTTTTTAGAGGAATACATTGTTTATTTCTTTTCTTTGTGACATAGGTTAGGGTGCGACAACCTTCTAATTGAGTCACTGCTTTTTTTAAGAGTGGTAGGTAATTCATATGACGCTTGCAAAGTCACGAAATACTCAGTTTGAGATATGGTGCAGTATTGTAACAGTGTGAATTTCTTGTTCCTGTCCTTTGCATCATAGCATATTAAGTATCTACAGAAACCCATAAGGGGTTGAAACGTGTAACTCGCGTTCAATGCTTGTGAATATTCATTTTGACCATATTTGGAAATCTTAGTGACAGATATCCATTTTCAACAAAATGGCTGCTGCGCGATCACCATGCAGATGTTTTAAGACAAGAGTTCTGCATTTCAAGTTTAAAAATACACCGTTAAAAGACAAAAACTGGAAAGAGAAAGTTCAAAAGAATGCTCAGCTTTCTTTTTGTGGAGAAAGGGAAGCTTTTCATCAAGAAATCGTCCTTCGAGGAATTCAACCTTGTTTTCTTCACGGCCGAGCCCATGGTCTGTTTTGAAATGCAACCAAGTCAACGAAGTTTTTGCTGAATTTTCAGGTACATTTTGCAATCTATGGCCAAGACAATTACGTTTTCGAAAGGGAATTTATGTATTTTTAAGTGTTTCATAGACGTTTTATAAATTTTTCTCTTCGGCGCTAAAGAAAAATTACAAAATGTGCCCTGATTTGAGATGGACTTTGTGTTGAATTTTGCCATGTGCTTAGCCGATGTCACTTGCGTGAACGGATCCACGATCCAGATAGTGTTTTCCAAATTGCTTTAAAGGATTAACTTTTCGGACTTTGAATAAAAATTTTCAAGAAACGGCTTCTCTGTCTGTTGTTTTGAGTTTGTTTAGTCATAAAATTAGCTCAAAACACGATCGTGACTACAACATCTAAGTTTAATTTAAGGTTATAAAATGCTTCTCACATTCATTACAAGCATCACTTTTTGCGAAGATGTCAGGTTCAGGTTTTGGACACTTTCGATACGTAGCTAATGAATTTTATTCGAAAATATTTTTCACTGTTTATTCTAGACTTTTAACATAAGAATTTTGAAAGCCTATTTGTAGTATAAGTTTACTGTGCAGAGGGTCAACGAGGCATCGTTTTTTGAAGTGACAACTTCAAGAAGTTGCGAGACCGTCAATGGGTTTCATAATGTTACGTTTGGCCAGGGTGGTAAGGCAGTAATATCCTGCTCAGTGTTTCGGTAATATTCCTGGTTTCAACCTTTGAAAGCTTTCTCGGCTTTCGGGAGTTTTTCTCCCGTTTGTCGGCCATTTTTTTAAGCGGCGCGGGAACCTGAAGGAAAATTACGTCACGTTGTTTACGAAGTTTGATTGGTCAGTTATCTCTTCTTCTCGTTCCAAATATGGTACTTTCGAAAATGAATAATCACGAGCATCGGACAAAGCAAACATATGAGAGTTACACGTTTCAACCCCTTATGAGTTTCTGGTATCTACCATAAAACTTTCTTTAATATTACCTATTGCGGTTCATCGCTCTAGGGGTTCTCCTAAAGAAGTGAAACGTTAATATAAATCATTGAGCAATGTCCTTTTGCCGTTAAGTGGCGGCAATGTGACGCGTCTTTAGCTGTCCGAATATTGTTGTTTAAAATTACAAATAGCAGTCGTAAACGCACGAAAATTATAATTGCAAAAAGAAGTTCAACGAGGTTTAGCGATTTTCTGTAATCAGCCAAATCGAACAAATTTGTAGTAGCTCTAAGGTAATGGTAAAATTTTATATTGAGAAAACAAAAAGCTAATATTAACGCATCGGCTATAGAAGGTTATTTGGTTGCATTTGGTAAGGATAGAACGGATAAAAAGAAATCTGCCGTTTACTTGCATGCTTTTCGTTTGTTATTGGCTCTTTTTTGACTACCCACATTGGAATACAGATTTTGTTAAAGTAACTGTCGTAAATGTTAAGAACTGATATTAAAGGGGCAATGTCCCGCTATTTGCTATATTTTTAAAAAGCTAAACTTGTCTTCGTATCAATTGAATTCCAAAAATCAGGGTCCATTTTTGTTTTTGAGGGTTGTGTTTAGGTATTGAAACTGTTTTCTGTCGTCTGTTGCTCAAGATGGCAAGGACAAACCTTGAAAAAAAAATTAGGCCAATTTTTTCATCAGTGTTTTAATGTTACACTGCAAAAATCACCAAAACATTGTTATTCACGATTAATGCTCCCTAATGAAATTTGTTAAATATCTTCCTCATACCTCTAAAGAAGTAATGACGTCAGCACGGAATTGACCTAAAACAGCAATGATAGCCCCCTTAAATCAGAGTCGCTCCTTGAAGAAGGTATGCTTGGGATTTACCTACATTGGAGTTCCTGTTTACATTTAGAGTCCAACACTGGAGTTCTATTGTCAAACGTTCATTGGTTTTGTTGTACTTGACATTTTCAGCCTCGTAAGTTTGCTTTCAGCAGTTTTGGTGGGCAGTAATAAGTGCATTAAAATGATTTGCATTAAGGTGGCTCGACCAGGTTTCTCAGTAACAATACTTAATTATAACATAACGAAAGTAAAGCGTGCTCGGTAAAATTGAGGCAAATTGAACAAATCTCCTCCCTTGCAAGGTCAAAAATGCACCGGTAAAATATACAAATGAAAAGTAGAAGTTGAAAAAGTACTCAGTTGTCGCTTTGAGGGAAAGTGCAAAAGATGAGGCGACAAATTTACGTTGAAGGACTTCATCCTTGTTTGCTTCGCGGCGGAGAGCTCAGTAGAACAACCTAGACTTTCAAAAAGTCCTTCGTCGGATTTCATATGGCGCGGGACTTCGTCGCTCGCGGTCGCGGTCGGCTGCTTCGCGGCCAAAAAAGGCTCCTCCGCTCGCCAAGAGGTCGACTTGTAGAAATTCTATAGAACAACCGAGTACGCGAAGTTTTGAAAGGATTTATAGAAGGCAAATGGACATGTTTTCTCTCTTGATTATGTTATAAAAGAAATAGCGACCGTTGCAGATGTGCAAGCATCGGGTTATGGATGCACTTGGGAGATTTGCTAAGTACTCAAGAAGCTAAAGTTTTCGTGCTTAGCAACCTTCCGCGTGCATCCTTAACTCGATGGTTGCACTCTGTTTGTTCACCACTTCTTAATTTCTTTGGACTCAAAGTGCGGAGGCACCTAAAAGAAAGCCCCAAATCAAATTTTACCTTTTTCGCTCCACTTTTATGCTTGGATTTGGTCCTTAGAGTTAAACACCAGGGGAGATCGGCGACATTTGACAAATTTAACAAGTTGAAATATAATCGCGATGAAGTTTGAAAGGATGCAAATTCACATTAAAAGTGACGTCAACGTCTCCGTCGCTTTCGTGGTGTCTGATACTTCATAGCCAGTAAATAAGGAAAATAAGGAAGTTTTTAAGGTTATAAAACAGTGCTCCTCTTTTATGTCAGGGATTACACTGAGTGTTCATCACGGGATAAAAGTCATCAGAAAGACACCTGGCGGTTGATTACGCTGTATTTGGACAGCACACAAGATGTGTTTGAGCACAAAAACAAACAGGACCTTTCCGATGGAAGACTATTGGGTAAGCAATCAATTCTACTTTTCTACTGCGTTTCATTCCTCACATAGGACGGAAATGAGCAGATAAGAGGAGTAAAGCTTTTGTCGTTGTGTGTGTTTGTGTTTAGAGTGATCTATAATCTCTGACAAAAATCTTGAATTACTTGAAGTTAAATTTAACACTGGCCTCGCGTCCTTCTCTCTGCCCCCTTACCCCGGGCCAACTAACAATAGGCAGCTTACGCAACAACGACGGCGACGGCAACGAGAACGGCAAAACAGCGCTAGGTTTAGACTGGCAAAGCAACAACTTTGCATCACGCTTCTTTGTACATTTCTTTGCCGTCAATGCACGACTACGACGTGATAATGCCACGATTTTTCGAGGGCGGGAACACAAAACAACAACTTTCCTTTTCTTTTCCTGAACTTTCATGCAGTCCTTTAGAATTCAACTCCAAAAAAAAATTGCCAAAATTTGACGAATTAAACGAGATGGAATAAGCGCGAAAAAGTTTGAGGCAGCGTAAATTCTCTTTTTAAGTGACGTTTTCGTAGCCGTCGCCGTCGTTATTGCTTAAGCTCCCTAATGTTTTTTTTTAGCCAGGCATTTGTGGAATTACATATATAAGGTTTTTCAAAGGCTTATGACGAGAATTTCAGTAGATACTGTTGTTATTGCAGTTATACAGTAGGGTTTATTGCGAATTACCAGGTGCAAAGCAGACACACAAAACCCAAAAAATATGAGAAAGAATACTGAGTGTAGTTACCAGCAAAATGACAGAACTATTTGTGAAACGGTTAGCTTTGTTGATGGGTTACGATAACTGAACAAAGCGTAGCCTCATATTTCCAAACACAATTGATGGCAAAAACTGTGGTGTTGTGTGCTTATTTTGTGTCTGATTTCTTGTTATTTTGTTTTGTTTAGTGGCTATTTCCTTTTTGAATATAAAGGAAGTAGTCTGAACAGATCATGTTGGTTTTGCTCCACACCTTATCTTCTTTAAAATAATCAACTTTTTGGATACTGGTTTTAGGCTCTTTCTCAATGATTTAAGCCCCTTTTCGCGTGCGGTTCTAGCGTGACTTCTCGCGAATCCCGCAAATGGAGAGGTTGCTCTTAGGCTAAAATAATGTTTGAAAACGTACCCATATAATAGCAATCCTACTATTTAAACAGTGCGCTGTATTTTATTATCGCGGTATCTGTTGCTCTAGCTAACTGTGCATGGGGTTAGAATCTTTATTCTGTGTTTTCACTCACGTGGCCAGCGTCTATGCAAATTTATTGGAACAAAAGAAAGCGTTTACGTAAGAAAAGAGTTCAACTCCCACAGGAGTGGTTTGGGACACAAACATGACCACCGTTTCATTGTTTTGGGACACAAATATGGCCGCCATGACGTCATGTGAAAACACACAATAGCTTATGATCATGGGGTATAAAGATTCTAACTTCACAGTTAGCTAGAGAAACAGATACACAATAGTTATAAACAGATAGTCATAAATCAGCTTACCACTTTAGTTTCTATTGGTTGTTATTTCAGCAGACGGATTTCAGTTCCTTTTCCGCTACTGTCGTGACAACGAACTACGATACTTACTAATGTTTGTGCAAACAACTCTCGCTTCAGTAACGTAAGTTGAACCAAATTTTCTTGTTCGCTCAAATTCAGCCACAAATTTGTGGAAACCTCATTATGTTTGCAATATATGTGGTGGTTTTTATTTTTCTTTAGTCCTCTTTTTTTCTGGCGCAAGTTATATTTATGGCTCTTAACAAAGAGAAAACAAACCTAAACTGGTTTACAGCAGTTCACCCAAGATCGCTTTGAACCACAATTTATCCATGTATTTTTCAACTATTTTAAAAATTACTCTCTGAATTGCTTAAAATAACCCGGGGGGGGGGGGGGGGAAGCGGAATTAAAAATAGGTGGCTCGTTTCTTCCATTTAACTTTAACTCTCTTGCGTTTGTTGAGTCACCATTTCATTTTATCGCCAGTTTGATTGTTATGATGATGTCCATTTCATTTTCCGTTTTCATTATTAAGACAAAATTCCAGAAGAAAAGCAGACTCATCAGGTAAGTTAATGTAAGGCTTTGTAGTAGTCTTTCACATCATTCTAAAGGAAGGAGTACAGTAAAAACCCGCGTATAAGAACCTAGATTTTAAGAGCCTGTTAGGCTAAGATTGTCCATTTGGACCCCTTTTACATAAGAACCTGTTTTAGCCTACAATTTTGAAACAGGTTCTTATTTTTGAGAAATTCGGTCAAACACTGACGAATGCACAAATTTGATATAACATGCTCTACCAGTCAGTAAAATGAAGATAAAACCCTGGCAAGAAGACAATTGACATGTAGATCTATATAACCTTGTACTTTGGTTCTGTTTAACTTGCATGGCTTCGTATAAAATCCATAAATGGCTTTAACACGCTTGGTTTAAAGGAAGTTTTATAACATATTATGCACGCAATACCAAAAATAAGCCCAATAAGGGTCGCACCCACCAATGACAAACACCTTACTTAGTTTTAAAAATAAGAACTTGTTAAAGAACCTGAGTGGCCTAATTTTCCAGTTAGCACCATGTTTATAAGAATCTTCTTAGCCTAGCTTGGAAAAACTTAGGTTCTTATACGCGGGTTTTTACTGTAAACCGCGTAAAACATTTCAGCTGAAAAGGCACTCTGCAGTGGACCCTATCAGTTTTAAAATTCGTTGGAATTCTGTTGACCTTCTACCAATGAAGCGTTGGCTTAGATAATTGAACTATTGTTGACAACATTGCCGAAGAGGGAGAGGAAGGGATTAATTTGAAACTGCACAATGTTATGTAGTTTTCCTCTGATTAACTAGGTGTGTTTACTGTCACGTAAGGTTCTTTTTCTTACGTATTGACCCTTTGGTTTCTAGGTTCATTTTTGTAGACCTGTTGTGTCCTTGTAAACTGTTGTTTGTACAGGAAATCCGGTGCTGTAGGTTATATTCAAAGTAAGCCTCTTTGGTAGATGATTTGCGTGGATCAGTTGCTTTTCTTGTCTGGTGCAAAGGGACATTTTGAAAAAAAAGCAGTTTCATGAGTTTCTTCCACTGGACATTCGTTATGAATCGTCTATTGCCAGACAAGGAAGACCAAAAGGGCTGTAAACGGAGACATAAAACCAACGGGTGTTAGTATAACACAGTTTTACAATAACTAACCTCCTGTGATACATAGCAATGTACTATATGACATTGAATGATCAACCCAAAGTGATTTCGTAATGAAGGTTTTACAGCACACCATTTCCAGTGGTTAGTACTACTCATCTCACAAGCTTCATCTCTTTACCTTAGACGCTGCCAGGGGCATGTGGAAACACTTGTTTAGTCACGTGAGAAGCCTGGTGTATGATACACAGTGTATCCAGACCTTGCCCAGTCCCTTGGCGGACACGCTCGCTGCTTTTACGCTCTCGGCCCTTGAAAGGTAACATGTAGCCTAAATTTCAGCCGTCCCTTAATTCGAGTCGCATACTCACGAAAGGTAAGTCTGAATCAACGAGCCTCTAATGCCGTCCAGTGACGACCAAGTAGTGATTTTGATTAGTTAATTGTCCAAATATTCGCATAATTATGTATGATTATGAGTAATTTGAGCGCGACCGTCATTTCATATTCAGCGGATCGCATGCTTGCCTGGAGTGCAAAATGTCGGCAATCGATATCTTGAACAGCAAAATATCCCTCGTCTTCGAAAGTATGACTTGCTAATTTGAACGACGAATGAAAAATCAATGCGGAAAGTAGGTAGGTTTTCATTTAAAGCCGCTTTGTGGTTGTGGCAGTGATTAACTTTTTTTGCTTCCTTTTCTTCGTTAAGGGCCAAATAGCTTCTTTCAAATTAAAGCTAATTGAAGGAAGTGTCCCGTGTGTATTTCATTCTTGCGTGGCCGCGATCGAGTTTGATTGTTGAATTATAGGACCATACAAGCACGATTTGTTCAGAATACTGCATTTAGTTAACAGTTTGAATGCTTAACATGAATTTCGATTTACGAGTAAAACAATTCTGTACCGGGTAGACATTTCCGGGGGACATTTCTTTCTTCGCCAGCTGAAAATCGTTCTTTACTTTTTGCATGAATTAAAGTAAAGGAGACGGACGGTGTTAGCAGCACGATGATTCAGACGTCCCTTTCGGGAGTTTGCGACTCGAGGGGACGGCTGGAATTAAGGCTAGGTAAAATAGGCATGCAATAAGACATATAAAGGTATACTTTATTAAGATCCGCCCTTAGAGCAATTCATCAAGTGACATTGATGATCGAAACCATTATGATTGCTCCTACCTACAGTACTCTACTTGACGCTAATGTGTATTAGAAACTCAAGGCTTGAAGTTTGTATGAATTAGAAAAAAAAAAGGGTTCCACGAAATAGACAAAATAAGTCAAAGCAATAGAGTGGTTTTCGTTTGAGTGTCGTAAAACCAAAACCAAAGTAATTACTCTGGCCAATCACATAAGACACAGACAATACATTGAACCAATCAAAACTCGAAGTAATTACATGTGGCTGACGCAAAGCGCGGGAAAATGCATGCGAGCGCGTCACAATTGGCTTTGGTCTTACTTCTGATTGGATGAAAAGGTGGCGCGAATCTTTTAAGCCAATCGCATCGTGTAGAAAGTGCAAACCGCTCTATGAATAAAATAATTAGGAAAGCTTGTCCGGTTTATTATGTAGTAGTTTTGTGTTGTATTGTTTAATGCTGTGGTTCCTTTAATGCGATTGCTTTTTAGTCACCCTGGAGAAGTAAAGGAGCTAGCGGGTGTGTCATTCTTCAGTCTTTTCCAGGAGCTTGGGGTTCAGGATGAAGTATCGGCAAGGTTTGGAATTTACATCTTTATATTTCACCATCCTCAACAACTTTATGCAGCGACACATGCAGTGACTTTCCTTAGCGACAAGCATATTAATAGTTATTCTTTTAGTGCTTTAGCATCATAATTGGCTAGGATCTTAGAACAATAAAAATCTATTCGCCTTTTCTACCCATTTGAAGAAACACTTTGCTTTTTATCTAGTTTCCCTTGAACTTCGTTGTACTCAGTCCTCATTTGCCTGAGAAAACTCTCTAGCTTAGGTAGTCAGTATTTTACTAATAGTATTATTTGCCTCTTGCAGCTTTTGCTGTCGATTTTTGTGCCATATTTTGCCATGCTCAGAAGCAATGACGGCTATTGAAGCACAGAACCTGCAAGGAAATGTTATTCACACTTGGTTCAGATGTTTATTAAAGCTCCCTCCTTCTCACGAGGGGTTAGCTGAATTCACAAGGTATTTTCTCCGTTTTTTTTCCAAGGAGGGATGTTCCCAGGACTGATTTACATAGGATCTTTTGAGGGTCTGCAACAGTCTGGGACTCAAATAAATTTCTGTATCTAAAGACACGGGCCTGTGTTGAATATGTGATTAGATTATTTTCAAAGGTTTACATTACAAAATGCCCATCCCAGTCTTCAATTACACTGTCGTTTACACTGTTACGTATTACATGATGTAAACCCATTTGGTAAATAAATGTTCTTGCTTTTAATCAATAAACGCATTCTCAGGAAAGTAAATACTATTGTACCATGCAACAGTAGCCAAATTGAGCTTGATAATAAACTCAATGACCTGTCCCAAGGGAAACGGTTAATTCTGTCAGTTCCCGAGAGTCCTGATGTTTTCCCGAGGCGGAGCCGAAAATGCCTGTTGATAAAGCGGGAAACGCATTAATTGTTAAAAGTCATGTGACCTTGGATTGACCAATGAGACCTTGTGCTGTTGTTGAAAATTTTTTCAGCTATATGGTTTGTTTCCTTACAGGGCCGTTGCTAAGTTACCTGAAATGGAGGTGATTTTGAGGAATCAGGTATTGGAAGATCAGATATTTTTTTATGATCATTATATAATAAGATTCTGGGAAACAGCCCACCTACCCCTTCCCTATGCCAACATTTTGCCCTAAGTGTTAACGATGGGTTGATACGTTGGCCATTACCTCTTTGTACCGTCATGTTGAGGTGACCGTAGGTTGGTGAGTGAAACAAAATTCCATTCCGTAGGTTTGGCGGTTAGCTAAGGTTTGAATGTACGTAGCAAGAACCCATAAACTGGAGCGTGCAACTTACATGTACTCACGGCGTTTTCAACGAACAGTTAATTTTTAGAATGATTTTGGTGCAAATTTAGAATAACTTGTAAGTCCAACAAACCAGTCAGCAGAACCCACAGACCTGAAGATGGTGTTTTTGACCTTTCAATGACGTTTAGATTTCCATTTTCATATCTTATACTTCACACTCATTGACGGAGCGAAGCCTTGGGTTCGCGGGAAAAGGTGCTATTAAAATGTGTCTAAAAATAAACCGGTCCGTAAAAACGCCGCAACATAGGCCTAGTATCGAAGTTGTTCTCTTCGGCTCATGGGCTCCTGACGTAGAATACATTCATTATTACCGACCTCTTCTTTCGACTTTTATAGAAAGGATTTGGGACAGGTGAGAGCAGTGAAACATCCCTACAACTGTTTATTGCTTCAATTGGGCGTTACCATTCTTCATTGGTAAGTACAAGTGCATGTTGCAGTCACAGAGATATGGTTTACAACAAAATTGATGGTAGCAGCATATTTTTGCACTTATGTAGTTTTCACTAACAATTACCCTCAGGGTTTGTGCGCGTCCTGAAAGCCCTTGAATTTTAGGAGTCTGATTTCAAGGTCTTGACATTGGTTTTTGGTCCTTGAAGATCCTTGATTTTTTTTATCGAAGAAAATCTAACTTATGAACGCTTTAAAGTGTGCTGAGTTTAAATTAGAGAGTGTAATTGCGGACAGAATAATTACTCATGAAATACGTATAAACCCGTTCATTCGTTTCTTATTACTCTCGCGCACACGTACATCGAGCTACAAAGGCACCCGGCACACTCTCTAGAAAAAGTCCTTGAAATTTCGAAGATTGCCCTGGAAAAACCTTCAATGTTTGAGTTGAAAAGGTGTATGATCCCTGTACTATATTAATGCTCAAAACTCCTGATACTGACAACCATCTGCCCAAGCGCGCAGGGGCCAGTTGCATAAAACCTAGCGTCAGACGTAATCGCGCACGTGTTGCGTTCATACAAGAGTTTGACTGGGCTGCAGATCCGGCGTTAGCCTTTACGTCCGACGTCAAGTATGTTGCAAGGAGTTTCACCAAGATGGGTCCATCACACCAAATTTTCCTTCAACATTTTGTTTAGGTATTAACGCTAAATCTAGCCGTCACCAAGCAAGTATTTGATTTTCACTTTTGTCGTATTAGGAGTGATTTTAACATGGGTTATCATTTCCCTTTTTTATCAAAATTCAGTGATTTATTTCCCGATTATCAAGCCATCACTCCACTTCATGAAAAACTCATTTGACATATTTTCAGACCACGTTTGACGAGTCAATCCAGTTCCGAGAGAAGGTACAACGATACCTGGGTGATGTCATGAAATATGTTGATCACGTGCTTAAAAATGCCGGGCCTCCCGACCTGCTACGGTACGTTGAATTGGACCATTGTTACATGAGAAACAGCGAAACAGGAAAGCGCCACATCAGATTTTTTTACGTTAAACCTCGACGTACGTGCAAGACAGAACGCATACCCCCACCGAGGTGAAAGGGCGTGACTGGAGCCACCGTTTTAGATTTTTCATGTTTTTCCCCTGAAAATGCAAAGTTTTATTCTCAGAAATACCCTTTTCCACAGCTTGTTATATCATTATGTTGCTTTTCAACTACTGGTACGTAGGGGATGGACTCCGAACGGTAGATTAGTAGCACTTCTGTTTCTTGTTCAAGAAACTTTCAAAACGTTTTAAAACTTAAGACCACTGAGATTTAATGGAATGGTATCTTGCATTAAAAGCACTGAAAACTACGAAAATGAGCACGAAACTGACTGCATATATGTTTTTGAATGTTTTTTCTCTAAATATACATTTTCCATCACGTTCTTTTCGATTTAGGTTGGCTTATCATGTAGCAGGACTGCTGACCAAACACTGTTATAAAATTATATACAGCAAGGTAGGGGATTTGCTTTATCGGAAAACCAGCAAGGCTGTTTTTAAAAAAGACGAATCCTAAAGAGAATACGTCTTTGTTTCCTTAATTTATTCGACAAAACTTAGCCAGATGTCAAAGATAGTAAAACTTCGACTAAGTGAGCGTTATTTTTTATTATTTATTTCAAGCCTATTTTTTGAAAACGAACCTACTGAAATTTGCAGCCATTTGAGTAAAAAGGGGCCAAGAGGCAGGTTTTTTGCTCCTGATAAGCTCAAAAATCATACTAACGAAAGAAAAGGAAACTAAAAAAGAAAGAGCGAGGAGGAAGAAAGAAGGAAAAGAGAAAAAAAGCAATGGTTTCGCTCTTAGCTTTTATATTGCCTACTTTGGAGGTAGTTTTTGGCCGAGAAAAAACTGCTTGACGAAAGACATTTATTTGGCCGTAGTCTACGTAACGTTTTCAAAAATCCGTAAATTTATTTTTCCTTATGTGTTATCGTTATTTTCCAGACGCAGCCCCGTTGTCTCTTCCCTCGCTTAGTAGATCAATTTGCTCTTCCATTACCGAACAGCAAAAAACCAGTAGCACCTCTTGTGATGCAGTCCATCAAGACTCACCTACATCAGGTATCTATTCAAACTAACCGCGGCAGTTGATTACTCTATTTTAGGTGTCCTAGATAACTTTTTCTAAATGTAAGGGTCGTTTAGTGCTCAGGGAAGTCGCGTTGTAGTTTCCTGGCGTTTTAAATGGTGCGACCAACAAATGAAGTAACGCAGAACACTGATAAAACACAGGCCACCACACAATAGAGCGCTTTCACTTACGTGGTCTGCAGCTATGCAGATTTCTTCGATCAAATGAAAATTTTTAGATGAGAAAACAGTTCAATTAACACAAGAGTTTTTTTTTGTACACCAATATGGCCGCCGTGACGTCATGTAAAAACAGCAAAGCAGGCGTATTTTGCAGCGCGATCCATAATTTTTTTTTTTCGGGAGTAATGCTATCCAGTCATCTTGGACGTTAAAACTACCAGAGAGTTGGGGCGAGTCAAAAACTGATTTCAAGGGAGAGTTTGTTTTTTGCTTTTTAAGATGGCGGCCGTGATCAATGTTCCTCAGGGTTTCTATTAAAAAACGCCTGCTCTGCAGGCTATCAAAAAGCATACAGGCTTAAAATTCTCGAGGTCTCAAATTCACGTTCTGCCTTGGGACCAGCTTGGTCTCGTTTGCGTCCTTTATACATTCTTCCCAATGAAACTGTTTATAGACTATTTACTATTTATGTCTGGAGTTAGGTTTTCTGCAACTGGACTCAGCTGACCACAAACTGAAGTTGTCATTATGACTTTGTAATTTGTTTGAATCTAGTTTCTACAGGGTCTTGCTTGCTTAGACTTCAAGCGAGACGAGTTTATTAGAAGAAAAATCAAGCAAATGTTTACCACGTACTTTCGTCTTTTTAACCAGGTAAAGATGTGTTAATAGCTTTCCCTGACTGATAGCGTTGTATGTTACTCTTTATTGCATAGACTACCTTTTGTGTATAAAATCATGTAAGGTATGGCTAAGTAATTGTATTGGTTTTGTAATAATTTTGCGATGGCTAAAAGTCATACCCTTCTTTCGCAACCAATAAGGAGTTATAACCGAAACCATAAGAAATTTGCCTACACTTGCTTTTCCCGCGCTTGGAGTTGGCGGCCCTTTTTTTTCAGTTCTGATTGGTAAAAATGTACAGTTTTCTCCAATTGTTTCAATCAACCTTTCCCGCATTCCGCCTCAGTAGAAAGCGGCAGCGAACAGAGTGACCTAGTGGAGGAGAGAGCATGGGGCGAAGCCACGATTGAAAGGCGGGAAAATGAATTTAAATTTACGAATGAAACGAAGTCGAGGCTCGGGAGGGTGGACAGGTTCATACAGATCTCCGTATATTGCCACCATAAGCTTAGAGCTAGCGCCTTTGTTGGGGGTACAAGTAAGAGTCTATTCCTAATATTGTGTTAAATTCTCCCACGCGTAGGTGAATAGAATTTAAAGTAACAGCCATGAGTTTCCTTTTTCTAGATGCTGCAAACAGCTTCCCAGTCGTCCAATATAACAACAAAGAATCCATTTATGGTACGAAGCATAATATGTGGATATAATTTCAAGTGTCCTAGAACTACAAATTGGGGACTGAAATCCTAAACGAGACTCTGAAAACACAGAGAAGACAGGATTTATTCTCTGTTAATCACCACTGGTGAATAATTCTGCGGGCATTGCTTTCTGCAGCTTTTTACAACTTTACTACAGTCGAGCTTGCACATCATAGTGACTAATACAAATACACTATTTCTTAATTTATTAATTTTTCCTTTTCCTGTCTATACTTTGCAAGGTTGTATTGAAAGGTTCTTGTTTAGCCAGTCCAACTTCTGAGAGCAGGTTTGTCCATGGAGCTAAATATTCAAACCAGTTAGATAACTAGAATTCCCTCCTTTTGCTATAGTCCTCTTTTCTCCTTTCTGTCTCCCAGAGTAACCAAAGTTAGGTTTCCCTGTATATTTAAAAATAATAATAATGAAAGGCGAACGAATGAAACACGTTATTTAGTGATCGAAGATTATTTCTGTTATGTTAATGTGTAACAAAATAGTTTTGAATTTTTTTTCGGGAAAATATATTTAACGAGCGTTGTCAGTGAAAAAAGAAAGAGATGTGCAAAGTTTTGACACTCGCTTTGTACGCCATCGCATTCCTTTCAGTTTAAGCTGTTAAGATCCGTCTCTCTTTTACTTTCCTTAGTGACTTTCGTCAGTTCGCGATAGAGATCGTTCGCGAGTCTTTCCTTCACCTACCTCAGCCGCCTGCAAACCTCACATCGGTAAGTCTTCTTAACTTTCCATTCAATAAATAGACAGCAATTTTTCATGGTCTACCGCTGACACTCTCGTAGACCATATCTCTCGACCAATTAGCGCGCGAAAAGTCGCCCAGTTATAAAACATAGTTTTTAATGGAAGTTGAAATGGAAACTATCTCATTGTCTCGAGCAGTCACTCTAAAGGTGATGTTACACGACACGATTCGCAACAACGATTGTTAGCGCAACACAGCGTTGCAACATTGTTGCGACATTGTTTTCAGTAGTTACAACATTGTTCCAACATTGCAACGCTTTGTTGCTCTGAACATCGTCGCTGCGAATCGTCCCCTCTAACATCACCTTAAGACGGATACTAAAATTACTGAAACTGCTAAGTGCCCGTCTTAGATGCCGTGTTTACACGATCGCAAAAACCCCGCGCCCGAAGAAACGCAGCGCCCAATCAGAAGAATGTAGCGTTTATTCGAGGATTATAGGAAAAAGAAAATAACAAGTAGGGTACAACTCATAGTTTGCCACAAGGCAGACCGTTACGAATCTGTCTCAGCTACAAATTTAGCCATACGACTTTGAAATACAATGTAAACGCTGCTCCAGAAATGCTAAAACATTCACCACGCCGCGGCCTCTAATCAAGTAAGGGTGTTCGAAGGGCAAGAAATATTACTGAAAATTGAGAAAAATAAAAGATGAGCGGAACGCGCTGATCAAAAATATGTAAACAACTTAATGTTTGGCCCGCTAAACTTTAAATGTTGGGCAGCAAAACACGTCATGTCTGGCAACCTATTAGAACATGTTTTTTTTTTGTCTCGTGTCCACGCTTAGATGCAACCGACGGTATTTAGTTCTTTTGCAGTAGCTAATCGTTTTACTCAAGGGTGGGAGATTCATCGAGTTATTTGCTGCTTTTCATTTGCAGACACTTTACTTCTTGGAACAACTGTTCAAGAAGACACTTTCTTCTTCCGAAACAGCAAGGTGAGAACAGCGAAACCTTGACCTTACACACCAAGACGCTTAATTACAGTAAGCGCGAACTCAGGCTCGCTATAATGCCGGGGATTCGCAAAAAAACAACAACAAAGTGAAAGAGATGTGCTTCTTGTGTAACTTAACACTTTGATACTGCTATTAGCCTGTGAACCCGTGGGATGGCGGATGGGGGAAGATAAAATATCTCGAGCACCCTTTCACTCCTCCACTAGCAGCGATATGGTTTCCATGACAACAAACATCCGGGGAGTTTTTTGCACATCGATCAATCGTTGGAATCGATAAGGTCGACTGATAAATCGAATGGCTCTGAAATATCCATTCGTAATGCAAAGATATCAGCAAGCTGAGACAGAGGATGCCGAGTTCCTTCCGTCTTCTCTACTAGCTCTCACTTCATTCACAGAAAAGCCTTAGTTGGGGCCATTCAACGTTATAGGAAAAAGATGTTGTTTTTCTTTTCCCAAACTAAGCAGTGTGAGCTGAGAAACTGGATAGAGGAAAACCGACAAATGAAGGTTTTAATACGCTTTGCTTTGCGCCAAGGTCATTAACCGGCGAAAGTTCATTACATAAATTATGCAAAACAATTAACAAACTAGGGCCTTATTTTGCAGGAACACCCCCGTACTGCTTACGGCCATAACTGGCTGCCTGTTGGCGTGTAACCAGTTTACTCCGGGAAATGAACCACCCGAAATAAGAAGACAAGGTACATATTTTACAAAGAATGCTGTTATTGTTGTAGCTCTGTCCTGTCCTTTCTTTCTGCTAGCGCGTCTATTTATGTTGCCTCCAGAATAGGAATGATATTTTCTCCAGGCGAAAACTCGAGCTGTTAGAGTCATCTTAAAGATCCAATCTATTTCATTGAAGCTTCAATATTCTGAATGGAAACCGTCATTTTTAAAAAGTACTAGTTCAATAGCCCTTATGCGTGTTTACGCCAGGCAAGTAAATTTCACCATCATGCCTCGTTTTGAAATTGTAAAGTTGCGGAGTTTTACAGAAATGAATTCCCAAGGAAGTAGAGTTGAAAAGAATACCCATGCACACAGAATGTAGAAGAATTTTGCTGAGCAAACGTACCCTGGGTGCCAGAGACTTTTCTAGCGCGGTTTCCGGTTTCTGTCAAGTCTTTATATATGACCCGCGCGTTTTTTCTCTCGGCTTCGCCGCTCGTGGCTTCGGCCTTCGGCCAACACCGAAAATTCCCGCCGCAGGCGAGAAAAGCCTCTGGTACCCAGGGTAGAGCAAACGAGGCTTGGTGGTGAAATTTTTTCGTCTGACGTAATCATCTATAAGGGCCATTTGGACTGATTATATGCCTCTTTATGTGATCATAATGCTTAGTTTCATAATTTTTCCCTTCAGCGAGTGAAATCCTCCGTATGATGCTTGGAGCCTGCCGAACAGCACCGGAAATAAACTCAAGGTATAAGAGAACAAGCCCAAGTTGTCCAAAAGGTTGATAACGCTATCCACTGAATAAATCTCTGTCCGATGGATAACTCAATTGGTTTCCTTAATACTTACACACTGGATAGGGATAGCGCTATCCAACGTTTCAATAACCGGGGCTAGACCTCTGACTTTCAAGTTATGTTTTCATCAGTTTTTGGTGGTCGAAGTGGAAATCTAACCTCGTTTCAGAGTTAACCCTGGGAATGAGATTGGTGGAGATATGGTAGAGCGAGAGATTATGGCCCCGGCTCCCTCTGATATTTTCCCTCCCGGCCGGCCGAGTACGCTTGCAACACTGAACAATGTAAATTTGTAGTATCTCCTGAAAAAAAAAGGAGAGGCAATGGTCTTGAAGTGAAAAAAAAAAGCGTTTTCGAGTTCTCTCGTCTTCACTCCAACCTGACCATCTAATCCCATAGCTTCCCATGGTAACTCAAATCTTTCTTTGTCAAAAATGTCCCGTCATCCTTCCTATCCACATTGCCAATGAAATCTAAAACTTACTATTGAAAACTTGCGTGTGTGAATAATCGTTTTTTTTTTGTTCGTTAGAGATGTTCTCCTTCCTCACTTGAGAGATTTCTTGTACAGCAACATTACACGAGCCCAGGTAGGAGGCGTATGCCATTAACGTTACACGGCTTGTACGCTCTTGTTCCATCTGTTGAATTTCTCAAATTTTGGCGAATATCCCTGGGGGTTTGAATTCTGGGGGGCAATATCTTAAGAAAAAATGAAATTTTTGTCTTGTGGTAGCCTGGGAGCAAGCTCTCCTGTTTGGGCGAGTGAAACAGGTCTCGCGAGGCTCGCTTCGCTTGCCCAAATAGGAGAGCTTGCTCGCAGGCTAGTCTTGTGGTCACGTCCTTCATAATAAAACGTGACTTTAGGCACTTTCACGCCATAGTCATGCAATGACGGCAAAGAAATGTGCAAAAAGGTGATGTTCGTGCAAACTTGTTGTTTTGCTGATCTAAACTTAATTTTGCCGTTTTTGTTGCCGTTGCCATCGTCGTCTAGACTAGTGGCCAGCCAAAGAAAAACTCGAGACAGAGGAAATAATGCGGACTTTTCAAATAACAGTTGATTGTACTATGTTTTCTTTGCTCTTTCCAGGGTTTGGTGTTCAAAACCTTTGAAACACTAGCTACATTCGATCCAGACCTCTTGGCAGGGTTAATTCAAGCAGGAAAACAAGCCTTGATTCAGCTCGAACAAAAAAGGGGTGTGGGAGCAGATATGCAGTTGAGGTTAGTTTTTCGAATAAAATCTGTAGTGTTTGTTTGACTCCGGTATTTACGGGCTCATGCCATCGCAAATAGGAGTCGTAAACTATGTTTGCTGTGGGAGATTCTTCGTTCGTCGTGTTATTTTTTGGACAAAAAGTGTTTTTTGCTCACTTGTGCTGGACAAAGTTATTTCACTTTAACTTTTTTAAGTAGTAAATCAATTCCAACATCAATCAATTACGTCAGTTTTTTGTCTTTTGGTGACAGTGCAGTGTAAAAATCACCACTTCATGCATTTCAGGCAGTCATCTTGTGTTCCCACCTCATCGGAAACGTGGGGCATGTATTTTGTTCGTACAGTGCTACGCCTTATTTTACCCTTTTGTAATAGTAATTTGTTTAACCCCGGGCACTTAGGATGCGTTCCAGATCGAATTGGAATTTCGAAGAGTTGGTTTTTGAGGAGAGAGGAAAATCGGAGTACCCGGAGAAAAAAGCCTCTGGGAGCAAGGGAGAGACCCAAAAACAAAATCAACCCACATATGGTGTTGACGCTGGGATTTGAACCCAGGCCACATTGGTGGGAGGCGATTGCTTTCACCACTGTGCCACCCTTGCTCCCCCAGTAAGTCCCACTATCCAAATACTAATTCTCCAGACTGATCTCCATATATTTCCTTTGAGAATAGTTGAGAAAATTTGAGAAAAGATCGGAACATTTCCCTTTGATGATCATTTTTAATTATTAGTTCTCGTAGCCTTTTCTCTTGGTAATGTATTGAAATTGTTAGAAAAAAATGGATGTTGGTGACTCTTGGGACTTGAAGAGTTAAGACGAAATTGTCCTCTCATAATACTGAGACCATTTTTTGATCGTCCGTTGTAGGTCATCATTTAAGTCATTCCTGAGTAAACTTGGACATAGCGGCGAAGTGGCCATTAAGGCAGTGGAGGAGGAAGACACTGCAATGCAATATTGACTGATGCATCTGCCTGTGTATTTACCCGCTTAGCCAGACAGGCTAACGATAGTTTCAAATTCATTTGTGTCAATGATTCGACGCGTAGTCCCTTTCAGGTCGCCCTACACGAGCTGAGTTTTCTCTTCCTAGCGACCTTCAATGTATCGCAGGGACAAATTGCCGGTAAAATACCTCGTGACTTTCCTAGGAGTGTCCAGAGAAGGCCAGTATTCCCGCGTGTCATCATCGCAACTATTACCTTACACATAATTCCAATACTATACTATATGAACAATGTAGTAAAAGAACTTTGCTTAGGTTAGGGTATGTTATATTTAAAAATATTATTGCTGCCGCAGTTAGCGAGCCTGGAGCGAACGAACGCGGCAGCTCTCTAATCGGCAAAAAATTACATTATAGGGGGATTCAATCACTTTTTTCTCACCGGTGCAGCGCCCTACCAATTAAGCTAACAAGCCAACTGGGAGCAGGTCGTTGAATTGGTTCGTTATAAACCCGGATGATAATGAAGTTATGAATATATACTGAATATACTGAATATATACTAATAAAGAAAACAAGAACTCTGTACTTGCTCATATGTTCTGGTACAACAAATGAAACACTAAGACCACACTTGAAACTTTCTTTTGTCTTCCTATGTTTCTGCTGACTACGACGCGAAAGTTCCTAATGCATTTAGTCCATTTTACCTGTTCCCATTTCCCGTGAAAATGCGGAGCATTTGGCGTCTTGCCGGTCCCGAGGCTGGGGCAGCAGCAGACTTAGCGCTGCCCGACGGTCCAGCATTTGGCTAACTTCAAAAATGGAAGGACCACGTGGACAAACAGCGGCGAAGACAAGGCGGATCATGGACAGAGTGCTGTTTAGCTCGATCAGTGTCTGATCAGCATTACATTTGGTTGGCTTCAACCGCTGGGAATTTGATATGAATATAAGAAGAAGAAAAGGAAGAAAGTAGAAGCAACCTAAATGTGTCATCAGTGAAAGTGCATATCATTTAGCCTTATTAAAGCTTAATATAAGAGTACGAGTTCTAAGATTTTATAAGTTCTGCGTGTGCTGCAGTTTCAATGTGTTCGCCAGGATGTTTGCGTGATGTGCTACAAATGTTGCGTGACTGAGCTAATTACCTATGCACCATGTATCAACTCGTTCACAGTGACGGTGACGTTACATTTGAAGAGTGCAAATAGTCGAGTTGCTGGCAGAACATTTTCGATACAGCGTTGAATATGGGTCATTATTCAAAGGGATCTGAAAAGCCACCCTTTAAAGACGACCGCCTTCGTCTGTACAGCTTGCGATTCTGTCCATATGCTCAGGTCAGTGCAGCACTTTCGTTCTTCCATTCATTCTTAACACCCCGATGTTCGCTCGTAGCGGTAGGCATGAGTTACAAAATCAGCAACACAAACGCTTCCCGTGAAGAAAAGTAGAATTAATCAAAAGAAAGGAAGAAATTGTGACCCTTTACTCGATCCATGAAACTGCTGTTAAAAAAAAAAACCTGCAAAGCGTGACGAAAAATATGCGTGATTAATTGCTATTAATATTGTGAACTTTTTTTGTTTCAACCAACGCTATTTCACGTTCTTCCACGTACATTGTACTCCGTTGTTTAATATTTTTCTTGAAAAACTCTCCACAATCCTTGGTGCGGTCGCCTTTAATGATAAGGTATTGCAACGAATGATGTTATAAAATTCGCGTTCTTTTATAATCTGTTTACAGAGACCTCGTCTCGTTCTAGCCGCTAAAGGTATTGATTACGAGTGCGTAAACGTCAACTTAAAGGACAAACCAGATTGGTTCTTCGATTTAAACCCTGGTGGAACAGTTCCAGTGATCGAACAACCTGATGGGGCCGTTATATATGAGTCAGCGATATGCTGTGGTAGGTACATGTAGCTCGTTCTGTAGCTTGCCCAGGGGGGACGCATGCACGCAACACTTTAACTCTTCTCCTGTTTAATTTCACTTCTGGTGGTAGCTGATTAAAGTAAAAAATTCAGAGAAAAAACATCCAATTTTTTTTCTTTAAGTAATTTTATCTTTATGTGTATTATTTCAAACAGAAGATGGCTAACACGAGACGTGACCCACAGCACATAGCCATGGGCGGTTTTACGGTTTAGCGCATGCTCATTAATCAAAATGCTGTTCTGCCGGGACATGCTGTATCATTTGTGCAAGCAATATGATCATGTCATAATGTTGTCAAAGAACCATTCTGCAATCTCCCCTGGCAGTCATTTGATCAAATTATGTGCAAATACCTGTAAATTCATCAACCATGGAATAAAACCTTCCGGTCAGCAACAAATTCAGCGTTGGTAGTGTTGGCATATTCCACTAATTTGTTCTGCGATGTTAGTACTCCTCCATCCTACTTCAGGTTACTCTGAAATACACTTCTACTTTGAAATATACTCTGAGATCGCTGAGATGCATGTGAGTGGGATTATTAGCAGATAGAATTAATAATACATTGGAAATTAATGAGCATGCGCTGAACCGTAAACCTGTCCCTTTAATCGTGCCAATATTGAACAAAATACAGCTGTTTAGAAACTTGAAAGTTTACTAAGAGATACATGGATCGCCTGACACACTGTCCGGACGTCTATATATTTCTTTAGTAAATTCTGGAGTCTTTGAATTGCTGTTTTTCGTTCAGTATAGGCACGATAAACACCAAACATGAAGATTTTGTCATGTTTTGTAAATCTTGCTTAGATCTTTGGTATGCAGGTCCAAAATTTTGATCAGTTTGATTTGATTCTAAGAGGTCAATTGTGCCAGTGACGAATCACAATAATAAGTTTAGGAAACGCGACTATTAATTAACCCCAAAGTTACAATTAATTTGATAATTTTTGTATTCCCAGCAGTTTCATTTTATCACACCTAGCCTGTGTAACAACCCGGAAACGCTTCAGTGCTTTGCTGGTTAAACACCTGATTGACTTATTTTCTGCTTCACGGACATTCCACAAATACTTCTAATGTCTTTTTTTTCACTTATTATTGTTTTTTTTTTTCCCAGATTACCTGGAAGAAGCTTTTCCTGATAAACCTCAGCTTTATCCTAGCGATCCAGTCAAAAAATCTAAGCAGAAGATTATTGTAGAAACAATGGGAAAGGCGGTAGGGACCCATTTTTTTCTGCTATCTTACTATATTTCTGGCGATATAATATAGCCCAGTTTCAAACAATCAAAATTCATACTGGGCTTTGAGGCTGGCAGGGGCGGGGGGAGGGGGGGGGGTGAAACAAAATAAATGAATTATTGCCAACGAGCCATCCGAGCGAAGACGCGAGGATGGCGAGGCGGCAACAGAATAGAGCCGCCCAAGACTGGGCAACAGGCAGAAAAATTCTCGATCGAGCTTTAAAACGTGTAATCTGATGTAATGTAGATTCCCTTGAGACCAAGTGGTGTGACAGTTGTCAATCAATCATAAGGCGGTACCTGGCGCACATGTGTTCTAATTCCCAGGGGAGCAAGGGCTGAAGTTGAATGTGGTACGCTTTTAAAAATACAAAATTTCACACAAGCTTACGCGCGTAGTTCCCGCCGACGCGACTTCCTGTGTTTATTTACCCAAATTTATTTGTCAAACCTGGTCCCGGCAATCAAGAAAAATGAGTGCTTGATGCATTGTATTGATCTTGGGGGCCATTAATGTAAAGTTTTCACGAAGAGAAGCTTGTGAAACAACAGTTTGTTAAAGCAAAGAAAAGTGTTCCATGTGAAACAAGACGCTGTGGGAGCGTATATTTGGTCGTCGGTGTACTAGGTGTGGGTGAACTTTTCTGTGTATTAGGGATGTGTAAGTTGTGCAGTAACGTCGCATATTTTAGGGGTTGGTTAAGATGCGTTAGGTGGAATGCATGGAGATATATTGAACGCGAATTGGTAAGATAATGCATGGCTGTAGTTTGTTAATCAGTGAAACTTGTTTCTTGTAGAATTTAATATGAAGTGACAAAAAATAATTATTTGGGGAGGTAGAAGTGATTTTAGGTGTTGCAGTGAGGTAGTTGTGGAAGTGCTAATTTGGTCTTGAAGGGATATTGTTGTTACAGTGTGTTTAATTGAAGTGGTGGTTGTGAAAAGTCTTACATACTTGTACTTATTTTAAACGTTGATTTTTTTGTTTAGGATTGTTTTTCGCTTATTTTTGATAATATTTGTACCGAGAGAACATGGATTAGGCGAAAAGTTCATTTAATGCAGATAAGGGGGTATGAAGATGAAGCCAAGTATGAATTTTGATAATTCGAAACTGGTGTTTTGCTGATCTGACCTTTGTTGTCTGAAATAATTGTCTAGAAATGATATAAATTGTCAGTAAAACTGTTGCATAGAGCCTTAATTTGTGGACAGAGTTCTCAGAGTTCTTTAACCAATAAAAACACATTTCTTGACCCCCTAATAAATGTTTAGTGCATGGGTTATTCTGAGCCATTGTTGATTTTTGCAAATAACAAAAATAATAGTCTTTATAACTGTGTAGCCATGCAACTGGTGACTGGCAAACCTTGGCTAAATATTTAGCCTTTAGCAGTTCTTTTGGGAATTGGCACATGGGTAATCCCAATTGGGCAAGATTTAGCCAATCGCTCTCAAGATTTTGCTTGAGTTTTTTCGGTATGCGGTGTTCAGTCTGTAGTCTGCACATGTTATGCTTCACCACGAACCCATAAGCTAGGCTGTTGACAGTCCCCTATTTTTCTGTAAGATCGTCGAGATCGTGCGCTTTGCGTTACGGGTAGCCATCTTGGGTCCGACATTAACTGTAAGACGCGCTCGTTCTCGACGATCTCACTGAAAAATAGGGGACTGTGAACAGTCTACTCATAAGCCGGAGCGAGTAACTTCTATATACCCGTGTCAGGGCGATTTCACTAACCAGTTTATTATTAGAACGGTTTTGGCGCGAATTTTGAATATCTTGTAAATCCCGCAAATCAGTCAGCAAAACATACAGACCTTAGAATGGCATTTTTGACCTTTTAATGACATTTAGTTCTTCTTATTCATATATTGTAGTTGAATGGGCTCACAGACGGAGCGGAACTTCTACTTTCGCGGGAAAAACTTCCCCGAAATGTATCTAAAAATAAACTAGTCCGTCAAAAAGCCGTGACATAGGCCTAGTATGGGTGTTTCTCTCTTCCTGGTTATGTGCTCTTGACACCGCTGGGCAGTTCCAACAGTTTCTGTTTAAGGGAGAGCTCTCTCATGTGATGTGATGTCCTTGATTGTTCTTTGCAGTTTTTGACTGCATTTTTCAAAACCCTTTATGCTGTTGGTGAGGAAGAACCCAAGGAAGAACTGAAAAAACGATTGTCTGCATTTGACAATTATTTCAAACAAAATGACAAGTATCTTGGAGGTAAGCCAATTTTGCTACTCAGGCAGAGGGAAGTAAAAAGCAAGAATGTCTTTTTTTCCAGGTTGAGCACTTAAGAGTTTGGTTCTTTATACAAACCAAATTATTGCTTCCCAACTTCAAGTGTGTTCAAAAGGCAAGGACGATTCCGGACAAAAAAATCACACGGCCCCTCGACTTTCACCTATAACTTCTTCTCTTTTACCTAACTTTTCTTTACCCTTTTTTCACTTTTTTGGATGCGCATTTGCTGTCCGGCGTCCATTAAGTTTACGCAAACCAAGAGGATGGCTGGTCTCCCCATGAAAATCTTTATATTACCCTTGCCCCCTCAATTATGAAGCCTTTGAAAGCTGCACAAGTTTATAGGTGTTATAGTTGATCGTTAAAATTGATTGAACACGCCCAGTTGAGGTTTAATTGTGAGTGTAAACTTTCCTCCCCCCCCCCCCCCTCCCTTCACCATTACCGTGATTTCCTCTTGCCTTTCTCCCTCCCACCCTTGGTTTGTGCTTGATACTTGAGATTTTTTAGTATTCATTCAAAGTATTTCCTCGATTCTGATAGGCTAAAATCACACGCATAATTCACCATAACCAGTTACTGATCACCAAATTTGGAAGAATTTTATGTTTAACGAGGAAATGACGTCAAAAATGCAGCGTTCTTGCAGGTTAACAGAGAAGACCTGGGAACGAGGTTGAGTTGTCTTGGTTGTGATAACAAAAAATGGTAGACATTTCACTCGTTTCAAGAGTAAGAACAAGGCGAAATTATAGCTAAAAACATGGCAAGAACAGCAAGAACACAACTCGAAGGGCGAGATCTACTATTTGGAGAATATTTGCGGAGCTGAACAACCCTAAACGTGCACTAAACATCGATGGAGGTAAGCATGTTTTAGCTTTGCTTTTAAACTAGGAATTATTTTGAATGAATAATGAAACAATTATTGAATTCGGCTTTCCTATCATATATACCTCTTATGAAGAATTATGGAGATCTCGGAGGGTGTTATCCGTCGAGGCCGTAACACCCTCCTCGATCTCCATAATTCTTCATAAGATACTCAGCCTCATTCATTAATTGTTAAATATTTTCTTCCGAAAGGCGATAAACCCGGAATGGGAGATTTCCTAATATGGCCATTTTTTGAACGCCTCCTTGTGTGGCAAGCGTTGATTGGATTAGACCTGACCCAGTTCCCAGCTGTCTCTGCATGGTGCGCTGCCATGAATGAAGTGCCTGCAGTAAAGGAATGCACTTATCCGGCAGAAATGTACTTAAAGTACTATGATGGCCTCAAGAGTGGTGATGCAGAAGCCCAGCTCATCGGCATTGATCAGAAACCATAATGTAAAACAGTAACTGCAACAACAACGGTTTTATTTCGTTGTTATACGCTATGTGTTGTAGACTAGATCAGAAGTACATCATCGGTGGAAACAGCAAACGTACCTGTCAGTAAATGGCCTTAAGTCCTTTAATACATGTATTTCAAACAGTATTTCAATGTTAGTTCTCGCTTTTTCAACTGCTTAGGTTGACTACAAACAGCGTAATAAATGGGTTGAGCCAAAAGCTAAAAGCGAAGCTTTGTTTACACATTTAATATTAATATAGATTTGATTTATTGATTGTTGAGGTGAAATTAGAGGGTTTCCATAGTCACTCTCCGTTGCAAAAACGGTCCTCTTCTAGATTTTTCCAGAGGTACCCTACCCTCTCTCCTTACAGTAGTATGCTTTTAGTTGCTCTATTCGGTTACCTTAAAATGCCATCTTGAGTTAGTGACATGTCAGTCGTCAATTCATAAATGAGGTTTTTCTTCCAAAGATGCATTTGAGCATAAAAAATCAATAAAACAGGAAATCGCTGCACTATGTCTCCAAGACTATAGGTCTACATGTCATGAGTACAAAGCTAAATGACGCGATCATTGTCGATTCCTTTGTTTGAGTCACGAGTGACTCTATTCTAGGTGGCATGGATCGCCGTTTGCGACAAAGAAAATCTCGCATCAGATATGATTATAGATGCTTTTCCGACAAGACTCCCCAACTCCTAAGGAATACCTATTACAGCAGGGCAAAAGGCAACAACTTCAGTTTGACGTCTGCCTTTTGTAACAACTTGATTAGTAAACTGTCTATGAAGATAAGACTTAGTACATAGAAGAGCTATAAAACTGATACAACTAAAACAAAACCTTACCTCTTATTTAGCCTATTCACATACTCACTTTTGGCTCCAGTAATAGAGCAAAGGAAACCACTTCATTTTTACCTATCTTTTGGTTTTCCCTGAAGCTCATTCATTTGCACTATATTCAATATATTTTTCCAGGTTTTCATTATTCCAACAATTCACTTTCAATGTTTTCTTACAATAACCGACTTGTATACGAGTACCACTGTTCAGTCCAGTTCAGATGTTTGGTGCTACTTTGTTTTTTTGCCATTTATAGCCAGCTTGTACCGGCATCAGTTTTATTATTTCCTTCTTTATGTCCCTTTTGAAAAATGCATAAGCCAACGGATTAACAGCGGAGTTAATAACCAACACAGGTATTTTGTATCTAGAATCTGAACACCATTTGTTCAAGATAAACAGAATACCACAGCGTATAGCAAGAACATTGTAAGCAAGAAAGAAACCCGAAACAACTGACATCAATATAACGGCAGATTTCTCGTAGGTTTTATACGAAACACGATAATTAAAACGTAATTGTCGTGTTAAAATATGAAATTGTTGGTTGTGTTTATATACAACAAACAGTATTGAAACCAAGCAAAAAATAACCATGCAACATGGCAAAAACGAAAAGAAAATAGTGGCAAACCACACGAAATTTGCAAGAAAAATGAATTTAAACCTATCCAGAGTGAAGATTCAAGCGAAATAAAAATAACTGTTATCGTCCAAGGAAGCGCAATCAATTGTATGACGCGCCGACGGGTCATAAAAGTCACATATTTGTAAGGCATCACGATGGCAATATACCGCTCCAATACTAAACTGCACAGGCACACCACAGAGGCATCTTGAAAAAACCAGCGCACTATCAATCCAGCCTTTTTCTAAATCTTGCGAATAGCTGCGATCTCTTGTCATCTCGTACAAAAACAGCAAAGGAAACACACATATCCCAACACAGAGATCTGCAACTGCGAGTGAAACCACAAACGCGTTGGTTTTGGTGCGAAGTTGTCGTTTGTTGCACACAAGGAATATAATAAATCCATTTCCAATAATCGTCAGAATGGAAAGAAACAGCAAGAACCAAAAACCACGTTTTCCATTTTGCAGTCAGAGGTCTTCGTCACAGTTAATTCAGCTCCGCCAATATTCAGTTACTTATACAAACACCTGATCTCGAGTTTAAAAGCTTGCATACA
>NC_133201.1:42189041-42276541 GCF_958299795.1 Porites lutea
AGGTCATAGGTTTGTGATTTCGTGGATTTCGATCCGTTTTGTGTGTTTCTCTGTTTCATTTTATGCTCGTCAGAAGGACAACGAATTTCTGGAATTCCGCGTTACGTCAAATTAGTCACGTTATACTGTCACGCTATATTTTTGGGCACAGAGGGATTGGGGCGAGGGGTGCGTGGAAATAATGCAAATTGTTTCCTTTAGAATTAATGGCTAACTTGTTTATTTTTTATTCATAATGGTGGAATTTAAAAGTTATTATACAGCCCCCACTTAAAAATGGTACTCTTTTTTTTTTGGTGACGAAAGTCTTTCAAAAGGGTACAATATTCTGATTGAGTTTATGTTTCAGTCTCACATGAGATTCTGTTGCATGCAATGGTTGCCGACAAGGTTTTATGGTAGCCTGAGTGTGTATAGCCGCTCCCCTCCCCTCAGAAAAAATAGCCCCTTTGCAGCCCAGTTAAAAATCGCCTTTCGGCGATTCTTGTTTATGTAAAAAAAACCCTGCTTTTTTACAAAAGATAAAGTTGTAAAAAACCTGCTTTTTTATGTAAAAATCCTGCTTTTTTACAAATTGAGCTTTTGTAAAAAAACTGCTTTTTTACAGAAATATACTTTTGTAAGAAAGCTGCTTTTTTATTTAAAAATCCTGCTTTTCACAATTGAACGGTTGTAAAACAACTGCTTTTTTACAAAAATATATTTTTGTAAAAAAGCGGCTTTTTTATGTAAAAAAGCTGGTTTTTACAAAATATATTTTTGTAAGAAAGCTGCCTTTTCATGTAAAAATCCTGCTTTTTAACACATATAAATTTTCGTGAAAAAAGAGCTTCATGCTCTTCCTTTAGACCATTTGACAAAACCCATTTATCGAAGACAGGCTGTTTTCTATAGCATGGTTCGCACTTTATCGTGCGCTTCTCTCAAACTATACGTAATAAGATATATATCCGGCTAGTCACGTTTCACGTTCCCGTGTCCCCTTTATTGTGGGGCTTTTAATCCCTGTTAACTTGCTGAAAGCGTTAAGAATTTACGTTCTTTTTATTATTTCTTCTTTTTTACTTTGCTCATTCAGTTTTCCAGGATCTTGTAATTGTTGGATGCGAAGAAGGAACAGGCAGTAATTTCATTTGTAATGCTTATCGGCCGAAGTCACGGCGGTAGCTGCATGTTAGGCAATAATAGAATAGCTGGGTTATTCATTGTCTTCATTTATAAGCAATGCCTGTCACCATCTCTTTCCAGCAACCAAAGCCTTCTATTCTCTCCTTCATTGCTACTTCTGTTCAAGCCGAAAACTGTACAGAATATTGTTCCGTATTATAATATTTATTTTCCCAAGGTTATCAGCTGCAATAATCGGTTTAACTGTCAACAGAACACTTCGCTATAATGCTTTGATGCTCTTAGCAGTGGACAAATAAATTATAACTCCATTTCTAGCATTAAATCTTCAGCAAGAATCAAAGACAGCAATTGTTAGGCAATTTCCTGTATTATGTTGCGCTAGACTTCTATCACGGGATTCATGCTATGTTGAAATCCAGTCCACTCTTGTTCTTTTAACCTAAATGGCAACCAGGACAACCTGACAACACGAAGCCATTCATTGTGCGTCTCAGTCAAATCTTGAAAACATGCATCGTAAGTAAGTGAGTAAGTCGGTAAGGAAATAATAACGCCCGATATCATGAAGCTGAAATAGAAAGTAAACAAGACACTGAAAACAATAAGTTATCAACTCCACCACATCTAAGAAAAGACAATAAATTAGGTAAGTAAATGCCTGTAATCGCCCTATGTACTAAGGGAATTCAGGACAGTCTTGTATTCTGGATTCCACGCTGTGGATTCCAGATTCCAGATACTGGATTCCAGTCTTTGTCAGTAGAACCAAGAGACTATGATCTATTCTTTCTTGGTAGAACTTGGATTCCGGATTTCAATCGTTAACGCGACGTCGTAAGTAATATCTCTGTATATGTCTCAAGTAATACCTCGCAGGTAACGAAATCATAGGTTTTCTAGTTGCCTGTGCTGGTAGTAAAACTTTAAAAATATTTTGCTTATACGATCACGTTTCGCCTGAAGGACACCTTTAATTACTTTTACTAACAATCAATTAAATGAAATTCCAATATAAACTCCCATTTTAAACGACTCTCCCTGTCATAGGCGTAGACACTTTCTCTCTATCGAGGTCGTCCGCATATAAAGAGTTGTACTTCCCTAGAAAGATCTTGAAGCCAGAAGTTGATGTGAACACTTATTATTATTATTATTATTATTATTGTCGTTGTTGTTGTTGTCGATGATGGTGCGACGTTATTTTTAATATAACAGAGAGGGGTTAGAACTAATTGTTTTTGTTTTGGAGGAGGGGGGTACTGTCTAAGTTTTTGCTAGATAACTCTAGTTTTTCAGCCCCCCCTCCTGATAATTATTGCACAGTCCCTTACTGACAATTTATGGCATTTCTAGACAATTAGGGTCAGATCAGCTAAAGACCAGTTTCGAATTATCAAAATTTATACTTGACTTTAAGGATGACGGGAAAAACATATAACTAGGCATAACTATCGACAGAGTGCCAACGAGCAAATCATGCGTATTTTGCATAGGAATGGGATTCCCTCTTTCCCAACATTTGACAGTTTCTTGGTCCCTTCCTGTTGCAAGGATTATTTTCTTAAAAAGGTGTTATGTATGTATCAAGGTTCTGAAGAAGAGTCAGTTCTCAGACTCTGTGGCTTTACGAACCTGTTATATAAATTTTTATACTGTCATAAGAGATTTTCTTTGAAAGAATAAAATCAGCTTTGCAGAGGAAGCGTTCGGTAATATTTAGGGGGAAAATAAGAATGATCATTTCTCTTAACAGTCCAGCTACAAAATTACTGTCGGTTCGGTTTCACTTTGTAGATAAATATTTGTGCAGTTTAATCATTTAAACCTGCTTTGAAATTTCCCGAGGCTTTATGTTATCCGATTAAAACTTAAAATGATTCGCTGCGCTGTTTGAAATGTTTTCAAGGACAAATGATGTACGGCACGTTAGTATTTTATTTTCATTTTGTTATAAACAAGAGAGAATTCTCTCTTGGTTATAAAGGCTTGGCCAGGCTTCTTAAAAAATAACGTTGTTTTCTTTTCCCTCGTCGTTCGCTTTAGGCTTGTAATTCTTTTTTATTCTTATTTTTTCGTTTGCTGCTTAGATTTTTCCCCAACATCAGATTTTACAACAGAAGCGACTATATTCTTCGTATCAAGCTTTCCTCCTCCTCCTTTTTAGTGGCCAGAATTGCTTGTTATTTGGGCGTCGCCCAAATAGAGTAATCGAGTTCGCTTGTTTTGATTCAAAGTTGCAGTAGGCACGCAATACGTGTTCAGTGCATGGGTTATTCAGGGCCATTGTCAATTTTTGCAATAACAAAAATAACAGTCTGTATAATTGTGTAGCCATGCAACTGGTGACTGGCAAACCTTGGCTAAATATTTAGCCTTTAGCTTTTGGGAATTGGCAAAGGGGCAATCCCAATTGGGCAAGATTTAGCCAATCGCTCTCAAGATTTTGCTTTTTTTGCGGTATGCGGTCTTCAGTCTGCAGTCTGCAGTCTGCACATGTTATGCTTCACCAGGAACCCATAAGCTAGACTGTTAACAGTCCCCTATTTTTCTGTAAGATCGTCGATATGAAGCGCTTTGCGTTAAAGGCAGCCATTTTGGGTCCGCCATTAACGGTGAGACGCGCTCGATCTCGACGATTTCACGGAAAAATAGGGGACTGTGAACAGTCCACCCATAAGCCGGAGCTAGTAACTTCTATATACCCGTCACTGCACGAAAAATTGGATTTACGGTAAATCCTCTATTAAGCTCCCCTCTCAAATAAGCCCCCTCCCTCTAATAAGCCCCCCCCCCCTTTTCAGGGGAAGAAAGTTAATAAGCCCCCCCTCTCTATTAAGCCCCCCTCCCCTCCCTTATTTATTCTTCACTAATAAATGATGGACTGTATCAATTAACCACGACTGTAAAACTTCGTGTGGACTGATCCAGGATGATTTATTTACCAACTGGAAGAACGGATTTGATTCTGATCCTCTCCTGCATGACCTAAAACTTCTTGTACTTGAACTTTTCCACTTTGCAATCTAGTTCTTTATGGAGAACTGATACAATTGTCGTTTTTAAATTAAAGAAACCCCCCCTCTCAAATAAGCCCCCCGTCTCTATTAAGCCCCCATCAAATGGGCTTTAAATAAATAAGCCCCCCGGGGGGCTTAATAGAGGATTTACGGTACACAAATTTACTCGGTGTAAATCTGGTGCAAAAAAGTGCAAACGACGGGGAAATCAAAAGCAAAGACGGTAAATACCGCATTTGGTTGCCAGTTTACATGGGGTTGTAAATTTGAGGGCAAATGCGGTATTTTCCATCTTTGCCCTTTATTTAACCTTACTTTGCATTTTTTGCACCAAATTTGCACTGAGTAAATTTGGTGTAAATCAAATTTTTCGTGCAGTGCGTGTCACGGCGATTTCACTAACCAGGACGGTTTGGCGCGAATTTTGAATATCTTGCAAATCCCGCAAACCAGTCAGTAAAACATACAGACCTCAGACCTGGTCTCCCCATAGTACCCTTGCCCCCTCAATTATAAAGCCTTTGAAAGCTGCACAAGTTTATAGGTGTTATATTTGATCGTTAAAATTGGTTGAACACGCGCAGTTGTATGAGGTGTAATTGTGCTCTAAAATACAAAAACAAACCGAGTGTAAACTTTCCACCCCCTAACCCCGCCCCCACTCACCATTACCATGATTTCGTGTTGCCTTTTTCCCTCCCATCCTTGGTTTGTGCTTGATACTTAAGATTTTATATTTTCTTCAAAAGGCGATAAACCTGGAATGGGAGATTTCCTAATTTGGCCATTTTTTGAACTCCTCCTTGTGTGGCAAGCGTTGATTGGATTAGACCTGACCAAGTTCCCAGCTGTCTCTGCATGGTGCGCGACCATGAATGAAGTGCCTGGAGTAAAGGAATGCACTTATCCAGGAGAAATGTACTTAAAGTACTATGAAGGCCTCAAGAGTGGTGATCCAGAAGTCTAGCTCATCGGCATTGATCAGAAAGCGTAATATGAAACAGCAACAACAACAACAGCAACGGTTTTTTTCGTTGTTATAAGCGTATGTGTTGTAGACTAGATCAGAAGTACATCGTCGGTGTAAACAGCAAAGGTACCTGTCAGTAAATGGCCGCCTTTTAATAGTCTTTTAAACTTTTATAAAGTCTTTTAATAGATGTATTTCAATGTTAGTTCTCGCTTTTTCAACTGTGACGAACCCCTTGGCAGGTCATTTTTAGTGGTACTAGAGGCGCGTTAAGTTCATATTATTGTATTTCAGACGTTCAAGTTGGGTTTACTGTTGGCAGTTCATGTTGAAGTATCTAACCTAACCAGGAGCTCCTAACCTAACTTAATAAAAGAAAGTTCAAGTAAGTTGAATATGGCCGGCTTCTTTCCTCGTACGGGGTTTTCCTGCGATCAAGCATTTTTTAGCAATAAAAAGGAAGTCTTTTTGCGAAGCTTTGGCAATAACTTTTGTACAATTACCCCAAGAACTACCGAGAAAATCTCAGTCGCTTTATTATGCCTGAAAAAAAAAAAGGGACAACGACTAGTGTACTGACTTTATTTATTTCGATGATCGGCCTCGACATGAATGCCAAGACGTGAAGTGTTTAAAGGAGCTGAGTCACGAAATTCAGCCTGATTAGGTAATTACAAAATGCCCGTTAAATTAACAGAAACGTAAAAATAACCGCTTAAAACATAAAAGGAAGGTTAAAATAACACAACAGATACAACAGATGCCACGGATGGGCAAAACTGAAGAAGATTGAAATGGATTGAAATTAGGGTTTTTGAAAACTGTTCAGCCTAACCGTTTTTCAAAGTGTATCTCTGTTGTATGCAACCTCGAAAAAAACAATGCTCAGGAGACATATTTGTTTGTCTTGAGTCTCCGATTTTCTCATTTACATGTAATTTCTTTGTAAGTTCCATAGCAATTGAGGGCGAGTAATTGGCAAAATTAAACAAAATGAACCGGACTGCCGTGACACAGCCCCTTTAAATGAATATTTAAAAAAAACGAACTGTTAAAAATTCAGTATGATGGACAATAAAAGGATTTTGCAAAAAACACAGTGGTTCACAAAAAGAGGTTCGAGGCTCGCAGGCTCGCAGTTACTCTCTCAGATGACGCGGCTCCCTCTCTTCAGATCCAACCTATTTTCTTAGACCTTCTTACCTTTCCAAATGACTGGGCATATGATCGCGAAAAAAGTTTGAATTAGAAATAGCCTGCGAACACAGACGTATTATTTTAGGGAAACGACGACAGGAAGTACGTTGCACAGTTGTCGTATCCCAAAGGCCCGGATGTGTGCGTTATTCACCAAAGATATTGTGTGACAACATTAATTATTCACAATCACAGTGACGATGCAGTCACATTTATTTTTTTCACATTACTCGTAAAAACTTTTGGTCAAAGCGTTGAACAAAGGGAAGGGATCTAAAAAACCACCCTTGACCGAAAGTACATTGCACGGTTGTCGTACCCCAAAGGCCCGGATGTCTGCGTTATTTAGCAAAGATATGTAGATCAATCACGGTGACGATGCAGTCTATTTCACATTTATAAAGCTCACCAGTTCAGTGCCATTAGCAGAGTTACTAGAAGAAAATTTTCGTCAAAGCGTTGAACATGGGCCATTATTCAAAGGCATCTGAAAAACTACTCTTGACCGGAAGTTCGTTGTACCGTTGTCGTACCCAAAAGGGCCGGATGTTTGCGTTACAAAGGAGGGGGACGAAAGGGGGGTACCAATACCGCAAAACCGCACAGAAATACGTGTAAATACCGCACAGAATAACATAGGAAAACCGCAAACCGCATTGAAATTACCCGAAAATTTCTAAATACCGCAAACTGCTTGCTTTTGTAAAACTGCATTACCGCAACTTAAAATAAAAATCACCGCAAAACCGCACCAAAAATCGAGCAAAACCGCATCACCGCAAACCCATACACCCCGCTCGCAAAGATATGGAGATATTGTGTGACAACATTAATGATTCACAATCACAGTGACGATGCAGCCTATTACACATTTATAGAGCTCACCAGTTCAGTGCCGTTAGCAGAGTTACTGGTAAAAAAATTTTCATCAAAGCGTTGAACATGGCCCATTATTCAAAGGCATCTGAAAAACCACTCCTGACCGGAAGTACGTTGCACGGTTGTCGTACCCCAAAGGCCCGGATGTTTGCGTTATTTAGCGAAAGATATGGAGATATTGTGTGACAACATTAATAATTCACAATCACAGTGACGGTGCAGTTTACTTTCACATTTATAGAGCTCACCAGTTCAGTGCTGTTAGCAGAGTTACTGGTAGACACTTTTCGTCAAAGCGTTGAACATGGGCCATTATTCAAAGGGATCTGAAAAACCACCCTTAAAGGGAGACCGCCTTCGTCTGTACAGCATGCGATTCTGTCCCTTTGCTCAGGTACTGTACTCACGCATTGTAGCACTCTGAACAATCCGACTTTCGCTTGCAGTAATAGGTGTGCCAAGTCATGCTATTGCCGTGCTCTACTGTCGTGCTATACTAAGGAAATATACTAAGGGCGAATTTACATTAATTTGATCAACTGAGTAAGGATGTAGCGCGACGTTTGAAACGGGACTTGGCCCTTGGGTTCTATTTTCGCCGCCCAGAAATTAACTAGGCGAGCAAAGAGTTCTAAAAGTTTTTCAAACTAAGCCATCTAATCTTCATTTGCAAACCTTTATTTAAAGTTCATTCCGGTACGTCTCTGATCGCACCCTGCCTTTATATTATTTTTCTTGAAACATCCTGCACTACCCACCCTATAATAACCCCAAGCGGGATCAGAAGTAAGTTTCTCTCTGTAATATCAGTGCTTTATAAAACAGAGTGGTTATGAGAATTAGAAATTATAATTAATTATACTTGGAAATTTTTTAATAAAGGTTGAATAAAGTTAGGGACGTGATCACACAAGATGAATTCAATTGATACTTTTAACTTCTCCCCAATATGTGAGGACAAGAATACAACAAATTATACTTAGCTATCAGGGATTATAGGGTTAAAGGGTCAGGTTCACGGTTAAGCACATGCTCATTAATTAAGTTACTTTTTTCCAAATTATTATTTATTCTATCGGTTAATAATTCCACTCACATGTATCTCAGCGATCTCAGAGTGTAATTCAAATTAGTAGAAGTGTATTTCAGGGTAACCCGAAGTAGAATGGAGGAGTACTAAAATCACAGAAAAAATTAGTGGATTATGCCAACACTACCAACGTTGAATTTATTGTTGACTTGAAGTTTTTACTCCATGGTTGATTAATTTACAGCTATTTGCAAATATTTAAGTTGATCAAGTGCAAGTGAGTGCTAGGGGAGTGTGCAGATTGGTTCTTATTTGACAACATTATGACATGATCATATTGCTTGCATAGATGATACAGCATGACCTGGCAGAAAAACAACATTTTGATAAATGAGCATGCGCTGAACCGTGAACTTGTCCCTTAATGTAATCTCCTGATGAGTTCATCATATAATCTATCTACAGAGAGCCCGTCTCGTTTTAGCTGCTAAAGGCATCAATTATGAGTGCGTGAACATCAACTTAAAGGACAAACCCGATTGGTTCTTTGAGTTAAACCCTGTTGGAAAAGTTCCAGTGATTGAACAACCTGATGGGGCCATCATATATGAGTCACCAATATGCTGTGGTAGGTACATGTGGCTTGTTTTGTACTGGCCCATCTTAGCTAGTAACAGGTGTACTAGGTAAGTCCAAGGGTCATATTAGCTATTGTTTTCAGACTCTAAAACAATGACTACACTTGTAAAAGTTTTTTGAAATTGACCCCAAAACATGCAAACTGAGGGGAATGGCATACCCATTGGAAAGGGTTACTACCTTATTTAAGCCATGTAGGTATGTACCACCCCAAAGGGTATGATTTTAGCACCATTTTGGGCTGAAAACTCAGGGAGGCACACTTCCATCAAGAACCCCCCTCCTCCAGTCCCTGGTGGCCATATAACTCTCTTAATTTCCCCCACCTTGTAAAATCCTATGAAATAATTTAGCACTGTGCAAACCATCAACCAGAGAGGTCTCATTTGAATGGTTATTTACATCCCCTCCTTGGGATTCCATCACATTGAGCGGGACAATATATATTTGGAATGAAAAATCTTATCCCTCACCCTTACTCAGTTTAAGGTGTCAAGACTACATACATGTACATTCAAGGTTGTCTTACATAAAGTGACATATGACATGAAACTTGTTAATCACAATATTCCATCATTTTGTCTAAAAATAATTTAATATGAGAGGGTCATGTATATAGTGGTGAGAATATTTTCATTTAATGTTGAGTCAAACTTGCTCTTAATCTTTCCCATGTGAGTCCAAAAAAAACCATGAACTCTTTGATTCATTCAGATACTGGGTTAATTGTGCAATGACCAATAACTATAAAGATAGGAACACCCTGCTACACTGACAAATATTTCTGAACTTAATAGAATAGATATTTTATTTTTTAATTTGCACCGTACTAACTTTTGTTCCTTTTCTCTCTCCTTTCCTCAGATTACCTGGAAGAAGCATTCCCTGATAAGCCTCAGCTTTATCCTGCTAATAATCCAGTTCAAAAATCCAAGCAAAAAATCATAGTTGAAACCATAGGAAGTGCGGTAGGGATCCATTCTATCTCAGTTCCATCATATACGTACTAATAGCAACTGCTAACCCCCTATAGCCCATTTCACACCTGGTCCCCAGAGACTAGCTATTGTCTGTATAGCTGCCTGCAAGCATTCGAATTAAGGGGTAGCGAAAGTTCAAGAATTAAGGCATAAAAATGTGATGCACCCCATTCAAATGCCTGCCAATCAATCAATTAATCAAAAAATTTATTCAACTATATTCATGAACACTAACCACACACAACAAAAGCTGATTTCCAGGTGGGGCATTAGGCAAACACACATTACACATAAAAGAAGCAATATGGTGTTCACAAAAAGTTACACATTTTCAGAGAATAATTTAATCATTACATAAAAATTTGCATGTAAGTGCAGCTAACATCACAATATGTTTATAGTGGAAGTTTTGAAGAGTAATTAGTATAAGGTTAAAACATTCACACATAAGAAATAAGGAAGCAGAGCGATCCAGCAGAATTTAAAGAGGCAAGTTTGATTTTAAATTTGGAAAGTGATTGTGCTGTTTTTGCCTCATAAGGAAGATTGTTCCAGAACATTGCATTTGAGCAAATTAGTCTTTGGCTTCGGAAGTGCTAGATCAGTTTCAAGATTCCTAAGATTATAGCTGATGTTACCATTGTTGAGTTTTATAACAAGGATGCTCTCAGATGGGGGGCATTGATCATCGTGGATATATTAGGGTAGCCTTTAAACGTGAGCACCTGGTTTGGAGGTTTTTCCATTTTAAATTATCAAGCACATCTACTGATCTAATGTCATACAATGAACCCGGAATGACCCTTTAACCATGCTGGATAGGCCCTGTAGTGTTACAGTTCCTCTTAAATAATCCCACTCCCCCTTTGATCCTGTCCACTCCTGCACTGCATGTCACCTTAAGTATGTAAGGTGTCTCTTTCTGTATGTTTTTGTATGTCTTTTCTTGTCTTTTTTCTTATGTAATTTAATAACGCCTTTATTTAGAGTCTTGTCCTGCCTAGATTAGCATTATAACTATTTGCAGGACATAAAGTATTGTAAACTTTATATTTCTTTAAATAAATACATTGTTGTTCTACTCATGCAGTCACTTTCATTGTTCGTCTAAATAGTTCTCTAAAGTGGACACCATGAAGAAACTTTGAAGTAATTTAAGTGCAATTAAAAAGTGTCTGTTTTAGAGAGAGTTCACTCATGTAACGTAATGTTCTTGATTGTTCTTTACAGTTTATTACAGCATTTTACAAAGCCCTTCGTGCTCCTGGTGATGACGAACCCAAGGAAGAACTGAAAAAACAACTGTCTGCATTTGATAAATATTTGAAAGATAATAAGAAACATCTTGGAGGTGAGCCAAATATTGCCACTCATTTCAAAAAATTAAAGAAGAATTATAAAAAACATCCAAAACGAACCAAAACGTCATTTACAAATTGAGCATATCTGGCTTTTTTCCTCATCCAAAATGGCCGCACGTAGCTCAAATTCTTCGATGTTGACGACCTTTCGGAAAAATAGGGGACTGTGAACAGTCTACCCCTAGGATGATTGACGTTTTTTGCAATTTTCTCTGGCCTTTTTCACTGAATTGCATTCATTTGGGTATGGCTTGGTGGAGTTCATGATTCATGGGTTTTGGGTGGGGAGGGCTATGAGGTTTTGCATCCACCCCATTTTTATGCGTTTCCCCCACTACGCAAACCTAAGATGCTTTCAGTCCCCCACCCCTCCCCCCCCACCAAAAAAGCACTACAAACTTCCCCTTTTTTCCCCTCCCATTCCCTACTTCCTCTTTTTACGCGCTTTCCCTCTCTCATTTCTGCTTTTTCTTTGATTTTCATTCTCATTTCTGCTATTTTTGTGATTTTCATTTTCCTTTAATTGAAAGGTGATAAACCCGGAATGGGAGATTTCTTAATGTGGCCATGGTTTGAACGTCTCCTTGTGATGCAGTCACTCATTGGATTAGACCTTTCCCAGTTCCCAGCTGTCTCTGCATGGTGCGCGGCCATGAATGAAGTGCCTGCAGTAAAGGAATGCAGTTATCCGGCAGAATTGCATATGAAGTTCTTCGAAGGCTACAAAAATGGTGACCCTGAATCCCAACTCGTTGGCATCGATCAGAAAGCATAAAGCAAAACCGGTTGCATTTCTCATCAAAACCAAAGCTGAACCATCGTCCATTTATGCTGTAAACCAATTGTATCATCTTACAACATAGATGAAACAGAAGTATTTAATCAATGTAAACCGAAAAGGCACCTGGGAATAAATATAAAGTCCTTCAATATTTCATTGTGATCAGTGTGCTGACATCTAACTTCTGGCGTTTCTCGCTTTTGACTACATCCAATTAGAAGGAAAATGGAAATCTCATTTTAGCAATTTCCTAGCCTCCCACGCAGACGTTCCTAGGGGTTCGTCACGCGTTCCTGTCCCACAAACGTGGGAAGCAAGCAATTTTCATGCTAATAGGCAGAAACCGCTCCATAAAAGTATTTGGTAAAAAATGCGGTTTTTCCGCTACTGAAAAAATAACAGGAAAGATTTATGGCATTTTTTGCCGTTCCGCTCTTATGCGCAATCTACACAATGACAGGCTCTTCAATTAATAAGCTGATTTAGCAATAGAAGGGGAACGTCAGTTGAGGACGGCGCGCGCAAATCAAACAACTGGCTTGTCCAATGTCAGAGCGGCAAATTGGGCACCGGAAGTCGGGTTTAGTCCTTTCCGCGCGCTTTCCCGTCGACAACTAACGTTCCCGTCCTGAAGCCAAATCAGCCTAATATGTTCTAAGACTGCGTTGCTTGAAGTAGATTCAAAGCTCCTCTTTAGGGTTTGTCTCTCGTTCCCCCGTGGATTCAAGTTGATCAAATCCAGCCACCTGATCCTCTATAAGATTCTCGATGCTGGCCAGCCCGTTTTCTACAACACTGACTGCCTAAAATAACACCATAAGAGAATAAATCTCCTATAGCATAGCACGTTCCAGCGTTCAGATGGTCGAGTGTGGCGCCTAGTCAAAGAGCGAAAAAGAAAAAAAACCCTACCCCACCCCCTTAACTATTCTCTTTGTGCTGTCCCCACAAGGTCACCTCTGTAGAAATCGGTAGAGGCTTTTAAAGTTGCAGCGCTAGTACGAGATTTAAAAATTCCGCTGGTTGTTTGAAGCACAATTGTCGCGAATCAATGAGTCAGTAGTACTGAAAGACCGCCAAAAAATATAGGGAGACGCTTGCTAAACCACTAAAGCGTATGAGATTCCTGAAAAGCTCTGAAACTAGGCCTTTCTATTTGCTGATCAGCAACAGACAAATAATTAAGCAGATTATGCTATCCAAAAGCAAACAGGACGTTTATCATAGGGTGAAACCAAGAGAGGATAAAGGGGACAGAGAAGGCATCCCCCATACACACCCTGTTCCATGGGTAATTCGTCTTGAGTTATTTTTAGAATCGGATCAAGTTAACTCGCGCGCTGCGTGGATGTTTCGTGGAGGTTTCGCATAATTAAACACCGTGCAAAACATGTCGGGCGAAAGGCAATGAAAGCGTAAAGAGATCGAAAGCATTTCTGAGTACTGAAGCGAAATGAGTCGGCGCTCACCCGTAGGAAAAGGGAATCGCTAGACTCTTTGACAACCCGTGAAATCAGTTTAACTCGAAGTTGTCGTAACCTCAGTGCTTTAATAAAACAGAAATTCCGCCGGTCTATTGAAACCGGTCGTTTGTATAATAAGCAAGTAGGACGCCAAGTGTTATTTTTGTTGCATAAAAAGACTAATAAAAGAATAAATATCACACCTGAAATTGCTCTCTTCAAACTGTAAATTATAAATGATCCTGAGAGAATATTCATTGTGTTAAGGATTTCCCTGCTGTACTGTTAGCTCTATACAAGAGAGGAAGGGCGATTCTTTTTTTAATATTCCGTTTCACTGACACAGCTTTAGCAGAAATCTCTCTTTAGTCGTTTTCGTCGACAAAACAAATAGCAATATCGCTCTCCGCGTCTTCTGTCATTTTTTTCTGCGTCAATTCGTGAAGGACGCGTGGCTCTGAGCGTGGGTCATCCACGCGGAACACATTCGCGCTATGTGATTGGCTGTTGTTTAATCCCCGTTGGGATCTATGGTCTTAAAAATAAATCGAGACGAATTACCTATGGAATAGTGTGTGTGTAGGGGATGCCTTCTCTGTCCCCTTTATTCCATCTTGGGTGAAACACACTCATGTTTGTAATATGCAATTACTGCTTACCGAACATCTGTCGTCCTCCAGCCGAATGATATCACCTGTTGTAAGTTCACCGTCGTTATCTGTGTCTATTGCCTCAAATATGGGATGACGCCTACTAACAGTCATGCATCAGCTTAGTGTCCCGTGTGGGTGGGTGTTTAGTTAGCTAAACTTAGGTTGGTGTTAGTTAACACCTCTCCCAATTGAGAAGAGAAGTGTGACGTCACAAAAATTCAACTTTGAGAAATTATGCGATTGAATTGGTTAGCATATTGCTTCTGGCGAAAAGCCCCTAGCGGCGAGGAGCAAGGAGAAACAGCTGTATTCGCAGGCTAAGTTAAGAGGCCATTTTAGACTGTCTGAATTCGGCTAAAAATCGTGACACTTCTCTTTTAAAGATTCCCAGAATGAACATTTTTTGATCACTAGCAGCTATAAAGTTTCATTTAAACACTCGTGCATTTTCACACAGGATTTAGAACCGGGGATGGTTCGGGAAAATTTGGGCGCGGTGCGATGCATGCTTCTTCACACCCTTCAGTATCCGATCCTCCGTCCCCTATATTGGGTCTGACCCAGAACTTGCCGTATTTTCCAAAGTTCAAGTAGGTTTTATACAAACTATTATCTTTCTAGCAACGTAAGAGAACTGTTCATTTCATGTAAATGGTTGATCACCCACAATGGTGGGCTCCCACAAGTTCAATTAAAAATTATTTATCAGAAGTACCTAAGGCTCGAAACCACCTTATAATAACGTTCGTCAAAATTGTTGTAGATGAGGAACCGATTGGTCTCTTGCCTAGACACACACACACACTACTCGGTAAGTGTCACGCACTGTAATTTCATAAACATTTTCGAAACAGCTGAAACTATACATTCATTTGATTGATACGATGTTTTGAACCTTTCAATGTCTTGAGGACCTACCTTGACTTAGGATAGAGAGGCTATACAAGACACCACCAGTTGCTATTGTGACAGTCACTGATTGTTCAACTTATAGAGAGGGTGACCTCATATTTGTTCAATAAGGGAACTGCTAGTCTTATGGAAGTGCAGGTTAAGATAAAGTTGACTATTTAGACATATAACTCTTACATTCTTTACATGTAAAAGTTTTCAAACCCCTTGAAAGCCTTCTTGCCAGCTTTGACCAGAATTAAGAGCTGATCCCTGAAAGTCAAAGCAGAAAAACTAATTTAAAACAGTCTTCTAAGCGCAGCCCCATAGCTGAAGAAAATTTTGGAACCTAAGGTTCCGAGAAATTTGTTTATGACGTCAGCATACGCCCGAAAGACCGCCCGTACAGAAGCTGAGGGTAGGGGTAAAAAAAACAAGTAGGGCAGGAAAGGGTAACCCAGACGTTCTGTACCTTGCCTTTCGTTTAGATTAGATTAGATTCTTGGACTAGACTGACGCAGGAGCCTGACTGACGACAAAATTTTGCGAAAAAATTCTAAGGCCTCGCTTTTTGCTTTCGCGCGTTTGGTCACACTCCACTAGCAACCTAGTCTCCCCCCCCCCCCACCCCCCCATGCACAAACACACACCCTTGGTCAAACTGAGTTTGCCAGGTTTGCCTAGGACCAGGCTCCGCAATGGGGGAAAAAGGCAAAAAACGGGGTCAAATAGGATCCCATCCCTAGTCTACCTGTCGGCTCGCTTCGCCCGCCGTTTTTTTCTCCTTTTTACTCTAAGGCGGAGCCTGGTCCCAAGGAATTGACAGGTGAATTCGTGCCTGAAAACTTATGCAGCATCCAGAAATTTGTTCCCCGACAGACTACGTGCCGGAAAGTGAAGCCTTTAATTTTTTTCATTTCAGCAAACTAAAGTTTTAAAATTATCTTGTTCTTGTCATGTACTTCCGCCACAAAATAAAATACAACTACCGTCTGTGTTCTTTTTCTGTTTTTCAAAACTGAATTGTTTGTTTGGTTTTTCGTTGAGGGTAGTGTCGCAAAGCTAGGGTTTCATCTGATTAATAGCTGCGCTTTTGCTGATTTTTGACAATTTGATGCTGGCTCTTGCCGCCGACTATAGGAAAAATTATTTTAACTTTTCAAATTTTTAACTATTTGTGTTCCTTCACTGCCGCCACATAATGAAATACAGCTGCTATCAAGATTCTTCTGTTATTCACAGCTGGATTGTTTATTTGGTTTTTCGCTTTTGAGGAAAGCGACGCCACGGGATTCAACGAAAGTGATTGTTGAATATACAGGCTCAGTTTACAGCAGGAAGAGGAGTACAGGAAAGGTTTCTGACCTCACGTACTCCGGCGCTTTCAGGGGCTGCATAAAAGGTGAGAGTGAGTAATCATTGCAGTTTTTGTCTCGTTTTAGTTTTGTTGTAAAGTCGGGCGTAATTAATTCATGTCATGACATGTATCAAGATTACGATGTAGCTCGATGTCAATGGCCTGAAGTTACATCAGCTTTAATTAACTTTCTGGTTGCAAATGGAAAGAAAACGTTTTTAGAGAATACCCAGTTTTTAGTGATTGCCGATAAAAAGTAAGGATTATCAGCGAAAGTCTTGCTTCGAGGCTCGTTCATCTATTTTAAACGCCAAGCCGGCTAAAAAAAAACTATCTAACTGACAAACACAAAGAAAACTCAACTTGAGTTTTCAGAAACATTTCAGTCACTCTACTTGCTGTCTTGACTAAAAAGTGTTGCTGTTGTACATGTTTCACTACTTAAGTTCTATTCGTGGTTGTATTCAGGTGTTGAGCAGTTCTTTTTGCATTGCCTTCCGCCGACTGTGTCAGGATCCCAGGATGACGCGTGAGTGAAATGCCTGAAATGTCTGGTCAGCGGTCAGCGTTGATGATGACCGCGTCTTTTGAAGCTGGCTAGTTTAATGTTATTTGTTGTCTTTTTTGTGTGTTTAAATAATTTAGTTTTTCGAGTAAGAGTTCCTGTGTGCGTGTGTGCGTGCGTGCTATAATAGAAAGCTATAATGGAATAAAGTCTATCTTGTTAAAGGGCCATAATTAGTTTTACTATAATGTTCCCTTCTCCATCCTACTTTTTTTTTTTAATTATGTACACGTAGTTTAAACAACCTCGTACTAATTGATATTGTACAACTAATGTATTATCTATAGGATGGAGTAAAAAATTAAATACAAAAAAAAAATTACAAATAGAAAAAAGCCTGAAAACGGCATAGTGTGTGATTTGAGCCTTGCTGTGTTAAAACATTAACTCATTTTGTTTATTCTCGCTGAAAAGAAAGTACATAAGCGAGTTGTCGATTATATTACCGGCCGTTTGCGTAGACTGCAAAATTATGGTTATTCATAGGGGGAAATGTTAAATTAGTCATCAACCTTCCTCGGTCTTTTTGCCAGAAGAAACAAATAGTATAACTTACCGTCTCTCTCCTCCGAGGAGGCTCCCGCTAGGTATCCCTTAAAAAATAGCGATAATCGAAAAAAAATATAGCCTGCGTGGCAGGCGTTTGAAAGGGAAGGGAAAGGGAGAAACGCGAAACGCAAACTCCTTCCTTCCTCGCGCGCCCCTCGCGTTTCTCTCGCGCCTGAAACTCCCTTTCCCAAAACTCCCTTTCCCTTCCTTTCAAACGCCTGCCACGTAGGCTAAAAAAAATATAAAGCGCGCGCTCTCTTGTTCTTTCTCCTCAGCCTCCCCACAACACAAAGAGGCCTCTGCGGAGGAGAGAGACTTACAGTAAATAAGGTTACTGAATACCAGATATTGTGATATAAGACTCACTGACTACAAAAGGGTAGTTTACACGTGACGATTTGTCGGTCCGAGTGCAAAGACAACATATTCTAAACACCAAAATCGGCCTAATTTGCCATTTGGGTAGAATCACTTTTAGACGAAAAGACTGACCTATAAACATAAACTGTGAACTGGACGCAGACAAAGAGTTTCGCGAATGATAACTACATGTAGCCTTTATTTACAAGTAAACATTTTATTAGCCTGCGAACAGCAGACGCATTTCCGGTCGTCGCTTCTCTCCCTCCGGAAATGCGTCTGCTGTTCGCAGGCTAACATTTTATGGGCTATTAGCTTCTCAGTTGGGGGTGGTGTGGTTCCGTAATGCAAACGTCTGGGTAGGAATTCTTTTCCAAGACTAATACTGTGATCGGATTTGATTTACAATTTCATTTTTTATTTGTATAAATTTAAGTATGCTGATTTCTGGATTTCTTTGCATAGTTTGAAGCTCATTCGGCGCTTTAATTTTTTGGTTTTAAGTAATTAAATGTATAAAAATGGACGCTTCGCTTTTTAGCTTTAGTTAAATCTATTTATTACATAGTGTCAAACGTTTTTCGATGCAGTATCCACAGTTGGCCAAGTCATAAAACTTCCTTCTTGTGTAGCTTTTTTACCTACTCACTTTTTGTCCCTCATAGAGTAAATAAAACTAGCGATTTCATAATTTCCTATCTTTTATTTTTCCCGAAAGCTTATTCATTTGCTCTGTATTCGATATATTTTTCCCAGTTTTTCACAATTCCAACCAATTCCCTTGTAATTGTTTTTTCCTTACACGATCTTGTATACTAGTACTACTGTTTAGTCGATTTCAGATTTTTGGTGCTGTAACGTTTCTGAGGTTTTTTGTCATAGTCAGCTTGTACAGCATCATTCTTTTTATTTCCTTCTTTATGTCCCTTTTGAAAACAGCATAAGCAAACGGATTTACAGCGGAGTTAATAACCAACACAGGTATTTTAAATATAGAATCTAAACACCGTTTGTTTAAGATAGTCAGAATACCACAGCGTATACTAAGAACATTGTAAGCAAGAAAGAAACCTGAAACAACAGACATTAATACAACGCCACATTTCTCGTAGCTTTTATACGAAACAAGATGGTTAAAACGTAATTGTCTTGTTAAAATATGAAATTGTCGCTTGTGTTTATATACAACACGCAACATGGAAACCAAGCAAACAATAACAATGCAACATGGCAAAAACTTAAAGAAAATAAAGACAAACCACATGAAAATTTTCCAGTTAAATGAATTTAAACCGATCCAGGGTGAAGATGCAAGCGAAATGAAAATAACTGTTATCGTCCAAGGAAGCGCAATCATTTGTATGACGCGCCGATGGGTCATAAAAGTCCCATATTTGTAAGGGATCACGATGGCAATATACCGCTCCAATACTAAACTGCACAGGCACACCACAGAGGCATCTTGAAAAAACCAGCGCACTATCAATTCAGCCTTTTCTAAATCTTGCGAATAGCTGCGATCTCTTGTCGTCTCGTACAAAAACAGCAAAGGAAACACACATATCCCAACACAGAGATCTGCAACTGCGAGTGAAACCACAAACGCGTTGGTTTTGGTGCGAAGTTGTCGTTTGTTGCACACAAGGAATATAATGAATCCATTTCCAATAATCGTCAGAATGGAGAGAAACCAGCCAAGAACCACAAACCACCTTTCCATATTGCAGTCAAATGTCTTCGTCACAGTTTATTCAGCTCTGCCAAAAATGACTACCCATACAAACACCTGGTCTCCAGTTAACAGCTTGCGTACAGAAAATAAAATATACGTCATAAAAATTAGTCAACTGCGGTAAGGAAAACTGCCCCTCTACCGTGTGTATATTGCTTTCAATTTAGTACATGATTAAAACCATTCTGGAAATACCTTTTGGCCGTTCTTCATAATGATTGTGATGATGACCATGGCAACGAGAAAAACTCTTAACTTTACATCAAGGCATGCATGAGGAATCAGAAGCCCTCAAAGATTAATTTTCTTTTCTTTTTTCTATTTTCGAGAATGATCGACTAAGTGCATGGTATAAGAACACAACGAGCGGAGAAAACACAAAGGATGAGTTTTTCTGACGTAAACAGAAGATTAAACTTCCTTAATTTATACTTATCGTTAATAGTTCACTTTTAGACATCATCTAAACCAAATTGACATCAGGAGCCTATATAAATGGGCTCCTGTTGACACTTATTGCAGTAAGAAAACATCATAAGCAACGCCAAAAATGAAAAAATATATATAAATAATAAAAAAAAAAACAAAATTATCAGAAACACGAAAGTTGAATTTTTAGTTTTGGCCGTTTTCGTTGCTATAATAAACAGCCGAGCAGTTAAAAAGCCGAAATAACCTGTTCTAAACTTCTAAAACCTGTTTATCAGTAGCCTGTAACGCTTGATTACCATGTTTGTCTTTTCAACAGGCCATTTCCGAGTTTAAAAAACTTTTAACATTAAAAACGAGGCCCCCTTAAGTGCAAAACTGTTGTTGTAAAAATGTGTTTCATTTGCTTAAGAATAATAATATCCATAGTAATGGCTTCGCACCTAGTCTCGCTCTGAAACAGAGGCTTGGGTAACTCGGAAATGGTTTACAGTCGGTTGCATCTAAGCGTGTACTCGTGACGAAAAAACATGTTCTAATTGGGTGAAAACATTTCACGATTTGCCGCCAAACTGTTGAGGTTTGGGGTAATAAGTAATGGTAAGAGGACTGAGTGGAGTCCAATTCAGTCTGTAATCATACGAGTGATTAACAAAATCGGACGACCGCGTAGCGAAAGTCCGATTTGTTTAATCGCAAGTATGATTACAGACCGAATTGGACGACACGAAGTTCTGTTACCAATTAATCATAACTTTTTCAAACTTTGTGATACATAAGGCTCTTTTTAAAATCAAAACACAAGAAATTCTAAGAATTTTTTTTTTGCTAGCAATGGAGAAAAAAAAAACCCATTGAAGCGCACGCGTGATGGCGCGTACTGTCCTATTAAACTGTCCTATTAGTATAGGTAGTAGCATGATTTGTAGTGATATTTCAAAATTGTTATACATAATTGCTCGAGCCGTTAGGCGAGTGAAATTTGAGACAATTTTGAAATATCACGAGTGGTATTTATGCCAATTATCACGTACAAAATCATGCTATTAATTGTTTATACTACTACCCTTAGAAGGTTTGTAATTTTCACATGTAGGTATTTCAAATTAGCTGAAATACCACTGCTCTAAGCCAATCAAATTGCAGAAATTTCTCATGTAGTAATATAAAGGCTGAAATCAGGGCCGGTTAATAACAAATCAGATTGAGAATTTTGTTATAGTTATGATTATAATAGTTATAAAAGTGAACTATAATTATCACTAAAATTATCCCAGAATCCCTTGAGGCAAGTTTCTTTTAAAAGCTTCATAACTTTGACAATTTCATACGTAGAAGAATGTCAGACCACAACAAAATAAAAATACCTTTTCATGTCACCTCTAGGGTGATGGCGTCATCAGTCACGTGACCATTGCTGAATTAGCGTTTTTTGATGCTGTGACAATTATTGGGTTAAAAAAAAAATAGCATATTTGAGGTTTTGGTTATGTGGAGTATTTAAAAATAACCAGTTGACGTCCAGCGTTTAAAATTTAAGGAGGCAATGCACTGTAGAGAGTTGACGTTTCATCACACGGCAGAGAAAATTTGCAGGAAAGTAATGTTCTACCTGAGAATTTTTTTCATTACCAAAAGGGGGACATGACGTCATCAGTCACGTGATCAGAGCGTTTTGAATATTTTAGTTCGTTTTTAAAGTACATTTTCCGCCATAAATTGGCAAGTTTTTGCTGTTTTTCTCTACAAATCTTTACACTGTATCACCCCTGAATAATTATTATTCCATTTCCAAGCAGACGCAAACGAAAACTGAGGCAGAGGTTTAAAAGTTGCGTAAATTGACCAATATTGCAAGTTAAAATCGAAAAGGAGATCTCGAGACTTTTGTAAACTCCTTTTTGAACTTAACTGTTTGTTTGCCGAAATAAATGTTCAACGTTTGTTAATAAAGGAGGACTTTCAAAACTGAAAGGATGTAGTTGGCGGCCATATTATTGTCCTTCATTCCGGGGAGAGAGGTCATGTAGCAGCTCTTCTAACCCTAAAGGCCAAATGGTTCTCCACCCTAACCTAAAACAATGGAAATAATAAAGGACAATGTTGTGTTAATGTTTTCCCCGACCGATGAAAAGACACCTTACGAGCAGGGAGAGGATGGTACGGTCATAAGGTTCAGTCGGTTCATAAATTTCTTAAACGTTCCCCGGCATGGACCAAGCCTGAAAAAGTATTAATGGGTTTATTGTGAGCTTTACGTCTAGCTTCGATCAGTTAAAGATTTAATTCTAAACGGAAATTAAAAAAAAAAACACATTACGTTAGACGAATGTTCACGTGCAAGATAGGGAGCTGTTTGTCGACTTGATTTGTTTTCGAGGCAACAAAATATTCAGCGCAAGAAGTTAAGAAGAATTTCTGGAGTTCGGTAGTCCTGTTTCTGAGCGAGAAATATTACTGAAAATTGAGAAAAATAAAAGATGAGCGAAACGCACAGAAACATGTAAACAACTTAACCTTTGGCGCGACAGTTTGCTTTAAAGGCTGTCAAACTTCAACTGTTTGGCGGCAAAACACGTCATGTCGGGCACCCTATTAAAACATGTTTTTTTGTCTCGTGTCCACACTTAGATGCAACCGACGGGTTAGGTGGAAAACAAGGAGTGCGGGGTGCGGATTGCGGAGTGTGGAAAAAATCATTTTAAAAAAAATAAAATAAAATGTAACATGAAACGTTTATAATAGCGGAGCTCTACGCACGCGCGAAGCGTAGCCCCATACCCAAGAAAATGTGGTAATCGACCTACCCGAGAAATTTTGATTATAACGTCAGCGTACGACCTCCCGTCCGTACAGGCGCTGGGGGAGTGAGAAGGGAGTTTGGAATCAACCCGACAGGGGGGTGATATGTTATATTTTCTTAGCGGGAATTTGCGTGGCCGTGTTGTGGTGAAGTGACAGCTGTCAAAACAGGGCTTGCGGTGACCAGTATCACATGACCGTATCGCGGGCTCAGGTTTCGACCCATCGAGTGCTTGCTTTTCGGCAAAACAAATTACCATAAAATCGAGATTGTAATTCGAAACTCGCGTTGTTTTCAAAATTTTCACAAATCTGGAGTTGAAAAGAAATATTTAGGTTACTAGCGCTTCGAAATACTGTACCTTCAGAACGGTATAGCTTTTGCTGTGTTGTGCTGTATCTTTCAAAAACATCGATCGATTCCTCGTAGGTATTACGACTACGATGTCGTTTTGTACGACTAAAACCTCAAAATCCCTAGTTACACATTATTTTTATGGAGGAATTGTCGTATGTGCTCACCAAAGGTTTTGTTTGCCGCTCATTTTCACCTGGTCCCTAGCATTTCTCATTTTCTCGGCGCCGCTATGAAATTGTCATGTTTTCTTCCAACGAAATTCGTCTCCCTAGCTCTTTCTCTGTTATCCACGTGAGTGTAAACATCAAAAGTAGCGTCCAAAAAGACACGACTTTGTTGTTTTTTCTCTCTAAAAGTCCGGGCGGCTATGCGATTTTCTTCCGTTGCATTTGGGTTGCCATACCTGTTGAGTTCTTTTATATTGGTGTGCCTGTGGTGCGGACGAACGGTTGGTCGGTCTGGCGGTGTACGGTCACCAAATTTTCTAGGATGGGTAGATTTACTTAGGAATGGGGCCCCCCACTCGCACGCGTGAAGCTCCGCTATGGAGTTTTAAGAAGGCTACAAAAATGGTGACCCTGAAGCCCAACTGGTTGGCATCGATCAGAAAGCATAATGCAAACGGCGTTTGGATTTCTCATCAAAAGCGAAGCTTTTTTTTCGGTTCATGATCGTCTATGTTCTAAACCATTTGTATCATCTTACAACATAGATGAAACAGAAGTGTTTAATCAATGTAAACAGAAAAGGTACCCGTGAATAAACATAAAGTCCTTTAATATTTCAATGTGATCAGTGTGCTGACATCAAACTTTTGGCGTTTCTCGCTTTTGACTACATCCAATTAGAAGAGAAATGTAAATACAATTTTTAGTCATTTCCATGCTAATAGGCAGAAGGATTCGGTAAAAAATGCGGTTTTTTCGCTACTGAAAAAATAAAAGGCAAAACTTATGCCAGATTGAAACAGCAGATGAAACAGAAGTATTTATATATAATCAATGCAAACCGAAAAGGTACCTGTGAATAAATATAAAGTCCTTTAACATGTCAATGTGATCAGTGTGCTGACATCTAACTTCTGGCGTTTCTCGCTTTTGACTACATCCAATTAGAAGGAAAATGTAAACCTCATTTTTAGCCATTTGCATGCTAACAGGCTGAAATCGCTCCCAAAAAGGATTGGTCGAAAAATGAGGTTTTTTTCGCTACTGAAAAAATAAAAGGCAAAATTTATGGCAGTTTTAGCTGATCTATTCTAATGCGCAATTTTTACAATGACAGGCTTCTTCAGTCGCTTTACAAAAACAAATTCGTGTGGCTCAAGATTGAAATAAAATAGAACTTTGACAATGGCTACGCTTTTTATAGATCGTACGTTTATGTCTAGTAGAAAAGAATTTGAACTTGTCTAAAACTTCTCTCAGCTTACAGTGAATAAACAAGGCATCTCAAGGGAGTGCAATATCAACACCACGCTTAACTTTTTCAAGTCTCAATACTACGTTCAATACCTCGCGTCGTTGTCCAATTAGTAATAGTGATACAGTCGAACTAACGCTAACGGCCACCTCTCTACAACGGCCACTTTTTTTCGTCCCGGCGGACAAAAAATTTCATACATTGACCCTTGTTTGAAACCTCTCAACAACGGCCACCTCTTTATAACGGCCACTTTCTTCGGTCTCCAAGGTGGCCGTTGCCAGAGAGGTTCAACTGTAGTCTCTATTCCCTTAATGGCTTATGCCGCGATTCTAAAAACAAAACGAGTTATTTCCTAGAGCTGAGTTTAAAGCTTAGAGTGGGACTAAAAGTACATACCGGTGGATTGATGTACGCAAGATGGACTTAAAACTCCTGAGGATCACTAAAACAGTCAAGAACTGGTTAGCGAAATGTATTTCGACTCGACACGACTACAAGAAACAAGCTGCTCAACTGTGATAGTAAGGGCGACAAAAGAGTGGTCACGTGTGGTCATGTTCGGTGTCGGAACTCATCTGAAGTCGATCGGAAATCGTAGTCTGTAGTCGTCAAATTTTACATTCATTATTTCTATTTTTCAAAAACCCAAACAAACAAACAAACAAACAAAAAAAAAACAAAACAATAAAGGTATCTACTCCCTACCTCGGGAAGTGAATAAAACATTTTATCTAATATAACAAGCTGTATGTTGTCTACTTTTTTGAAAAAGTTACTTTTATTTAACGCAATAGTTTTAATTTAAAAATATATTCTAAGACTGCGTTGCTTGAAGTAGATTCAAAGCTCCTCTTTAGGGGCTGTCTCTAGTTCCCCCGTGGATTCAACTTGATCAAATCCAGCCACTTGATCCTCAATAAGATCCTCGATGCTGGCCAGCCCGTTTTCTACAACACTGACAGCCTAAAATAAAACCATAAAAGAATAAATTTCCTATGGGATAGCACATTCCAGGCGTTCAGATGGTCGAGTGTGGCGCGAAGTGTTTCAGATGGTGGGGTGTGGTGCCAACTCCGAGAGCGGGAAAAAACCCTACCGCACCCCCTAACTATTCTCTTTGAACAGTCCCCACAAGGTTACCCAATGTATAAATCGGTAGAGGCTTTAGGTTAGAGTGCTTGTACGAGATTTAAAAATTCCGCAGGTTGTTTGACTTCTTATTGAGAAGCACAATGGTCGCGAATCAATGAGTCAATAGTAAAGACAGCTGTAAAATCGATGCAACCGCTTGTTACACTATACTAAAGCGTATGAAATTCCTGAGAACGTTAGGCCTCTCTATTTGCTGGTCAGCTACAGACAAATAATATTAAGCAGGTTATGCTATCCAAAAGGAAACAGGATGTTTATCATAGGATGCGAAAAACTCTAACTTTTGTAATATGCAAATACTGCTTACCGAACTGTCTCCCTCCAGCCGAATGATATCACCTGTTGTAAGTTCACCATTGTTATCTGTGTCTATTGCCTCAAATACCTGAAACAAGACGAAAATGGTAGATATGGGATGACGCCTACTAACAGTCATGCATCAGCTTAGTGTCCCTGCATCAGCTTAGTGTCCCGTGTGGAGGGACTTTGCTTGGTGTTACTTGACACCTCTCCCAATAGACCAATTCCGATATATTAAAATTCATACTTGGGTGCGAGACTTGGGGGAATAAAACAAAAGAAGTCATCTTGAGGCTCAGTAATGAATAATACATTTCTTTTGTCTTATTCCTCCAAGCCTCGGAGCCAAGTATGAATTTCAATATATCGAAAATGATCTATAGAGAAGAAAAGTGTGACGTCACAAAAATTCAAGTTTATGAAACTATGGGATTGGTTAGCATATTCCTCCAGTCGAAACGTCCCTAGCGGCGAGGAGCAACGACAAACGGCTGTATTCCCGTAAGTGGCCATTTCCCATTGCCTGAATTTGGCTAAAATTCGTGAGACTTCTCTTTTAAAGATTCCCAGAATGAACATTTTTTGATCACTAGGTTGAACACCCTTGTGAATATAACAGCTATGAAGTTTCATTTTGACACTCGTGCATTTTCACACAGTATTTAGAACCGGGGAAAGTTCGGGAAAATTTTGGCGGGGTGCGGTGCATGTTTGTCGGGTCTGATCCAGAACTTGCAGTATTTTCCAAATTTCAAGTAGATTTACAGAAACTATTACCTTTCTAGCAGCGGAAGAGAACTGTTCATTCCATACAAATGGTTGATCACCTACAACCCCGGGCTCCTACAAGTTCAATTAAAAATTATTTATCAGAATTACCCAAGGCTTGAAACCACCTTATAATAACGTTCGTCAAAATTGTTGTAGATCAGGAACCGATTGTCTCTTGCGTTGACACACCCACGCGACTCGGCAAGTGTCACGCACTTTTATTTCATAAACATTTCGAACAATTGAAACTATACAGTTATCAGTTTTGTTTGAAGAATAACATTCACTTTATTGATTGATGTTTTGAACCTTTCAGTGTAGGTATATATACGTATACTGAGGTCAAACCAAGAATACTTGAGGACCAACCTTGACTAGGGATAGAAAGGCCATACAAGACTCCACTAAGTGCTATTGTGACAGTCCCTAATTGTCCAGGGTAGCCTCATATTTGTCCAATTAAGGGAACTGCTAGTCTTATGGAGGTGCAGGTTGAGACAAACCTGACTATACAGACGAGATATTTAGACATATAACTCTTACATTCTTCAAAAGTTCCTCGAACTCCTTGAAAGTCTTTTTGCCCGACTTGACCAGAGATTGGAGCTGATCCCTTGAAAATCAAAGCAGAAAACTAATTTAAAACAAAGTCAAGCGAACAGTCTTTTTTGCCGAAAAGAATGCGCGACTTTCGGTGCTCAATTTTCCGCTCTTCCATTGGTCAATTCAGTTCGTAGATCTGTCCGCGCCGTCGTCAATGTGTTAGAGAGCTTAAGCTAAGGCGTTTTTTGAGCGAAGCACGTCAACTGGAAATGGGGTCTTTTCCCTTTTCATGTACCATGACGCTACTAAATTGGATCAATTTAGGTTTCTGGGAAACTGCGCACCTACCCCTCCCCTAAGCCTTCATTTTGCCCTAAGTGAGAAGTAAGTGCTAATGTTAGCTTAGGGGAGGGGTAGGTGGGCAGTTTCCCAGTTGATCCACTACATTTGTAAAGCTAAGTGTCTTTACTCGTATAATAATAATAATAATAATAATAATAATAATAATAATAATAATAATAATAATAATAATAATAATATATTTTTTAATAATAATAATAATAATAACTTTATTCATAGATTCAAAAAATAGACTATTTACAGATTGAAGAATATGAATATTAAAATATTATATATATTATATATATTATATAATATATATAATATTATATTTATTATATATATGATATATATTAAAATATATAAAATATGTAATAATAATAATAATAACAATAATAATAAAGTATAGAGAAGATTAGCCCCTAAATGTTGGCAAAACCACTCCCCAAGAATGTAAAACGTTTCACTTTCGGTTGACGTGCGTCGCTCACACTTTCTTTCCCGGTAAATCTCCTACTGTCCAAAATCTGGCGATCACTTCAAAGGAACACTTCTCTAAAAATATTGGAACGAGCGTTACGCGGTCTAAACTCTTATTAGACTGTTGTAATCGCTCAGATAGTGTGGAACAGCGCTTAATGAAGAGCTCATTCCACCCTGTTTTCCTCTTGACGTCGTCAACGCGGCCTGGAATTGGCTTACCTCTCATAAGCAGCCACACTTTGTTTGCCGCAGTCGTCAAAAGAAGTCCTTTTGACTTAGTCAGAACCGCATTCTTGTCTCAGGAATCAATTCGGAAGGCAGACAAGAGAAAGTGTTTCATCCAATATTATCTTAAGTTAACATCAAGAAAAGAGTTTTTGAAGAATGAAAAGTGAATAGCAGTCAGGGCTGTCATTAAGAGGAGGGGGCTACTATAAACGTGGCCCCCGGCTACTTTCATAGGAAAATAGAAGAGAAATAGAACCAAAAGAAAGCCCTAGCTGTTTGATTCCCCGCCTACTTGTAACAGCCCTGGCAAATACTTCGGTGTCTGGACATTAGATGAAACGTAGTCTCCTGTTTGACGTCCCTCAACTCCACTAGGAGACTGGTCACTGGGGAAAAGAAAGCGCGCAGGGTGGGGCCGCTGGTAATTGGAAAGAGAAGAAGAGGGCATTACATTTTTAAACTTTACGGTATGTAGATTTGATAACTATCTTTTCAAAAGCGCTCCTCTGAGTAGAGATTTTTGAAAAAGCCGTTTTGCTGCACTCGTGTGGTTGGATGAAAACAGGTTTTGAAAACGATTACGTCATAGTGTTGGATACCAGTAAATGCGCATGCTCCACGAAAGATGTACATACCTCTTCAGTCACCATTTTCACATAGACCACAATGCACCTTATTATCCCTCTAAGATTTTGCATAACAATGGTCTTCTTTTTCTCTAGGGATGACCGTAATACCCAGAGGAAATTGGAAAAAATGACCATGCAAAAATTTTTGGGGTAAACAAGGTGCATTATGGTCTGTATGTGGACGGGCAAAAACGATTCAAAAACGCAACGTGTGGACGCAGATTTTTTAAAAGGAGAAAAAATCCCCCTCTTAAAACAAAAACGAATACGTGTGGACGGGGCGTTAAACACCGATCGACCCTCGGGAAAAATCAATGAAAATAATGACTTACATTAAATCTGGAGGACCTGCTTGTTCCTGATCACTGGATTCTGCTTGAAGTGAGGAGAAGTTAAACTTGTCTAAAGTTTGATTAGGTTCCATATTGCAGTCCTCTGGGATGAAATTTACTTTGTGCGTCCACCAAACGTTAACAGCTATGTTCCGATCATATGACCGTACTTGATGAAACCTGTTTGGGAAATAGGGAAATTGTGGTGAGTAGTAAGATCAGCTCCATATTAGAGAGCTTTTACAGATTCTGCAGGGACGAGAAGGACTGCGTGTACGAGATTTTCTCAATAGTAAGTAGTGCGCGCGCGTGAGGCAGCGTCATTTTGGAGGGAAAACGTGGTAGCGGTCGTCAGTCCACTACGAGGGGTCGTAGTGGCGGGAACAAGTTATCAGATGTAAGAAGTTTTATCATTTTGCTATCGGGAGAGGGCTTAACCTCCTTCAATAACGATAACAGTACTAACTTTTCCGGTGAAAAAAAAAGGACAATGAAGAATTGACAATACGCGAAAAAAACTTTAAATCAAATCTCGTACTCGTAGTCGGTCTCGTCCTCCAATCTAAAGGTCTCTATTCACATAACAGTTGGATTGTCAATTTTCTTTGCAAAGTTTGCACGCGAGCAGCGAAGACCATTCGCGTCGTTGTTTTTAATGGTGCTGGCTGCGATAAGAGATGGACGGATTTGAAGAGGAAAAGATACAGTGAAACCTTCACTCATGATCACACCCCAAATGTAAAATATATCATCAAGTCAATCACATTATAATAGGACTAGTTTTCATGGTCCTTGAGTGGTCACATCAACAGGGTGTCACTGTATGTTGTTAAATCGCTCTTAACTAGCTCCTCTGTAAAATGTATGCTGACTGACTACCTCTGAGCCTGGAACAGGCTTAATAATAATTATAAAGGAGAAACAAAGCTCAGTGACCCCCTCCGGCCAGTGAGACATCAAGTGCGTACAAGTTGTCAGGTGTAAAAAACGACTTAGTACCCTCAGGTGTTTTAACCACATGTAGGTAAGCCATAATGTGTTAAAACTTACCACTTGTACGGTATAAATAAACAGTCTCCTGGTTCCATTGTTACATTAAAGTACTCAACATCTTTCAGACTGGGATACTTGACAAAATCAACCCTAAAATAAAAGGTATCATGTGTGAACACTGTATGTTATAGGTCAACCATTTAAAAATAGTTTTCACCTACAAGTAGGTTACACAAACGGTACAGCTAATGCATTTAATGTAAAATTACAAATGGTTAATAGAACAGATTGTGTGGGTTCCACATACTATCAAGGGTCTGCAAACAAGAGGTAGTCAGTGTTGTTTTTCTCCTTTTGTCTAGACAAATTACTTTACTTATAATCACCACTACAGTTTTAATGGCTGAACTTCAAACCATACAGACTTGTAGTTTATCTAACATATGAGAATTAAATGAGGTCGCATAATATGTGCAGGTAAACATGACTATAAAAAACTATCTATTGGTTTTTATCACTCTGTAAGTACAGCAATTTCTCTGACTTAATAATACTTTATTCAAATACATATACATATGAACACAATATATTACTTGAAAAGGCGGACTGCAAGGTTAGCCCTATAAAAGGTCCCCTAAATGAACTTTAAAATATAAAAAAATGAAAAATACAGGTAAAAATTATTAGAGTTATAGATACAAACTGGTACAATGGTAAGAATGATAAATTATTTAAAGTGAAAATACATACAGTTAAAATATTATGAGCTATTATGTCAATAAATTTTCATCCAAATGTAAATTGTTCTAGGCTTTGATGATTCTCACAGAGAAGGAGCACTTAATAAGAGAGTTAACTCAGAGGATGTTGAACTTTGTTGTCAGAATAATTTTTATCTAAGGTAATTTTTATTTTTCCTTGTTTTTGGGTATGGTAATGTATGCTAATGAAGTTGAAACAAAAGAAAAATAAAAATTACCTGATATAAAATATTAACTACAACATTGTCATTATGCCCTAGGCCAGGTCTCTTTTTGCCATGGGTTGGAACATAAAAAGCATTATTTTATCAATAACCTGTCCTTCGTCTAGCAAGAGGAGGATTGCTATAACTCAGGAATTTGGGACGACCAGTTAAAATGGATTCAATAAGCAGCTAGTCATAAGATGCCCTACCGATCAACATCCACTCCAGAATATCCACCAGATGGAAAATCAATAGGCACCTATGAACAAACAGTGTATGAAAAAACAAATAAAAATCCAAGATCAAATAGCAAAAAAAATTGCCTCAATTTTTCCACAAATGTGCCATGCATTTTGCTTATGAGATTTCCTGCTTAATATGAATGTTAAAAATAAAAAAATACAGGGTTATTATGAGAGCTCAAACAGTGGTTTTGCCAATGAGAGTGTCAGTGTTATGAAAGTGTCAACTGTATTTCAGTTAAAGAGTTTAATCAGATTCAAAAACTAATATATGTAAACTGGGCCTGAAAAAGCAGCCAACATCTTGAGATGCCACCTACATGTAAGGTTTTCCCACTAAATGACGTCTGAGAAATAAGCACAGAAATTCCATTACTGATGATGTGTTACTACCCAGGACTGGGTAGTGCTTCTGATTGGATGAAACAAAATAATTTCCAACTAATAAGAAGCTCTACCCAGATCTGACTAGTGCCCATCTTCAGTAAGGTATTTCTGAGCTCTTTTTTCTCAGACATCATTTTGCCAGAAAAACACTGGTGGTGTCGCGAAATATCTGCCGTTTTCTCAAGCTTGTGAAATGACTGTTCAACACACCTTGTCCTTGTATTTCTTGTAATCTATAAATAAGAGTTCTTTTGTTCCACTGAACAGACAGTTGATGTTGTCCACATCATCATTGTGCAAGACTGATTTAGTTCCACCGCTACTAAACCACATCACCTAAATTGATAGATGAAATAGAATACAACTGAATGATAACCATAAGCCAGGCTGTATACACTGTAAAATTCTATGAACAAAGTTCTGTTGACAGAAATTCAATACAACAGGCACCAAATGTTCAAAAGATGGACATTTTCCAGGTCAAAATTAAATTCAGGCTAAAATTTTTTCGGCTAGATTGATCATCTACCAGTAATTCCTTTGTCTTCTCCTAGCCCTAATTCCCTGGGGGGGGGGGGGTACTCCCATATATGGGCTATATAGGTACGTGCCGCAGAATAGGGTATGGTTTTTGAGGTCCTCGGTCCTTAAATAGGGTATCTTTTTTGACCCTTTTGTTTCTGTGTCCCTGGTGTGGTCCTTAGATAGGGTAGCTTAATTGTATTGTCTTATACTGGAGCGTGAAAACGCCCGCCTAAACGAACGGGTTTTTTTTTAAACTTGATGTATCCGTTTTAGTATTAACAAAATGATTTTGCAACAGAGGTTTAATAGCCGTTAAGTGGGTAGATATCCTTGAATAGGGTGTCATTTTTCGGCTTTCGGCCTTAAAAAGGGTATCAGTTTTTGCTTTCTTAGTCCTTAAATAGGGTTAGGGTTCACGAACCTTCGTGGCACACTCCTATCCAAAATTCGCGGGAGTACCCCCATCCCCGAGCCCTAATTATTCACGAATCAGGGCTAGGACACAAAAGAATCAACCTAGCTGGTTAAAAAATTTTAACCTGAAGACTTAATTTTGACCTATAACAGATACAATGTAGAATTACAGGATAAATCCCGATCCAGTTGATACATGTACAGCTGTAGACTGCAGGTATAATGCAATCCCAATTGCACTATCCAGGTGACAGTCAGTAATTTATCTGGTGGATAGAGTTTTTCATTTTTTGAACAACTAGGGCCTGCTTCCTATAACCACTCTATATTAGAAATAAACGAGTTGGCTAACCGTGTCAACAAGCATGTCCTGTATAACATCTTTGCACAAGAGAGGTGGTGGAAGCAATACATCTTTCCTGGTGAAGGACCAAGAATATTAGCTGTAATATTTTGATAAAAAAAAGATTGTGAAAGACAAAAACTTTAATAGCAGGAAAAAAGGAGCTGTGAATGCATAAGTGACTAGAACAATACAATGTGGTACTATAAAACAATTTTCAGTTAAAGCTAATAAGGGTTAAGTCATTTCTTTGAAAACAAAGCTAAATCCCCTCCCCAAATTTATTTGCCCAAACCATATGCAGCCATATTCAAAATGTTTCATTTGTAAAGCCAGGGATTGGCGGGCAAGGACAAGCCCCTACTATACAAAAAGTGGTCCAAAGCGCAGGCACCTCAAATAGTGTTTGTCCAACTTGTTACCTACACATGTGGCTTAGCTTCCAAGCCTGGCAGAACTGTCTCTACTGATGAGGTGAAGGGGTGAAGTGAAAGGTTAGTCACTGGTGCCTTAAAACAAGTGGCTTTGAACAAGCGAACCTCCACAGAATGGGAAAGTCATCCTCCTGTTACAAGGGTAAGGAAAACCATGATATCAAACCTCTGCTGCCAGCACTTTCTACATCTACAGATAGAAAAGGCTATAAAAGTGAATCAAGAAAGAATGTCATAAGATTGTGGTGTCCCTAAGGTGCAAATGTTGCTTTCCGTCCAGCACATCCTGTAGCCAAGTCAGCTCCAACTGCAATTCCCTGTTTTCACTTGGATCTTGTTGATGAGACTGAGATGGGGACCTGTTGTTTGGACAGAACATTTCATGGCCATCATACACCATAGCCCAGGCCTGGAACCAAGAGCAGCCACTCCAGTATCATCACCCGGTAAGAGTGTAACATGGAAAACAGCAGTTTTGTGTGATAACAATTATGGCATTGCATGGCACAATGATGTCACCAATGCCACTGTGTTGGAACAGGCTGGTTACATGACATTCAATGCCAGCATCGCTGAAATTTGCAATTTTTGACAACTACTTGCAGTGGTGAAGCCCATAACACTACACCCTGATCTTCACTGGAGCCATCAGTTCTTTGCACTCTCTCCTTAATACCTTCACAATTGCCCAAAACTGCCCATCGCCTCCCTCCCCCTCACCCCCCCCCCCCCCATTCCACCACCACCAAAGAAATCCACTGAACTATCCTGACACAAGACCCAATATATCCAGCCATATTCAAAATGAGCGGAAGTTCATTTATCATTATTACGCTTTGAACAGTATATTTACTTTCCTTTGTTCTATGCGCGAAAACAAAGGAAAAAGAACTTTTACAAAAACAGCTGTCACAGCTGTATACATGCAACGATAGAAGCCGTATTAAACACTGAACCACGATAGATGAATGCCAATGGGGCAGCACTATTTCCTCAAAAAATGAAACGAAACAAAACAAATGCTACTCACTGAAGAAAAGGAGGAACACCATGTACCATATAAATATCCTTATTTTCGTAAGTTGCTACAAACTCCTTGAAGCTCATATCAATCGGGGGGTTCGTGCGAACTTCCTTTTTACGTTGCTCCGCAACAATTTGGAAATCACTAGACTCGGTAAAAGACGAGAAATATTCATCACTCCACTTTGTGAAAGCTGGAGAAAGTTTAGCTCCACCTCTTATCAACACTGGCTTAACAGGAGCCACATAGGTTTCGAAGAACTTCTCAGGAGTTGGAAAATCCGAAATCGTTTCCAGCGAACGTTTTGCGCTTCTTGCTCCAAGAGGCTCCAAATGACCCGGGTGTTTTGTCAAATGCGGTTCATCTGACGAAAATTTCGCTACCGGAATCAGTAAGAGTTGTAAACACACTACGACGAGGTGACCTGAAGTGAATATTTTCTTCTTCATGCTGTGAAGATGAGTTATAAATAATTCCTATCTAAGTGACATGAACGGAAAATATACTCGTTTTGCAATGCGTAGGTTGTGTAAGCTAAATGAAGTGTCGCTTGCTGTGCCACAGGATGCCCACACAGATCAATGAAACGGAAGATTCGACAGGTGTGGGGTGAAAGGTGTGTATATGAATGATCTGGCAAGGAAAACCCGTCACCTCCGAACAACTTGTGTTCATTATCCCCTGGTCAAAAATTTTGTGGCATGGTAGTTAAAAATAGATATTTTAGTGCAATAAAAAATAAAATATAATAGAAAAAATAACCAAACGATCCTGCCTGACCCGTTTCCTCTCACCGATACCGCCGCCCATACGTTTCTATTCCAGAAAGACTTTTTTAGGATTAAAACCCATTGTGCTTAAAAATTTCTCCCTGTATTGTTTCTCCTTCAACTGTTAAAAAACCTTTCTGAATGATTATTTATTGCTCGCCGTCAAAAAACCACACTCACAAAAGGATTGCCGATGGCGGGTGGTCACTAAATGAGCTGTGTTTCACTAAAGCTGCCTGTTCAACAAAACCTGTTTTTCCGTTTTTACAGACTCTTTTTATTGCCCTAGCAAGTTATTCTTCACTAAATGACTTAGCCTGCGAGCAAGCTCTCCTATTTGGGCGAGTGAAGCGAGTCTCGCGAGAACGCGCGAGGGAGCAGCGAAGCCACGAGGGGCGTTCTCGCGAGGCTCACTTCGCTTGCCCAAATAGGAGAGCTTGCTCGCAGGCTATAAATGAGTTATTTCTTCCAGCAATATTAATCCGCTGTTACGTCGTGCTTGAATTTATTTGCTAAGACAGACAAGGCAATCACGAACGCAAAAAACTTTTGGACTTGAGCTAATATATCCGACAAAGATCAGTATTGAATCAGTCTCTATTTCTGGATTTCCGTTGAAACCTTTTTTACGATCATTGGGTCGAATCCGCAATATCCTATTGGTAATGCCCTAACCTGCTGGTGTTGAAATTTCTTGTTTTTACTATGAACTCTTAAATAAGGCCGTGATATGACGCCAGTAAATTGGACGTGGCACCGTAGTGACCAACTCGAAAGCCTTAGCTACTTAAGCCACTGAGCCATTTTTAGCCGGTTTTCACCACGTATGTAACTTTTTGTTATCATTTAGTTCCTGTGCTTGTAATATATTATAGTGCCAAAAATAACAAATCTTCGTGAAAAAATCTAAAATTTATAGCACACGTTATTTTCGCTTAAAATTGGCCGGTTTCGTTTGTCACGGCCATAAACCCTCGGCCTCCTCGCCCTATATCTGATGTAAAAATAAGTAAGCGACTTCAATATTTTGGGTAGCCAAGGTGGAATTTCCCATATGACGCAAATTCATCCCGGTTTTAAATATGGAGTCAAAGAAATTAATTCATAAAACACGCGGCATTTTTCTTCAACGAAAGAAAGTTCATCGTTTGTGGTACTATTTTTGACTGTACTCTGTTGTCAAAAGGATTCGGGAATACACATATCATATATTGGACATTTCTCCAAAAGTCATCCCTTTTCAACCACTAAACACTTAAAATCTATTTAAGATTGAATCAGTATTTTAGGACACAGATGTAACGATTGGCTTTTCTTGCGGATAACACTTCCGCTATCAAAAGAGACGGACGTAAGGGTTTGTATTGAGCCTTCCGCACAAATTTCAAGAGCATACTCTTCCAATTTAAGATAACACCAATTTCTTCTTACCACTCAACTGTTCTTTTTTTAAATAAACATTAACTTACCGTCTCCACGACATTAACGTTGAAAACGTGAAATGCAGGAGACAGGTATAATAATACCTTTGATTAAGATCGCAGGTGTATTATAAATTGAACCTTTAAAGGTTCAATTTAAAAATGTAAGATAAAAGGTCATTTCAACATAGCAAATTTTACATATTTACATATACGATTTGACAAGTGAATTGATTTCTGTTTAAGTAGTATGTGAAATGCAACAGTAATCCAAGGAATAGAATCGTGTATACTTTCAGGGATATATTTGCACCGATGAAAATCTATATTTTTTACAGCTGCTGTTCTGTGGTACTATAGTGTGCGGGAAAATTACTAAAGAGTAAAACTACCGCTGGCAGCGTCTTCCACGATGCCATGCAGTAAAATTATTCATAGAACAAAGTTGCGCAATTAAAATGGCTTTTACTTCTTGTTGATCTCACAACATACCTGTATTAAACGATCGAGACTTATAATAAATGTTATTTCTCCCACTATGTAACATTTCTCTAAATGAATATCAGCATCTATAGGCCTTTGTAAATAAACTGAACAAAGCAGAATTATTTAAATAAACTGCTCGTGCAAAAGCCCTATGATGATGTAAACGACAAAATCATTACTATTGACCTCTTGAGTGATTATAAAGCTAGTTAGTGCATAATCCGCGAAGCTTTATTGTTATCTATGCATAATATTTATTTTACTTACTGTATAAACGATGGAACTCCGTTCACCATGTATACGTCTCGCTTTTTATAAGTCTCCACGAACTCTTTGAAAGACGCACGTCTTAAATCCCCTTCCGTTCGATTCTCCTTCTTCCCATATTCAATATCGATCATAAATGTTTCTGCTTCTGGGCTACTCAAGAAATAATCGTCGGTCCATTTAACGAAAGCCGGGGAAAGTTTCGCAACAGATTTAAACAGCACCGGCACATTAGCGGTAACATAGTTTTCGAAGAAGTCGCGTGGCTGAGGAAAGGCTGAAAGTGTTTTGACCGAGCTTTTGTTGTGTTTTGATCCAAGTGGCTCCAAATGACCCAGAAACAGGGAGAGGTCCTCGGCATTATCAGAAACAGAATTTTTCGATACAAGAGAAATCACAAAAAGAGAAATAAAAAACTTGGAAGCTAAGACCATGATGAGTTAGTAAACATAAAACAAGTGGCGAGTCATTATGAAGTTTAAAACGCGATCAAGTCTAAATTTACATGTTAAGGATTATGCATGTATCAATATTAATCACCATTATAACCACTAGTAATGACGTCCTAAATATTAAGAGTGAATTAGTTATCTTTACTTCCTGTTTTGTGATAAAAAAGGTAACACATTTTCCCAATACGCCAATATAATTGATATCAAGAAAGTTAAAGAACTGAGTCCAAGCCCAAAAATTGCGTCGTTTCCCTCGCCCAAATTAGTTTTTTCTTTCGAAAATAGCCCTAGAATAAGTATTTCCTTTTCAATTGATCCAAATTCCAACATCCTTTCTTTTGTGAAATCATGATCAAACTTTGTTAATGGACATTAATATTACCTTCTATAATTACCAAAAAAAAGTCCTACTGAGAAGACAAGTTTCACGTAAGAAACAGTGAGTGAGACATTTACCGGACAAAAAGGGTTAACTTAAGAAACCTAAAAGATGATAAACTGTTTGTAGTTTCGTTTCGTCACAATATGGTTTTAGTGGATGAATCTGAGTGAAATGGTCGATTTGAATTACCTAACAGAAGACAAATTCATTAAACAGCTCCTTCTAATTTTATAGTTCAAGCTTACTTGTTTCTTCACTTCCCTTTCTATCGTTGTTTTGCAACCTCTCTCTATATAGCTACAATGCTTTCATGATCAGTGACAATGCAATATACGAAAAGAAACCTGGGCTGTTGTTCACTTTCAACGAGAAAAACTCCCCTTATAGACTCAATCACCTCGTTGAATGACTGCGAACTCAGTGGTCAGGGTTCTATCTAGGATTTATCATTTGGTGGAGAAGTCCTGAGTGGCCGAAGGCGACAAGCTTCCTAGAGGGGTCCGCCCTCCCCATCCCCGGATGAAATCTGGTGCATTTTGAGACACAATTTTGAGAAATGTTACAGTGTGTGCACTAACCTCGTCGCCTCTTGATGATTTTTTCGATATAGTTACTTATATACTGTAATGATAACAATATTTTTTTGGAGGGAAGCTGGGCATTTTGGGGGGGAAGCTTCTACCCCTCAAATACCCTAGATAGAACCCTGGTGGTGCATCTAGCTAAGGGCTAAGGGGGGCCCCGGTGATCCAGACCCTGAGATAAGGGAGGCGGAGTCCTCAAAAAATTTTGTTTCGGCCCTTCGGGCTTCACTTTACTCAAAAAAAGGGGTGGAGGGGGGGGGGGAAAGCCCCCCTGGGCCCCTCTCCTGGATCTGCCACTGGAACTAGCCTGCGTAGCTGGCGTGATTTTGGCAGGCAAGTGCGTTACGTAGTTTCTTGGATCAACGGCTCTCCCTTCGCGCTGCCAAGAAATAAAACCCCGAGCACAACAACCCTGCCAGCTACGTAGGTTAACAGCCACCAGTCCCAGAAAAGACACCAGGCACCAGTCCTATAAAAGGCAACAAGCACCAGTACTGATAAAAGGCACCAGGCACCAGTCCTATAAAAGGCGGGAAACTTGTCGCGAAACTCATGCATAGCTCTGGCTTTGATTCATGGACTTATCATTTTTCTCACATGGGAAAAAACATCGCTCTAAGTCTGAACGGCTAGACCTCATTTTCGGGGGAGGAGGGGGTACTCAACCAATATTTGTGTTTAGGTGAGCCGGTGGAGGTTTGAAACTCCGACCCTGGGGTTAGGAGAAAAAATTCCTAAAATACATACACCAATACCTTGTTTAGGACAACCCCTCAAGTTTATTACCCTATTTAGGAAAAACTAAAGTAGAAAATGCCCGTCGTCTTATTTTACAGCCATTTTTTGGCAATTGCAATTGAGCAAATTCACGTTAAAGGCTTTTGTATACTTGGAGGACAAACAAAAGTTATCTTGCAAATCAAATCAGTCGTGGAGGCAACACCCTGTTGACAGACTCACACGAAATTATATTCCCTGTTTAGAAGATTCTAACCCGAAATTATATACCCTGTTTATAAGAGAGAGAGATCAAAAACCATACCCTGTACGTCCAGCGGCACATCCCCAAGGTCATCCCCGTATAGGCCTTATAAGGGAGTATCCCCCCCCCCCCGAGTTTACGACAGCTTTTCAGTGAGTATATCCAAGTATGAACACATTAAATCACACCAAGAGATAATTCTCCTTTGATCACAAGTTTCACCAATTAAGCCTCTCTCTTGGGTGCGGGGTACTTGAGGGTCTCAAAAAGCATGCGGCGTAGGAGCACCACTGGAGATATATGCTACGTATTCACCTTGGCCAGTCATAGCATGCAGAGAAAATTTTAAAAAGTGGTTCTAGCGCATGCAGCTGCATGTAACGTCCTCAAATTTTTTCAGTAGAATCGTTCGGAGTGAAGCTTTAGTTTACAATTGATATCTATATTTTCAGAACAGCTGGCCGCTTTACGGAAATTATTCGACATTAGATTCTCAAACAAACACTGTAATTTCTCACGTGGTTACCTACCGCGTCAAGATGGCTTCGAAAACTGTGACAAGGTCTAATTGCAAACTGGGTCTTTTGCACAAAATTTTGAGAAAGAACTTGCCAGGAATCTCGAGGAGAAACATTATTGCGTGCAGAGCAGACAATGAAGGGCTGCGAGAAAGACAAATAAATAACACTTCTTTTTCTTTATCCATTGAAACGACTAAGCATTAAATACAAAGCGGCAGTCATTTATAATTATGTCGTTCATTTAGACAGGCTATTGATTGTTATGCAAAATACTTACCCAGAAACCTAAAAGAAACTGCAACAAGGAGTGTATTTCATTCGGAAAAAGTTTTCCAACTGGACTATAACGGAGGAAGCTGCTTGCCAGGATCTTTGTTCTGGACATCTTGTAAGTATTGACCAACAATCTTATCTTTCCTAGTAGGCGGAAAAGGAAAATGAAAAACTCGAATTTTTTCTCAGTAGACGTGGTAGAAAATTTTGGCAGCATGTTTCGTTTATACAGCGTTCGAACAAAACTTTAGTTGGGCTTAGTGCGAGAAAATTGGCGCCAATGTATTTGGGTACTTGTGAATGATTAAGCACCGTGATTCGATGTTAAATTCACTGTTAGCGAAAGAAAACAGAGAAACCTCTTTCTTTATTGTAAATAAGTTCGTAAAAAAAAAAGCTGCTTGGAACTTGATTCTGCAGTGTATTTAAGAAAAATGAATGTATACTTTCCAGAACAGAAACTTGGCGCGCATTTTCTCGATAGAGTACACATGCACTTAGATGTTGACTTTACCTAACTGCAAAAGAAAACTTGAAATAAAAGAAACGAAAGAGGCTGGATAGGTTTTTCTTCAGTAGTTTCACTTGCAAGGTTCTGAAGTTAAAGTGGAATACTTGAAATTAGCGCAAACTGTGCTGACATTAGCATCATATCAAGTGGTCTGGCTTAGATTCCGTCAAAGTTATGGTTAAAAGCATAGGTGTGACTGAAATTCCTTTTCTTTTTTAATGTCTTCAACACCTTTGGCTTATAATATACAGTTGTTGTGACAATTTTTGGAATATTTATTTTTTCCAACGTGCCAGATACCGAAGCAAAATGTACCTATCTCCAGTAACAATTGTGTGTGCATTTTCTAGGCCAGGCAGCTCGAGGCAACTTTATTTCCTTTGAACTGGTTTATGCGAAGTTTTAGATGGCGTTTATTGGTAAATGCGCGGGTACTCTAAACCAATTTCATCATAGCAATCGTACCAAAATAATCAAATGTTATTTCAAAGGAGAGAAGAAACTTCGCAAGCATATAGCAAAGCGCCATTTACGTATAAACAGGTATCGTGGTTCCACCCAAAGACTGGACAGAACAAACCAGTTTTGTGGCTATAAAATCCAACGCCATTCCTTAATACTTTTAAAATTCTGAGATTGGTGACTGATTTTAGCCTTTTAGGACAAGAAAGACGTTAATAGGTTTTGGCGCAAAAGGAGAACATTGAAAAATTGTTAATTCAAAATAATTAGAAATCTGTTCCTGGCGCTGAAAATAATTTATTTAAATTAATCATGGTCTCTGGATTTAAAGAAAGAGAATAATAATAATTTTAAGCTGCTGACGTGTGACGCTCTACCAGCCCGTTCCACACTAATGCGTTTTGGCGATTAGTCAACACCGTTAACGATAAAAAAAATGGTCCATGCAGGGAACACTCACGAAAGTGGAGACTTTTTGAGGGGCAAGGTGCATCGTTTTTCATAATCGAGACGGTTCAAGACTGACTTCAAAACCTTCTAACACATCACTTCTTTAGAAGTACTGATTTATGCTCAAAATTATGCTCAACTGAAGGCCAGGTATGCTGACCCTCTCCTAATTATGCTCTTTACCCATTCTTTATCTGCTACATGAACATTTCCACAAAGTCCTCGATATTGCATTTAAAAGGCCCTTTATCATAGAAAAAAAATACACTATTCTTTTAGGTTTTTCTGAGGGAACGGCTGCCTGTGGTATTCAATTCCTAAAATGTCCTGAATAGACTACAAAACAGTCGTTTTTTTCTTTTTTCTTTCTCAAAATCGGTTTTTCATGACGCGAAGCCCCGGCGGTTTCAGAGTCTCACACGCGCGAAGCGCGCAAGCCTTACGCGCACAAGCCTAGAGCGTGTGAGCTAGGCGAGAGAGAAGAAACCTGGGGGTTCAATTCCCCACTTTCCTGGCTTTCCGTTTCCAGCCTCGCTTCGGACCTTTCTTTTGATGGTTGGCGTGTTCCTGGCTAACGCTATTGGCAGCGTTTTACATTCAAACCGGGGTTGACTGAAGAATTAGCAAACATGCCTACCTAGTTTTCAGAAATACAACACAACAGTGATTTTGCTAAAATAAGTACGATATTTTAGCCTGAGAAAGAAGCCCTTTCTCTTCACTCCTCGCTGTTAGCTCGAGATATAGCATTATTCTCAAAATTATGTTTGCATCATAGTTCGTCAGACCCTAACAATCAGCGAAAACGCCAGTATGGATTCTTTCCATGTGTTTTTGATAACACAAAACTGAAAAAAAAAAACAAAAAAAAACAACAACAACAACAAAAACACGCTTTTGTGTTTACTGAGACAAAGCCTAATCACTATACTAATTTATTCATCTGCTAATGGATTTCTTTATCTATATTCATCTTGAGAGCTTCTTTTGTTCTTTCACCTCCTAAATGAGAATTCATTTGAATGGTCACACCAAAGAATTTAATCCACAACCTCGAAAAAGTGTACACCGGCCTGACTAAAATGAAATAGTACCTTGATGAGGTTTCACTTGAATGATCAGGCCAAAGGATTTCATCCATAGACTCGGCAAAATTAAAGAAAGAACTACGGTGGAACCCCGCCTTACGGCCACCTCTTTATTACGGCCACTTTTTTTCGGCCCGGCAAAACGGCCATACATTTTCTCAGAAAAACCCTCGTTAATTAGGTCACCGGCCGGTAATCCGGACAATGACCACATTTTAAAATCCCAAACAGTAAATCTTTTATAATTTCACCCCGTTGTACGGTCACTGACTCGTTTCAAAATTTAGAAAATTAAAATGCTTGAGCCCGATTTTGTATTGTAGTTTGGACTACAGTACACTTAAAATGCATTTTGTGGCGGGTTTTTAGCCGATTTTTAAAAGTGTTTTAGGTACTGAAATCCAAAATGTAATCACATTATAGTACGAAACGTTATATGTAGACTGTTCACAGTCCCCTATTTTTTCGATTCGTGAGATCGTTTAGATATACCGCGTCTTACCGTTACGGGTATCTTGATTTTCAAATGTACCGAGGGGGCGGGCGTCGGGGATTATAGCTCTATTTTTCTCGCTTCCTCCCAAACCGCCCCCGCCCTAAGTAGTTGTGACACTCATGCAAGATGGCAGCCCGTAACACAAAGCGCTCGATCTCGACGATCTTACGGAAAAATAGAGGACTGTGAACAGTCTACTTCATATGAAACATCTACTTCTAAGTTCTTTTATCAAGGTGACTATATTTTACCCTACCAGCACACCTGGTATGCCGCAAGTTATGATAATTATCTGTTTTTTTTTTCTGAATATTAGAAAGAAGCCCGGCAAAGTGACGATGATTTTATACTTGTGGTTTTGCACCTTTTTCGTGCATCTGTCACTTTCCACAGGTGAGTGCAGGGATACTTGCAGTCCCCTTGAAGCCGTTTCTAGTCAAGAGCTTTAATATCGACGACGGCAACGGCAGCGAAAACTTCACATTTTAAATGAATTCCCATTTTTTCAAACTTTGTCGCGTTTATTCCAATTGGCTGAAAATGGCAAATGTAGGTGAATTTCCGTGGAGTGGATTTCTTGAGGAGCGCACTCAAGTTTAGAGAGAGAAAAATAAATTCGTCTTCACTTGTTTACTCCTCCGTCGTCGAAGTCGTGCAAGGACGGTAAAGAAATGTACAAAAACGCGTGATGCACTTGCAAAGTTGTTGTTTTGCTGATATAAACCTATTGCTTTTTTGACGTCCTCGTTGCCGTCGCCGTCGTCGTTGCCCAGTTGCCAAAGCTCCCCAGTGTCGTTACGCAACGCTACGGCTGCGAGGGAGACTAGGATACTTGTGACGGAGTTGGTTGAGTTACAATTCTGCTGTTTTATGGGTCGGGAGGACTCAAAAATCTTACGCTTAATTCTGTATTAATCACAATCTTAATCAAACTATTTTTGGGTCTAATTTGGCTTCCTTAATCAGGTTCAGTACAATCCAAATAATCAGGGCTGACTTGGACCCACGGGCTGAAATAAGTCTCAGCGAATGCTGGAAAGGTTCTTTTATACAGCTGTCTTGGCTTAGATTGTGCTTGAATGGCTCTAGGAAAGGCTGAACCGAGACTTTAACCTGCGTGCAGTTCTGATTTTGACTTTAGGGCTGAAACCGATCCGTAAGTTTTAAATTTGCAGTGTATACATATCTTCCTTTTTTTCTGTACGGTGCAACTAAAAAAAAAAATGAAGCTTTCTCCTACAACTGCATCCCTTCTCAGATCCAAAATCTTTGTAACTAGTTGAACTGGCTACTTACTAGAGCAAAACTGGCTAGCTTGGCGTGCCTGGCTTGGGCATGCTAAGCGGCGATTATCCCATATTGGCCACAACGGGAACCTTCCGCCTAGTAATTTAGAGTAGCCCTAATGTCTCTTTTAAGCTGCTATCGTGCACCAACCCGGCCCATGAAAATACGATGTATAAACATCCTAGAATCAATTCACAGAGGTAACTTTCATGTAATTGTAAGCTCTGTCTGACTCCAAGAGAGGATCATGGGACAGAGAGAGGGAAACGCCCAGAAAACCTTTTATGAACGGTGTTAAAAGAAAGAACCTTTTTAAAGTGAGAACCAACCTAAGGAAAACTAAAAGTTTAGAACTGACTACTAGAGCGTACGCCTAAAATCTTCCTTGACAATTCGGGCGTGTACTCAGTGGTGCCAATGCTACTGATCTTGCGTCCAGTTATAATACGGTCCTGTGATAATAAGAGTTACTATGAATCGGTTTTTATGCTTTCCAGGAGTTATAATTATCTAAAATAGTTTTAATTTTAAGGTGCCTCAAACTGCGAGGACCCACCACTGGATTTATGCATTGTTCTTGACAAGACGAAAAGCGTGGGGAAGGCCAATTACAAAAAGATGCTGGAATCGGTCCGTACACTCATATCCAAGTACAACGTTGGCCCTACTAAAACACGCATTTCAGTTGTCACATATGATAAGAAAGCCCAGGTTCGGGTCAGCTTTAAAGAATTGGAGAAACAAAACAAGGATGCTTTAAACAGCCTTTTGGACTCGATGAAGGCTCGAGACAAGCTAGGCGGGGTAACGCGCACTGATCTGGCACTTGAGACAGTTGGTAACGAAGTGTTTACTACTGCAAATGGAGACAGACCGAATTCTCCCAACGTAATGATTGTGTTTACCGACGGTGCAACGCATAAAAAGTCCAAGCCTTACAGCGAAGTTCTTCCTCCCCTTGTGGTGAGTATAATTTGCACTATAATTTTACACTTTCATCGAGGCCGCCTTGTTTGTTTTCCAGCGGGAGACTCCCCCTAGAATAGGGAGCTTATGCAACGGCGACGGCAACGAGAACGGCAATAAACCAATAGGTTTAAATTGGCCAAATAGAGTGGTTTTCGTTTGAGTGTCGTAAAACCAAAACCAAAGTAATTACTCTGGCCACATAGGTCACATAGGACACAGACAATACATTGAACCAATCAAAACTCGAAGTAATTACATGTGGCTGACGCAAAGCGCGGGAAAATGCATGCGGGCGCGTCACAATTGGCTTTGGTTTTACTTCTGATTGGATGAAAAGGTGGCGCGAATCTTTTAAGCCAATCGCATCGTGTAGAAAGTGCAAAACCAATTACTTTTCGACACTCAAATGAAAACTGCTCTAACAACTTTGTACGTACATTACGCTTTTTGTACTAATTTCACATGGCCTTATTTCAATGGCCTATACGGGGAGGCTCAACCCGAAAGGGGTACTTCCTTCTTCAGGCTCATATATCTGAAAGGGTAAGGATATCACTAGTTGAAGAACAAATCTGTCATTCCGTCTACAAAAAGACCTAAAAGGGCTAATAGAAGAATTTATGGTTGTAAAAAAAGTCGAGAAAATTTTCTGGTTTTGTGATTTTTTCATAGTTTAAAGACAAAGCATTTACAGCTGTTAAAAGGGATCGATACAACGTTCTAAACTAGGTATGTGCCGATGGAAGGTATACGAAAGGGGTGCCTCAAAAATGGTATATAAAAGGGTAAGGACTTGAACCTCGGGACGGTGTCTCCCATGTAAAACCTTGTTGATTAACCACCCCCCCCCCCGTATGCTTCAGCCTGTTTTAGTGCCTTTTGTTCGAGTTTCTTTAAAAGCGATAATTAGTGAGCTTACGCAACAGGAAGGGAGAGGAAAAAAGACGACAAACCCTGTGTTACATGCGTGACGATAATTTTGTTTGAAAACACTTTCCTCCAAACTTCACCCTCCTTTAAACAGATCTTTTTGTAAAAGACCAGAAAACATCAATGTAAGTTACGATCACGACAAAACACGAAAGTAATAGCCAAATCACGTTTGTCACGCACAAGCGTTTTGCCGTCCTCTCCTTCCAACCGTCCTGTTGCGTAAACTCACTATTGGAGGGTACAAGACGACTTTCGGACGGAGGAACTGTTATGTGTGAGACTGAGGCCCCCGACTGAGGACCTTAGAGGCCCTATCAATAACCTCTATTTTCCCGTTGATATTCAGGCTGAAGGTGTCCAACGAATTGCTGTTGGAATCGGGAAAAAGATTAATTCAGACGAGCTTGAGACTATTGCAGGGAGCCCTGATCGCGTGGTAAATGCAGAAAGTTTTGATAAGCTGGACAAAGAGCTGGACGAAATACGTGAAGTTTCTTGCCGTAAGTTTTTAACTTGTCAAAGGGATAGTCGTTTATCACCTGTGAGGGAAGGGGGGCGGCCGGCCATTTTACTGAGGATTCATTTTAAAAATCTTGTTTGGTTTTGGGTGGTAGTTTTCAGACAACTGAGCGTTACCTGAGGGGTACTTTGATAAATTTCATCAAAGTAGCAAAAGCAATAACAAGCGTTAATTGAAATTGAATGTAACAGCAATCCGAGACTGTCTCGACGCCTGTTTGTGTTGCTTGTCTCGCGACTTCGTTGCTCTCTTCGCGTACGTTCCTCGCACTCTCACGATTTACTTTTGGCAGGTGTACCATCCGATAATTAACACCGATTTTATAAATATCACTGTGGAGAAAGTATTTGTAAACTTCAGTACGATATGTGTCGGTTCGGAGGTTCTCTTTCACAATATGTAAAATTTATGAGACCATTTCTAAAAGCATGGATGTAAGACTCTCCGCCAAAAGTACTCGCAAACTCGGATGACACGTTGGAAGTTATACGGACTAGAAGTCTTGAAGTTATTCTTAAATTTGTGTTTGTAACAGGTGTCGATGGGGGATATTCCAAGTGGAGTAGTTGGTCGAGTTGTTCAGTTTCTTGTGGGGGTGGAGTTAGTTGGAGACAGAGAAAGTGTGTCAACCCACGACCACGTGGGGATGGAAAAACGTGCAAGGAACAAAACCTTGGACCTAACAAGAAGTCAAAATTGTGCAACACTCATAAATGCGGTATCGTAGAACTCTATGTTGTATAAAAATATCTCTTAAGCTTAAAGTATGAGTCCGAATAATTTTTAACTTAAAATCCAGATAAAATTGAAACTATAAATAAAAAGCCTTCGACCTCAACAGAAGTCTTGTTCACGTCTGCGCCGGCAGGTGTCGTGTCTAGCCCATTACGTGCTAAGATTACGTCATTGTTCAGAGGCCTTGCCAGCCCGGCCCCATCCCGATTCTGCGTTTTAAGAAGACGAAACTACGCCGGGGCAGAAGTAAAGAAGACTAGCCTCAGCTGAGCTTTTATTAGTTTTTAATTTTATCTAAATTTTAAGTTTAAATTTTTTCTCAAGCTCATAGTTTAAATTTACTGGATAGATGAATCCACACAAGTCTCTTAAGATTTCCTTTTTCCGATTCTGTATACAGCGAACATGTAGGTTGGTTTTGTAAATGGAAAATTAGAATTTCCCTCTTACTTAGGTGAAGATGGCAACTGGTCTCCATGGAGTAATCCTGGACGCTGTGATAAGACTTGTGGAGGCGGTGTGCGAGTAAGAAAAAGGACCTGTACAAATCCACCACCTTCTGGTGAAGGCAAGAAATGTAAAGGACCAACAACAAAAACGGAGAGCTGTAACACACAGAAATGTAAGAAAAACACGGCTTTATTATTTCGTGTTTACTTCGTAAAGTTTTCACCATTTTAGAATTGGCTAATAGCGCCCTCGTTTTAAGATTGCGAGCTGTAACTTTACGTTGATCTTTACATTAGTGAAGCGCACACGTATTTACAAACTTGATGGACTCGCCGCTAGTAATGTCGATAAAGGTGGATTTCCACTGTCGCACAATTTTCTCGCGTGCAAATAAAATAGAGGCAATGTATGGTGCGACACCAGAAACTCTCCCGACACTTAATACATTTAGCTCTATTTTATTTACGCGCGTTAAATTTTCTTACATACACACTTAAGATTACGCGACAGTGGAATTCCACCTTAAGGTAGGGATTTTCTGTTTGCACAACTGATTTGTTTTATTTTATTGCTGCAATTGCAACTTTAGTTTTTGTCCATATCTTGCGACAGTGCTACTTCAAGTTGGTTGATATTTTTAAGGATTTATGTGATCAAGTGATTTTGACGTTATAGTCAATAGGATTATAAACAATTAGGGTCAGCCTAGGAGACAACTTCGCACTCCACGGACGGTCGCTCGCTCGCTCGCTTGGTGTTAACTCAACCATTGTTTCTTTTTAGGTCCTCCTCCTCCACCCCCTCCCTGCAAGGAATATTTGGATGTCGGAGTGATTATAGACTCGTCAAACAGTATCAAACCAAATGATTATGCAGAGGCTCGCAGTTTCCTACAAAGCCTTGCTCGTAGACTGCAAATATCAGAGGCTGGTTCACATATGGCGCTGATTCTGTACAGCTGGGAGGCGCATACCTATCACAGGCTAGTAGTCTTTTCCATGCTATACCCTTTTGATGTAACTATGTACTGCTACCTAATTCTGTTAAGGAAAATAGGCTGTTCAAGGAAGCGCAACGAACTTACCTGGAACCGTTCAAACATTAATCATCTAATCAAAAGTCATGCTCTCAACAAAAGAGTCAGACTTTAGTAGTTCGTTGGCCACAATATAATTTTATGCGCTCTACTGGTAATGGATACCTACACCAATAATATGGATTGAAACATCCCGAAATTTACTTTCTTTTATAATTTCTAGGTTTGCTGACCCTCAAAATATCAACGAACTGGTGCAAAAGATTGGCAAACTACCACATATTCAAGGTGGAACACGAACTGACAGGGCCCTGGAACTAGCAGCAGAAGATTTCTTTGGTTGGCAGGAGACTGGGGACAGACCGGATGTCCCGAACGTGTTGCTTGTGCTGACTGATGGGGACACAAATAAGGGCAGCAAACCATTTTCTCAAGTTCTACCTCCATTAGAGGTTTTCATTCGTATTCTCTATTCCTCTTGTTCTTAGGATCGTAACTAAGTCTTTGTTCCGCAAAAAGCTACTTTTAAGACATTTATTGCATTGCGTTGCAAGCATTCCTATCAGTGGAAATGAAGGGTTTGCCGGATTCCTTCTTTTGGTGCTTGAAACTTGACGCAGGAGTAAAAAGAAAACACGTTCATGTCGCCTTTTGTCGCCAAAAAAGGACAAATGCTTCTCGGCCTCATTAGCGGACTATTACTTTATAGGCTGTCTTGTGAGAAAGCAAAAACAAGCATTAGAGCGATTTTCATATGACCTTGAAAAACGGTTTCGGTAAGCTTTCGTCATTTGTTTTATCAGCCAATGGATAAAAAGATCAAAACATGGATTCTTCGTTTTCCCACCAAAGAAAATGCTAATATAGAGAAGGCATTGTTCGATCGGCCAATCGTGTTGCAGTATGACGTCAAAGCTAAGTATCAGTTGATTTCTAGAAAGTTCTCGGGGTTGACCTTCGTCACCCCGAGCGTTCGCTTGTTCGCGCGTTTTCATTTCAAGGTCATACGAAAATCGCTCTATCTTTGTTAATCGTTCTAGCTCCAATAGGGACTCATTGGGAAGACAAATAAACAGCTAAGATAAATCCTGATATATATGGATATACATATATATAAATTGTCATTATCTCTTCATACTACAAAAAAATACTTGTAAGTACCGTCTTAAAAACTCCCTAAAATATTCATCTCTGCATGATCCATTCGCTCACACTCACCCTCCCACTCATTCATATCCTTGCAATTAACCATCTTGTCAGCCATTCGAACTTGCAGTTAAAACTTTTATCTCAATCATTTGTACAAAACTAACTGAAACTTCTTTTCATTGGAATGAAGGCTGCAGGAGTAAGGCGAATAGCCATTGGCATTGGAAATGAGATCGATAAAGGTGAACTTGTACAAATTGCTGGTAACCAACAGGATGCCATTCAAGTAAAGTCGTACGGTGAATTAATCAGGAAACTGGAATATATCATGAAACTGGCATGTGAGAATCAATTTTTAGGTAAATAAAATATTACTCTGAGAGAGCGCTTACACAGTTTATGTAATACGGCTAAATGTAAGGAGTTAGTTATTAGAAAGAAATGTAACAGTTGTAACAAGATGCCCAAAAATGTTCAATATTAAGCAATATGATGGTGGAACTCTACTAGGTGTAACGTTCTAATCCAACTGTAAATTTTCCGAACATTTTAAGGCCAAATTATGCGAGGCTATGACAAATGCTTGTTTGTAAGAAGGGGATTAAGAAAAGAGAGCTATTGGCAGAAAGATGTTGACCTTCTATTTAAATCAATTGTACACCATCGCTAAGAGCCCTACACTGGTTACCCGTAGCAAATCGCATAGTTTTTAAAATTTGATTGTTGACTTTTAAGGCCATTCATCAACTCGCTCCGACTTATGTTTCCGAAATTGTATCTATGAAAGACACTAAGGGTAGATACTATCTAAGAACAAATGAGGCCAAACTTAAGAGCATTCCATCATGCAAGTCTCTTTCCACGCTGGGTGATCGATCCTTTTATATGGCTGCCCATATAAAAAGATCTTCAAATCATGAAACGATCTTCCCCTTTTTATTATAAATATACCTTCAGTTAATGCTTTTAAAAAGGCTCTTGAATAAACTATCATTTACTCAACATCATTGAGAGAGCGAGAGCAAGGGTGACTCAGTAGTAAAAGCACCCAGTGTGCACTCGCCTCCCACCAATGTGGCCTGGGTGCAAATCTAGGATTGGCTTCAGTTTGCTGTTGGCTAGTCTCCTTTGTTCCAAGAGGTTTTTCTTCGCTTTTTTATTTCCTCTCCTCAAAAGCCAACATTCCAAATCCCAATACGACCAGGAATGGTAGACAATGAACTACTATGATGATGCGTTACCTCTCTTTAAATCGCTAATTAATTATCTAATTTTTTGAATTATGCAAAATCCCAGAGAAAAAAGAAATTTTTATCAGTTAACTGTTGTTATTCCATGGTTAATTTTACTTTAATTTACCTTTGACAAAACCTGTTTTTTCCTTAGGATCCTGTGGTGGCTGGGATTCCTGGGGAACTTGCAGTAAGACCTGTGGATCTGGATTCAAGGTTCGCAAAAGGCAGTGTCCAAGGAACAGTCTACATTTAAAAGAGCAAAAATCCAGCTGCAATACTAATCTGTGCCCAGGAGAAGGTAAAAGATAAAGACTTTTTAGGAGCTATTAATTTATTTACCAGCTGTGCTTCAAACTTGCATATGCGAAACTAGAGTGCTCTGAGGCTTCTTTTTCTACTGAGGTAGGGAATAAAAGGTCGTAGGATTTCGAAGTTATTTAATTCAATTTTTTTTCAAAATGTGGTTTTAAGTATGTGCCGATATCTCAGTCGTCTTTATACCCACCAAAAAGTAAATAACTTTTTCTTGAAATTCCACCATTCATCCTTAAGGCTGCCAAGAATCATAGAAGTCATTTAAATATTTCCAGTTGAAAATCGCGAATCAAAAATATAAAAATACTCTTATAAATAGGTTCGGCCCACCTGGCCTTAAGATTTTTGCTTGTTATAGGTTACTAAAGATTACTATCGATTACTACCATTTGTTATCGATTTTCTCAATCATTCACAATCGACAATTTTTTCTATGACTTCGATTGTCATCGATTTTCCTTAGCAATCGATAACAATCGGCGGATGATATCGACTAATTTCCGATATCGATTTCTACGCGTAGAAGAGCATGTGATGTGACCAAATAAAAGAAGCGCCTTCTCAAGTTTATTTTCACAGCGTTTTCAAATTTTTCTACGGATACTGACCATAAAGGCATGATTAATAAGGTTTTAAATAACAGATTTTTTTAATCAATATACAGTACCCTGCGAAGACAGTAGGGAAGACTGTCCGTCCCTTGCGGCGGCCGGAAAGTGCTGGAAACAAGCCATAGGGCAACAGTTCCGTCAAACATTCACCTTGTGGAATCAATGCAAGAAAAGTTGTCGTAGATGTAACGGTAAGGAAGAAATGTTCAGAGCGTTAATTTTTTTGCAAGAACATCCACAGCAGACTTTGTGTTTGTTCCATTAGTTCTTTGTGTAAGTTTCTAGAATTGCTCTTGGCTCTCAGGTTAATTCATCTCCAAAAAATTATTAGTCTTAACGAAAGCATATTATTAGCAATTTGAGTTCCCTTTTCTATTGTGCAAAAATAAGTAAACAAATAAAATAAATAAATAAAAAATTGGAATGATTAGAGCCCAGTAATGAGGAATTTAGCCGACTTTTCTTTCTTTTTTTTTCTGCAATGAGATTTCTTTTCTAACTTTCTTCTTTTTTGTTAGTGGATACTCAGTGCCAGGATAATGATCCATATTTGTGTCCGTGGCTGGCTGCTAAAAACAAGCTGTCGTGTCTAATAAAACTAAAATGTAAGTACTGAACTGAGTAGCAACTTTCCCGAGGGATGGGGGTAAGGGTGGAGAGGATAATTATTATTGTGCCAATTACAACAAGACCCACACCACGTTCGCCAACATTTGTTATCCTTCATTCTAGCCTAGACATCCAAATATCCCCTCCCTTCCAAATTACAATTCCCCTAAGGGTCTCAAAATAAACTGAAATGAGAAGCAGATTATATAGCCTGTATTGCTTGGAGAGGAGAACTTCAAAGCGTTTTATAGTAATTATACATGTAAACTATACGACATTGTAATCAAACATTTGAAATTAAAGTGGCAGAAGACAAAACAGTTAGCGATAAACAAACTGCTAGTGAAAGATCCAGGACCTCAGGATTATAATTTAAGCGCTTTTTACCCAGCCGCGTTACTTCTAAATTCGTTAGGAAATTTATCAGATTCTTTGTAAACGACATTGGCAAAGAGCTCAGTGCTCTTCCGTCCGTGTTTGAAAACTATCGTCGCTCCATTTATGCGGCGACTCGACTGAGGGCCCCGGGGTCTCCGAGGATTGGGTATCATATACCAAATTTTGTGCACCTAAACCTTCTAGATGTAAGGGACGGACCATTAGAAAAGTTATAAAACTGGATTAGAAGACGAGGAGCATTTTTTGATGAATTGCATAGCCTATAGGGATGAATTGCATAGCCTATAGGGATCCTAGGAGAGAGTTGTTCAATACGCTAAAAAAGGAAACTAATCTTATTCTTGACTCTATGACTCCAAGCTCTGCCTTCACAACGTTGATAAGTATGAAGCAAGGAGAGAAAACGCAAAAAATTGTGGCTAAATACGTATATGATCGCTTCCGCGAAAGAGAGAGATGCGTTAAATATAACCTTGTTTAATAGTTGTATAAATTTTACGAATGTACACCTCTGTAATTATTGCACTAAAATCTTTGTTATCGTTGTAAACACATGTGTCTGTAGGCGCTCTGTTGATAATAAAGCACTTATCCTATCCTATCCTATCCTAAGGGGTGGGGGGGGGGAATTTTCGAGCCGCAGGAATTTTTTTTTGTCATCAAATTCCTTGTATGATTTTTTTAAGCCACAGCATGAATATGTTTTTAGGATTAATTGGCGTGAATGAATTTTTTTTTTCATTTAATTTTCCCTTGCGCGAATATTTTTTTGTACTTCGCCCGACCCCCCCCCCCCCCATAAGTTTTCTAATGGTCCGTCCCTAAAATGCCAAAAAAAATACTATAGCAGGAAATATCCAAATCTTATATATCAGATCCCTCCACCACCACGCGCTAACTGGTTGATGATTCGTACTAATTATACTAACAAGAGACAATAAGGGGACAGAGAGGAAAACGCCCAGTCTAGCCCTTAGGATATGCAAATTTCACTAAAGTTATTTTAAGGCCAATTAAACGCTTAACATTAATCAGAAGTTGGTTTCCGCAGTGGTCTGCATACTTTTATTCATGGCCGTCAAGAGAAAATAACGAGTCATTATGCTCTCTCGGTGTGTCGTCATTACAATATTCTGCATAACTTGGTAACGTTTCTAACAGTCAATTAAAATGTGCGGACGTCCCAGGAATTAGACTTCCGTTTAAGTAAAACCTCTAAAAATAACTTACGTAAAATTCACATATCCCGGCCGACGCCCTAAGATTCCCTCTCTGTTGCATTGTTCTCTCTTGCTAACATGGACACTTTTTTTTATTTCTTCCACAGCTGTATGCAAGCAAAGCTGCAAAACGTGTGGACTTAGCGGAGGTCATATCAATAAATTTTTATATCTCATTTGTAAATCATATCAAAGCGACGCCAAGTGCACAGTCATTTTTTTTATTTCTGCACGAGAACGGAAACATATTTGCATATGAAAGAAATAGCACTAGGACTCGCTTTTAGATTGTGCTAGTAAAAGTAGCATATTATGCCAGTACCACTGCTCTTTTTTTGGCCAAATTATGCTAAAATTATGCTCATTTTTCCAAATTATGCATATGCTACTTTTTTTTAAAATTGTGCCCGTCAAAAACCATGGCAAATAAGTCTAAAAATACATTTTCTTTAATCAGACGCCGTTTATTCTTGTTAGCTATAATATATGACGGTCTCTGGCAATTGTTACTGGTTTTGGCCCGTCATTTGTCTGAGAGAGCTGTACGTTTTTGCTCGAATCGGCTGGCATAGCTGACGCCATTTTGTAGTCTTGCCTATGGGGGGTATTGGGACCGACATGGTTTGCTATGAGACTTCCGGTTCCCGTACACCCTAGTCCCAGGCCCCCATTTCCGGGCTCAGTAAACTACAAATACCGCTAAAACCTCGAACAACGTCAGCGTATAATTGGGATTTGGGAATCAAAGTGCCTGTCAAAAACCCAAAAATGTTCCGATAGTTATCAAAATATGCGAATTATGCTAGCAGTGCTACGTTTTAAAAAATGGGAAAAATTATGCCAGTTTTTTCAAATTGTGCTAAAAATTATGCTAGCACAATCTATAAAAGCCTACTCGCTTTAAAAGAGAGGCTCAATGCCTATATGAAGCTTACGCAAGTTGTGGCAAGGTTTTAAAGCTTGATTCATCCCTTAGATATTTCACTAAGAAGCTCTTAATTAAAATGCAGCCTAATCTACAACGCCTGTTCTAGATTAGGCTGCATTGCAATCTACAAAAAGAAAAATCTTAATATCCTTTTAATTACAGCTGCGTCCACCTTTCAGATATGAGGTCTGCGCTTACCGTTTTTTGTTGTATTTGATGAAGCTTTAGTCTACCCGCCCGTTGTTTCATGATCAATTATCGACTTTAAATCAGAATTTGAAGTGCCAGAGGGTACAGAGGTGGCAATGGACGGGCTAATGTTAGTTGCGTCTAACAGCTTTTGGTTTTGTCTCATCCTTATTTGAGCTCTCATGCTAACTACAAACCGTCTGCGTGTAACTGCGGTCCCTTACCATTTTGTTTTCGTTTTTCCAAAAAAATTTACTACCGGAATATAAGCTCGCTCAATTCTTTTCTCGTCCAAAACGTTTGAATTTTGACCACGTTTTGACTAATTAATTAGGAGCCTAAAATGTTGTATTCTTATACCACCAAATTGTCCAGGGGCGAATTTGTTAGACTGGCGCTTAGGCCTCCTTGCTGTTGTATTAACTATTGAATCATTTTTTTTCATGTCACTCCTATTTATTTAGGTGGTAGTAGCGTAGGCTGGGGTAGCTGGGGTAACAACAATCAAGGTGGAGGAAACGGTGGATGGGGAAGACCCAGTACCTGGGGAAGCAGCCATCACGGTGGAGGGGGAAGACCCGGTAGCTCGGGAAGCAACCATCACGGTGGAGGACACGGTGGGTGGAGAAGGCCTGGTGGCTGGGGAGTAGGTGGTGGGCGGAGACCCGGCTTTTTTGGACGTTGAAAATATGAAAGGAAAAGTAAGTATATTTCAGAAATAAAAAAAAATGGATAAATGTATTTTTTTGATATTTTGGTTGCTACATAGTCCATCCAAGAGGGCGAAAAAATAAAAAATAAGAAGAGTGAATGCAAGTACAAAATAAATTTTACATATACGAGTTTTTTGATAATTTATTTCAAAACTATTATTACATGTAACCGTTATCCGTAATTGTTTTAGTTTTCGCCCCCATAAGGGTTATGGTTGCCGAAATGTACAAAAATTCCAAAGTACTTACACCCATTCAATGCTTCATACATATTAGAAAAAGCCGCTATCAGTTCCATCTTGTGCCATATATCTTTGATGTTTTAGGTATTTGATAAATTATGCCATTTGTTGTTGGACAATTTCCTCAATATCTTTTGATAAATTAAGTTATTCGTTTGATAATTTATTGCAATATCCATTCGATAACTTATTAACTTCATTCGATAATTTAGTTCAAATCCATTCGATCATTTACTAATTCCATAATTCGCCACAATATTTACTCAACAATATGCCACAATATTCATTCGATAATTTTACTAATATTCATTCGATAACGTGTCACAATGTTCATTCGATAAATATCTGTAGACAGTCAATCCTGCACGTGACCGACTCCCCCATATTTGGACAAAAAGGGCTGGTGGTAAGTCCTAACCATGTACTTTGTTGTTTCCAAAGCAATAAAAGGGGGCGTTAGGCCTACACCACTTTTACCTCATATCAAAATGCTGCTTGTTCTGAAAGGTTCTACATTTTGACTGAGCAAATGTGATTTTAGCCGCTTGTTTCACACTGAGAAGTCATGGCACACATATCGATTTAGTATGGTTTTTGTTTCTGGTCGGCAGGATTTGCCTTGTGATGCAAGAGGATTTTCTTTGACCTCTTTTGAAGCGTAAAGCTTTTTATTACGGCAGAATGAGGGTTTTAATTTTCTCCAAAGTGACTTCTGGATCTGAATAACTAAGCGATTTTCTTTAGTCCTTCAATGTAATGTTTTTTCTCCGATCTTGTATCACGCTGGACTTAGCTCATTAGTTTTCTTTGCAGGATGTTAAATCAGTTATCACGGATGGTGATTTACAGTTCCAAAATTATAAGAATGAAGTGTAGCTTAAACTGAAGCTACAACAAGTATGGAGAATTAAATTGTCACTGTTTAAACTCCAGCTTGTTTTTCTAAAGATAATGTTAGCCTTTTGACTGGAGCGTGTAGTTGTTACTCCCTTGGTAATAGCTCTTGAAAACAACAAAGCAAATGGTTTGGGCTTAGCCACCAGGCCTTTTTGTCCAAATATGGGGGAGTCGGTCACGTGCAGGATTAAATGTTTATAGACATTTATCGAATGAACATTGTGACGCATTATCGAATGAATTTAGTAAAATTATCGAAGGAACATTGTGGTATATTGTTGAATACATATTGTAGCGAATTATGGAATTAGTAAATGATCGAATGGATTTGAACTAAATTGTCGAATGAATATTAGTAAGTCTGATCGAATGGATGCAGTAGATTATCGAACAAATAACTTAATTGGCGAAATTGTCCAACAAGAAATGGCATAATTTATCAAATACTTAAAATATCAAAGATATGTGGCACAAGATGGAACTAATACCGGTTTTTTTCTAATATGTATGAAACATTGAATGGATATAAATACTTTCGAATTTTGCTACATTTCGGCAACCATTATAGAGTTGGTTTTTCACCAAAATCTCGTTATATACCAGTCATTTTACCATTCTTTTGGAGTTGATATCTGTCTTGTTCTCTCCGTTCTCGTGTTTTAAGGGTCATTTTTTAAACTGGTATTTAAGGTCTCGTCAATACTCATTTGTCGAAAAACTCTGTGCTATGATTGTTTCTGTGCATGCATGTTTAATTCCCGGATAATTGTCCGTCTTTCAAATAAATGTGGTATTTATTTGTAGCATTTTTACCTCATAAAGTAAACTGTATGATTCCTTCTTATCTTGTTCTGGTTTTACTTTGAAGGATTGGCACTGAACTAAAGAAGAAGGTATTCCGATCCGATGGATTTGTGCTAGTTTAGGCATTTTTTAAGTCTCCAACGCTAATTTTCGTCTCGTACTTCTTCTTTTCTTCTTTACCTTTCTTGTATACGGTTTCTCCGAAAAGTTTTTCAACACCTTCACCTTTGGAAAAAAATGATCAAAATAAACTTGCAAAGTGAGCTTGTGTTAGTGCGATCCTATATGTCTTTATGTATATATATTATTTTCATCTAAGGCCTAGGCCAAACGTCGAACTTTTCATGAGAAGGACTAAACTCTAATTTGGATCAACCTAAATTAAGTTAAGATCGTATGTTGGATCAGACGTCTAACTTACGACGCGCCGAACCAATCAACTGAATCAGACCAAAAAGCAATTTTAGCCGAACGAGGCTAAATATACATTCTCATTCAAATTTTAAATTTATTAGTTTAGTTCGTTGCATGTGAAGATCGTCATTTGTCCTGGAGACGATCTTGAGACGTTAACGTTCTATCCGACTGAAGCAGACTGATAGAACGTGTTAGACGATCCAAACCTTAACTGAGCCAAACGTCGAACTTCACTAACTTTGGTCCGTGTCATTAAAAGTTCAACGTCTGGCCTAGGCGTAAGATACTCAACAATGTTATCACTAAATGATAACATGGCAAGTTGCAAGTTTTCTGAACCTGGTTGAAAAGCTTACAAGGTAATAATAACTGAGCAAAAATTTGCGCAACTTTTGCTTTGCAATGTATGAACCAGGTTCAAACTTGCAAAGTTATATAATTTGCAACGCTGTGTTGCGCTACGCGTCGTCATTGTAGACAGTCACATGTAACTATCGCCTTCACTTTTTTAAAACAAACCTAAAGCAAGGGGCGCACATACACCAACCCACGGCCTGGCCAGTACCTCACGCATGCGCAGCCGGGTAGTGGCAGCCATGGACAGAGACAGCTTGTCCGTCCATAGGCCCGACGGCTATGCCATGCTAATGAGCCCCAATAAGGGCGATACAGCTTTCCATGGCTGCCACTTCCCGGGTGATATTGTTGTGCGGGTGCGTGAGGTAGTGGCCATGCCGTGGGTTGGTGTATGTGTGCCCCTTGCTTTAAGTTTCACTTTCTTTGGATGATGATATCTTGGCCGTCTTATATTAACAAAAAAAGACATTGTTTAAGGGCCAAAACGCAGTTTATATAGAGTACCGGTCCTTCTCGCCGCGCAACTCCTTTATGCAGCTATTTCAGCTGGGCAGAGAAATTGTGCGCCTATCGAGGGAGGGAGTTGGGAGGCTAGCGTCTCCCCCTTAGGCTGATCAGCTCTTTGACTGCCGCATCCATATTTAAACTTTTTAGTTTTGTGAGTTTTTTGATGGCACTTGACGGGCTGCACACTTTCCCCAAGCCGACCGCTCATCCGAAATGTGTCACTTTGAGTAAAACAGTATAGTGGATGTGAATTATAAGGAGTATCACTTTTCCAAAAGTTAGAGAACATACTGGTCCTCTCTATCGATTTTACGTCTAGATGATATAAACAATGAAGCCATTGCTTTGTTAATGATTCAATACTTCAATAACAACCTACTATCATCTTTCAATGATTTCTTTTGTCTGAACAGAGACATTCATTAATACAACACAAGATCATTCTCTAAGGGCCTGTTTACATGAAGGTGGGGGACCCCAGACAGGTGAGGTAACCCCCTTAAGTGGGGTTAAAAAAATAACCCTCCTTTACATGCAATCTTACAACCCCGCCATCCCGGGGTGCACTTTCTCAAGATTACTGAATGGTCGCTAAGCACGTAAACAAGAAAAATGCTCGAAAACCACGTTTTTTGGTGATTGATGCTCTTCTACACTCGCTTGCAGCTCTTGCTGCAACCTCCAGTGCTGTGGCTTTCTATTGTTACCTTTAATAATGATGGAAAGCTACCGCCATAGTGAATTTTGCGGGAATTCAGTATCGCGAATCCGACCCCGGCTAGGCGGGTTACCCCACCTTGAAACGTTTACATGGCAAAATTTGACCCCGGCTGAGAGGGTTGCCCGGTCTGGCAGACCGGGCTACCCGCCTTGGCAGGTCATCCCATCTATCATTTAAACGTGATCAAATTAAAATGAGAGTTTATATGGACAGGCGGGTTACCCCACCTTAGCGGGTTACCTCACCTACCTGAAGTCTCCCACCTCCATGTAAACAGGGCCTAACGTTCACAAATTCCAAGCACGAATCAACTCCCAAAAACACTCAGTAAAATACCATAGAGTTTCAATACGCATTAACTTGACAAAATCTATCAAAGAAATTAAGACATCCAATTTATTCAGGAAAAAATTAAACCTCATTTTCGCCTCAAACAAGAAAGTTATTTGCTTAAATGATAAGTTTCAGTTAGTTCTCTAATTACTATAATCCTCGTAACCATATCCATTTTATGATCTTAAAAATAAACTTGTCCAGGGGCTCTCCATGTAAAGCCCAAAAAGGTTTGCTGAGAGATCCTGCCCAGGTATAATTATCGTATAATTGTTCTGCAATAAGTCTGTGAAAGGGCAAATAAATGACATCATGACAATCTGATATTTACCCAAAATGTGACAAAACGTAACCTCTCCTCCCTACTTCGAAAAATCCTAGGTTCGCCGCCAATGATTATTCTTATCAAAACCAAAATACTTAACAATTAATGATTGAGGCTGAGTATCTTATGAAGAATTATTGAGATCGATACGAAAGCCGCATTCAATAATTGTTTTATTATTCATTTGAATTAATTCCTAGTTTAAAAACAAAGCTAAAACATGGTTACCTCTATCGATGTAAAGTTCACCTTCGATAGTGCACGTTTAGGGTTTTTCAGCTCCGCAAATGTTCTCCAAATAGCAGATGTCGCCCTTCCAGTTGTTTCTTGCTGTTCTTGCTGTTCATGCCACGTTTTTAGCTATAATTTTGCCTAGTTCTAACTGTTGAAAAGAGTGAAATGTCCGCCATGTTTTTGTTTTTACAACCAAAACAACTCAACCTCGTCCCCAGGTCTTCTCGGTTAACGTGCCTTAACCTGCAAAAATGCTCATGTCATTTACTCGTTAAACATAAAATTCTTCCAAATTTGGTCATCAGTAACTGGTTATGGTGAATTATGCGTGTGTTTTTAGCCAATCAGAATGGGGAAAATATTTTGAATGAATAACAAATGTATTAAATCCTCGAGAGAAGCAGCTGAAATGGAAATATATTTTCAAATCATAGATGGTTCTTTGCATCTATTAGACCCAGCACTCTTGTACTTTTCAAAGCACAATTCATTTGTGATGCATTCAAGTTAGTTTTTTTTGAAGTACTGTTTTCAGAAGAAGTAAAAAAGGATTTTCTCGTGGATTCTCATGGAATGAATTTTAATGTTACTGGGAAAAAAGAGAATTATTATCAAAAGAGGGTAAATTAATCCTCTCGTTTTTATACATAGATTAATCATATCCATAGGGCAAATCATCAAGTGGTGTCCTTTGGATTTCCGTTTTGGGGGCTAAGCAGAATATTTCCCAGTAACCTGTCGAGTATCGGGTGTTTCTGGGAAAAAGGGCGCAGAGAGAAGCGAAAAGGGGAGAGAGAAAAAGTGGAGAAACGCAATTTTTTTTTTCATCCCTCCCTCCTCCGCACTCTAAGATCTCCTCTAGCCCTTAGTCTCTAACTATACATCTTTCAATTGTTTTTTGTAAGTTTAATAATAATAATAATAACAATATTTTATTTTGATGATAAGTAATAATTTTATTATTTTTATAAAAATATGTACATAATTTACAGAAATATTTGGGGTAAGAATTAAGCACTATATAACATTAAGAATAGTATAAACAAGAATCGCCGAAAGGCGATTTTTAACTGGGCTGCAAAGGGGCTATTTTTTCTGAGGGGAGGGGGCGGCTATACACACTCAGGCTACCATAAAACCTTGTCGGCAACCATTGCATGCAACAGAATCTCATGTGAGACTGAAACATAAACTCATTCAGAACATTGTACCCTTTTGAAAGACTTTCGTAACCAAAAAAAAAGAGTACCATTTTCAAGTGGGGGCTGTATAATAACTTTTAAATTCCACCATTATGAATAAAAATAAACAAGTTAGCCATTAATTCTAAAGGAAACAATTTGCATTATTTCCACGCACCCCTCCCCCAATCCCTCTGTGCCCCAAAATATAGCGTGACGGTATAACGTGACTAATTTGACGTAACCGGAAATTCCAAAAATTGTTGTCCTTCTACGAGCATAAAATGCGACAGACTGAGCTGATTTACACTAGACAGAAATATTGTATTGTATGAAAACCAGAAGTATACTAAAACAGACAGTTAACTGCCCATTGATCCCGCCTGATCCAGAGGCCTCACTGACTGCACGGAGACTTTACTGCGCTTTTCACCCTTCACAATTGTGTTTATCGCTGCCGTCAATCATAATTACGATCACAAGCAACGAACCTTGAAACAGAGAAACACACAAAACGGATCGAAATCCACAAATCACAAACCATGACCTTTTGAACCCGTGAAGTAAAGTTTTGTTTCCTAAGGGTCCGTTAAGATGACTGACGGCAGCGAAAACCGCAATCGTCGGTTGGGTTCTGAACTTCAGAATTCGCATGTTTGTGAAAAGTGCGATCCTAATTTGCGGTCCACAGTCTACATGAAAACGCACTATTTTTTCCACAAGATGAAAAGTATTCAGTTTTAAGATTTTCCTCACGGTATTTTTCTCTAACTTAAAGGAATAAAATCCTTTGCATTTTGAGACCTAAAAAAGTTTAAAGATTTCTCGCTCGCATGTTGCGTTCACCAGCACGCACTTCAAACAATGTAAATAGATGAAACGATCGATAACATATCTTTTACCTGATACCGATGTGAGTTAAAAATTCGCTCCAGTTCTGTTTGCCTCACCCAAGACTACCTTTTCTTCATGGAAGATAACTATAACTCGTCCGAGGTTTTTGTGCCAGCTAAACAATATGGAAACACTATTCACAGTGACTCCTTGGATATTAAAAAGACTGAACGTGACGCACTATTATGCCTTTGTTTACTTCTGATCACATCTTCAAGCGAAGTCTCTCTTTTCAAGCGATTCATCTCAATGCACAATAATTGACCCTTCTATTAGTTAAAATCCTATGGTTCATTTATATTAATGCTGTTTTTGCCCCTCACATTGACTGTGTTCGTTCGTATTCAAAACACCTTTACGAAAATAAAGGTCGTATAAGTCATGTGTGATATGTTTCGAGATAAATGGATTATACGCTTTTTTAAGTTTCCATTTTGCGGTGACTTCAGTTTACATCTCCATAAAATGGTAAAAGAAATATCAAGAAACATCACGAGAGCTGAAAATTTTCAAAGGTATGTTTCTGAAACTCGCTAATGCTGACATCAATATAGCGTGCTTGCTGAATGGGCGAAAACACAGAATTGTGATCACAAGATCTTGTACAAATTTAATGACAGAAGCTTAGCAAGATACAGATACAAACAAAAGCAAACCCCCTGAAACCTCGACGTGGGCTACACTTGTATGCTCTACTCAGTCACCAAGCCTTGTCAGTAATAGCTCCTATTTTCCTCATGTCGCTCTCTGTGAAGCTCCCGGATGGGATGTCCCGGAGAAGCTTTAAACTTGTGTGCGAGATTCTCAGAGTTTCTATTTTTGTCCGTGTCTTCTTTATCCTCAGTATCCGAAATTTAGATCTCCAAAGTGGCGTGTGTTGCATTAAATAGAAGGAAATATTTAAAGGAAAAGCCAGTCTTCTAACATGGCAAAGTTGTCACGTCCCTCGCTTTATATGGACGTGCGTCACATCAGGATTCATCTGCCATTCATCGGCAACTGAGTTGTTCGCTTCACTGACTATGACGGCTTACAATCAAGTCTTCAGCCATAGTGTCGTCAACTGGTGAAATACTTTGCTCATAAATTGTGCTTCTTAATTGCTCATGTACTACATCGATCGATAGTTCACGAAGCAGCCACGGCGTTCCAAACCTGGCGCTCACAGTCATCTTTTCAGTCTTTTAGTGTGAACCTACCGTGAACGGCGTGTCGGTTTGAATGCAACGCGAGCATTTCTCTGAGTTTCCCAGCGCCAACATCATCTAACTGAATTAAACTCGAACAATAAAAAAATTATAAAGTTACTCCCATGGTCGAATCGCTTCGAACAACGCAAATAGCCTTCTTCAGGTTCGCAACGCCTTGTGGGTTTTTCAGGGGAAGCGCAGACAAGGTACAAAAAGTATCCGTGCATGGGTTCATGCAAGAGAAAATCCTATGAAACCATTTGTGAGAACATCGTTTCTACGTATCAGACCCTCGTGTTTTCCCTCCCCCGGATGACCACTTTTTGACACCGACGAACGAAAACCCATTTTATGACTGGGCTTGCCGGGCAGCCCAGTAATAATAAAAATAGCAATCACTGTGTCAATAACGATTTCACAAATACATTTCTTGCGGCTCAGATGCGGTCACTAACTCTTGCATGGAGTCCAGAGTTTTAAATTAAGTCATTACCAATTTGTCTCTGATATTAAAAAAAAAAAAACAAGTTAAAAAGAATAAAAGTCTCTTATTCCTAAATTCCTAATTCCTTAAATAATAATAATAATAATAATAATAGTAATAATAATAATAATTAAAAATTTATAACGCGCCTTTTCCATGCAAATATCATCAAAAGCGCGTAAGAACCGATGCTGTAAATGTTAAAAGAAAGTAGCGAGGAACATTAGATATAAGCCGAGCAGCTGCATTCTGCAAGCGTTGCAGTTTAAGTAGATGAACAGAGCGTAAACCAAATAGAGGGCTAGCGCTGTTACAGTAATCACAAAAGTGCGTGCAGATTCCTGCGACAGATACTTTCGGATACGTCGAATATTGTATAAATGGAAAAACCCAGATTTGCAAGTTTTGTGGATCTGTTCCTGGAGATTCAGATTAGAATCGAACCATGACCCTAAATTTCTTACCACAGTGACAGGAACAACGTCAATTCTTCCTACGGTAAGGCTTATTTCTCGACTTAAAATTTTTCATTGCAATAAAGACAATTCTTTTCTTTGTCTGGGCTTTTTTAACCAAATACGTGCAAGTGCGACTTTAGACAATACAGAACTTTCCGTAAATGTTAACGACGTTGTTTTAAGGTGGCCCGAACCTATTTATATGCGGGTTCAGTGGTTATGTTTTTGAATCGAGTTTTTCGGCAGGAAAGATTTAACCGATTTCTATATATGATTTTTAGCATCCGTAATAAAGAATAGTCGAACTTTAAGACACTGTTAGTCATTTTCTTGTAGGTATAAAAAAGTTCGAGATATATCGCCACACTACGTTCAAAACCACATTTTTACAAAAAGTGTCAATGACTTCGAAGTCTTCGAAACCCTAAGACAGATTTTTCTCTAACTTCAGCAAATACGCCTCAGAGCTCTCTAGTTTTATATCTGCAAGTTTAAAATCAATCGTGACCGTAGAACTCGCTGCACAAATAACTGGTCAAATTAACCTTAAAATGCAACGCTAACACATTTGTGAAAGTTGACACGTAAATAGAGCCGGAAAAATGCCGACGGACTTGCCCAAAGTTTTAGTTGCAAGAAACTGGGTAATCAGAAACCTACGGCGCATACAGTTTGCAATGCAAGAGGAACAACTTTATGCTGAATGCAAGCAAGATGAACGAACATATACATCTAGTTATCAAAGTTACTATGTGTTTACCCTTCTCTTTTCGAAAAAAAATCTCAACAAAGCAAGATACCGTAAAATTTCGAAAATAAGCCCCTCTATGTATAAGCCCCTCCAAATATAAGCCCCCCAAACTGGTGACGCAAAAAACCCTCCGTTAAATCGCCCCTCCAAATATAAGCCCCCGGGGGCTTGTACGTGGAAAATTGCTCTCAAATACAAAGTAAAACAAAGCAAAAACGGTAAATTTACTTCGAACTATAAGGCTAGTCCAATCGATTCGTAAACGCAAATTTCCCTCTGTAGAGAAGCCCCTCCGAATAAAAGCCCCTCCAAAAATAGGCCCCTCAAAAAGTTAAGGGCCTTTGAAAAATATAGGCCCCGGGGCTTATTTTCGGAATTTTACGGTATAGCATCTACAGAAATCTCCTACCAGTTTTTAGCACCGAAGGTTCCCGTCAAGAGGAGAAAAAAAGCCACCAACTCCAGTACTTCAACCGATCCATTTTCAGCTGCAACGAAAACCCTTATATTAGGTAATTTATTCAAACTTGTAAGATTTGCCAACACATTCGCACGATACCGTATGTATTATTATTATTGGTTTCCTCCAAAACAACGTTCTTTTTTCAACAGAATAGCTCCTGAGCAACGTACTTGTTTTAACATGAAAGTAGGTTTTGGTAATGAATTGTTAGAATCAATTTAAATGTTAATATTTCAAATTCTTTATTCTTCATATTAGATTTGTTAGTAATGAAATAATCATAACGAAGTTTAATTTCATCTTTCCTATGGCGTTTCTCAGTATAAAGGTGAAACTAAAAGGTTGTTACATAAGATACATCAAATTTGATTTTTTTTTAAATTTTTCATTGTTTTTGAAGTCTTACCGGTTTCTTAGAAGAAAAAAAGATCATTTATAGATATCATTTAGATTTGTTAGTAATGAAATAATCATAAAGGAATTCAATTTGGTTTTCAGCCGAAGTCCGCAAACCTTGATTCTGACTTAGGGCCTGTTTACGTGGAGGTGGGGGACCCCAGGTAGGTAAGGTAACCCACTTAGGTGAGGTAACCCGCCTGCCCATATATGTTATCACGTTTACATGTTAGGTGGGGTAACCCGTCCCATGTTACCTCACCTACCTGGGGTCTCGCACCTTCATGTAAACGGGCTCTTAATTATATTGTAAAATTATTAAACGTTACAGATTGATACCTTTTGCAGCAAAATATGACAAAAGTCGTAGGAAGATTACACAAATGTTATAGCAGGCGTGCAATGAAACAACTCCTTATTTCTTGTCTCAGATAGCTGTCATTCGGTTCACAGTGTGGTAAATGAAATAAATTCTGCGCATCGCGTGGCCGTCTGGAAAGAAAACAGTGGACATTGCGAAAAAGGAGACACCAAATTTCAAATAAAAAACGTAACATAACAAAACCCATGTTATGTTATTGACATGTTATATCTATATGACTTCTTTCTCTCTCGATCTCTAGCACAAACCTTGGACACTGACTTAAGTCTGTTGTATCCTATAATATTCAACCCTCCTTCCGCCGCCGTCTGGACGTATCAGGTCCAAGTTTTACGGAAACCTGTTTCAACCTTACTGTCTTTAATACCTCATAAGACCCATCTCATAATCAAATGACTTTACTGTGTCTACAACGTATTTGAATTACCTAAGGTTTTCAATAGCCAAGAGGTTCTTTAGCAAATTTCCTTTATATGTCAGTGTAAAAGCTTTTTGTGATAAAACTGAAGACATCAGAAAGTTTAATTTCATCTCTTTGATGCCATACGTATTATGAAAATGATAGGAGGTAGTTAGATGAAAGTTCCAGAGTAATTGGTTTTTGCCAAAACAACGTTCTGTTTTCAACCGAATAGTTTCTGTGCAACGTACTTGTTTTTACGTGAAAGGAGGTTTTGGTAATGAATTGTTAGTGGCAATTTAAATGTTAATATTTTAAATTGATTCTTCACATTAGATTTGTTAGTATTGAAATAATCATAACGGAAAAGAATTGTAATTTTTTCTTTTTTATGCTTCTCCCATTATGAAAGTAAAGTAGTGCGTTAAATTGGATTTTTTCATTAACATTGTTTTTGAAGTCGTAGGGTCTCTTAGCAAAAATGTTTTGTACACGTAACGAGATTTGTTTGTGATGGATTAATCATAACGGAATTCACATAAATATAGGAGAGAAAACAGGCAATTTAACAAGTCATAGGCTTGAGTCTTCTCCTTGCTCTATCTCATCCACATCGGGTAAGTCAGATAACTAAGTTTATCGGTATCTGATGAGGTGTATATGTTGTTTTACTAAAGATCCCAACCCTAACTAAATGGATTTGATTTTTATTTTTGAAGGCGTTTTGTGAAAATCAGACACTTACAAAAAAGCCTGAAGTAGCCGATTTAAAAGGCCAGAGCCTGAAAGTTAATAGGGAAAAATAGTCAAGGTGCATTTGATACAAAACTTTTGTGTGAAATTGTTTCTTGAAACTGCCGCTTTAACGAACATCTTACAAGTTAAATTGCCTGCCATAGAATTATCTTAACAAAGTATTGCATTGTCAGCGTGGTATTTCAAAGTTATTAATGCTATTATAAAGGTGCATACTTCGTTTTGTTTTTCAGTTTTTTAAAATCATTCTGTCGTCCAAAAAGACTGAGAGATGAATTTTTTGATTATTGTGGTTGTCAATATCCTGGCTGTGGGTTATGCTACGCCGGACAAGGAGGCAGGGTTGAAAGTTGAGGATCTTGCAATCCGAAAATGGCGTAAAGGTGATCATACTTAAGGGGTCTAAAGGCTACTTCTACCGAGAAATTTTGAAGTTAAGAATTCTGAAATTGCAAGATGCAACTGAAACCAAATAATTTTCTTTGATAACTAGTTGTAACTAACAGTAATGCAAAAAAGTTTATCTATTTCATTACCGCTTGAAACTGAAACGTTCTATTTGGTTTCTTCTATGTTCACCGAAAGACAGGTAAAATATTGGCGTTAAATCTTTATTGGTAACGTTAACGTCTTCCTAGTAAATTCCAATAATTTTGATTTTAGGAAGAACAATCAAAAGAAAATTATTCATGTGAACGGGACAATTCTGTATGAAGATTGACAGTCACTGATATTAAAGACATTCATAAATCTCAATTTGTCTCATAAAATTTTATCACTGACAGTTTTTAACTCAGAATTAGGCATCTCCGCCCAACATCACAGTTCTTTGGCGGCATTTAGCATGAGTTTTTAACAAGACAGGTCTTGTGAAAAATGAGCCCTTTGGACCAGGAAAAGAACAAAAATGCACAAGAGACAGTCAGTTTTTTGAAAATGTAATCACCGAAGTTTGTTAAAATGTATCAGAGCAATAAATAGCTGAAGAGCTACTGACGTAGAAGGGTTCTGTCTCCTGAAAGCGTTTTGAAAAATCGATCAAAAAGTACTTGGAAGTAGAGAAGGCATACACCAACCCCCCCTTCTTCCTTCCAACTGTACGTGGAAGGTATAAGACACCAATTTATCATTTTACAGGCAGGCGAAATACCTGTGTGAAACTGAACCAAGGGGCCAAGTGCATAAGAGGTAAACGCTGTAAAGGTGGTTTTGAAGCGTGCCCTGGTAAGTTCTCCTGCGGGAAGAAAAAGAAAGTATGTTGCTGTCCGAAAACGGAGCCAACGCCTAATCCGAAGACTGAGCCGACGACTGCGGCGAAGACCGCGCCAACGACTGCGCCGACGACTGCGCCGACGACTAACGAGCCGACGACTGGCAAGCCGACGACTGGCGAATCGACGACTGCCGAGCCGACGACCGGCGAGCCGACGACTGCCGAGTCGACGACTGCCGAGCCGACGACTGCCGAGCCGAAGACTGAGTCAATGGCTTTATCAGGTAAATTAAGGCCTGGTTTTATATCACTTTTGATTCTTAAGCTCAGTTATCAAAAATCAAAGTTAAAGGCATCTGAGAGGAATAGCGAATGGTAAAATAAACTAAAATACGAAAACTAGAGGAACGATTTTCAAATTGTCTGATCACGTGATTGACCATATCCCCTACTTTTTGAAGATTAAAACCAACGATTTCCACCACTTGTCTACATGTGCAGCTTCAGTTTCTTTTTACCAAACAATAAATACAGAGGGTATATACGAAATCAGCTTGGAACGTGTCGAAGCTTTACATTTATAAGAACAATTCGTGTTCATGATCAGTAACTGGTGCTAGTCCTCCTCTTATCATTATTTTGAACAAGAAAAAGACGTTAGGCCTAGTCGTATACCTACCAGTTTTACAAGAACACTATTAGTTGGCGTTGTCTGGATCTTTAGAACGAACGGCTTTTGCTCTGTAACTAGCGGGTAGAAATTTTGGGTCGAAGAATTTTTGGAGAAAACAAGGCGAGACTGGTCACGTGATGAAATTGAAAGCAATTCCCTACATTAAATTTCAAGAACTCTTTGTCAGTATAGTCAGTATTAAACTATTAGCCCTAGGATATCTTGAAAACACTTAACTATAGACAAAGTTAACCCCTTTGCATATTGTCTCCTTAACTGGTATGTTTTTTAGCCTTCGCAAAAGTTAAATCAAAGTAAAAACTATGGGAAACTTGTCTAGAAAACAGTCATGCGATGAAATAAAATATTTATCTTATATATAAGTTGAAATGATTTTGCCAAGAAAAAACATGTACCTGTCAAAACACGCTTTGTGTATTCACGAGTTCATTTTCTAAAGATATTTTTCGTTACTCCTTTTTATTATCATACTAACAATGCAGGCTGTTTTCTTGGCGTGCTTTTCGTTTGTAGTTTGTAAAGAAAGATATAGAGCCGCGCGAAAGCTAAAGGGTTTTCTGCCCTCCTTCCTCCGCCCCCACGCCTATCTTTCACCCCAGTTCAGCAGTTATTCAGCTTTCGCGCGCTAACCTGAGATCAGACTCTATTTTAGTTTACTTAGGGGGTGTTTACATGGAGGGAGGAAGATCCTTAAGATCCTGGAAGGTGGATCATCCTAGCGCCATATGTTTTTTGTATTCAGTTTACATGCGGAAGGTTGAATTGTCCCTAGAGCTAGGATCTTCCTAGCTGAGAGGTAGGAAGAACCTAGTACTAGGAAGATCCTAGCACCATGTAAACTGCTTTCGCTAGGAAGATCCTAGTACTAGGGACAAACCACACAAAAATGGCGGCGGGTAGTTCAGCGGGTAATCTTTAATCTTTAATTCCTTTTTTACTGTTAACCACACGGACCGAAATTTCTGCATGTAAACGCAACCAAAAGTTGTTTCGCCTTCTAGAATCTTCCTAATCTGGGATATTCTAACCGTCATGTAAACGGGCCCTTCCTTTACGCGGCTGCCTCTACTTTATGATCCACAAACGAAAACCTCACCCAAAAAACTGCCCGCAACGCAGGCTACTAGTCAGAATTACTCGCGAAGCAAGCGACGTTTGTGCTACATACAATAATATGAATAATGAAAACAAATGACGCTAGTTACAGCAGTGATACAGATTGTATATTTCAGTGCCTTGATAACTTTCCAAGACTACCGGCTATAACAAAGGATGCTAGTCACTGTAAGTGAAAAGTTTACCTGGAACTATTCGAGATAAACGCAAAGTTTGAGATACTTTTGAGTAAACGAGTGTTGGAGGGCGCGGGTCAAAATGAAATATTAGAGACCTTTAGCATCAGGTAAACCGCAAACCGCAGTTACGCGTTTGCAGTTTCGCGTTGCCGAGATTTCAAACTTTAGCAAGGCGTTCAGTTCAGTTCAGTTCATTTTTATTTAGCCAAAAAACAATACAATACAAGAATACATATAGGAATTGTAAGGTTGCACGGGAACCCAGAAGAAACCAGAAGGCTTTATGAAGCCTGGGCTCCCTAGTCTAAAAGAGATAAGCAAAATAAAATGATATTCGCGGAGTGATACGTTAAAAATAGGAACCAAACAGAGACTGAGTTAAGTTATGAATTCAGAAACAAGATAGAAAAAAAAATTTAACTCTGGATTTGAACAGAATACTTTCCTTTGTTAGTACGGCAGAAAGGAATATAAAATTGATTTGAACTACGCGTTCACTGTTTAGGGCCGCCATGTTGTTTTCATCAAGTCGAAGTGCATCACTTTAATCGCCAAAACTCAGCAATAATTCATTGATTCGAGATCAAAAATCCAAAAAACACATCGCAAGCGGATACAAAAAACCAGTTCATACCTTTAAACGAGAGGCTGTGCAATTTTTTGTGACAAAAAACCTTGCGGTAAATCACTTAATAAATTTTTAGCGAGAAACAACATAAACAAACATGATAATCTTGAGCTACCCAACGATTCCATGAGGCTCATATTTTAAACAAATCTAGATTTTTTCTGATATACTGACTTTTATTTCAACTGTATGAACGTTCCTACATATACGCGTGAGATACTGCATTTACAATAGCCCTTGCACAGAAATTGCGTTGTAAGTGCTGTACTCACTAACTCTGTAACACATTCTCTGAGCTGTATCGCTTTTCCGCCATTTCAAAGTCAAGCTCAAAGAAATGTCGCAGCGATGATTGTTATCCACTTCCAATTTCAGCCAGCAGATGGCTTCGTTTAATGATCCTTTTCAACTCGACCAACGGTATTTTTATTTCTCAATGCCCAGAATGTCAGGATGCTCTGGGCATGGAAAGCGGTGAGATCTCAAATGGACAGGTTAGTGCTTCTTCGGAGTGGGATGGCAATCATGCTGCCATCCAGGCAAGACTCTACTTTGAAGCAGCTTCCGGCAAAGCAGGATCATGGTCAGCTAAATACAATAACCTGGACCAGTGGCTGCAGATTGATTTGGGCAGTAAGCACGAGGTAACTGGCCTAGCAACGCAAGGCAGAAATGGATACGGCCAGTGGGTAACCAAGTACAAAGTGCAGTACTCAGTCAACGGTGTGAACTTTCAATACTGCATGGAGCAAGGACAGGCCGCAATCAAGGTAAAATCATTTTCTACCCGGACACAAACTCTTCTAACCCAATTAAGGTTCCTTCACATATCCACTATTATGTAATGTAGACGGGCAAAGCCAAACACCAAGCCCACAAACCAACCCAAAGTAAACATCTTTACTCCGGTAATCTCTTATTTCTTATACACTTGTGCAAAACGCTGCTATTGGTAGGTTTCTAACCCTCCCAACTTCTAACCTATACATAGTTGAAGGACCTTTTGCAAACAAAGTGGACGTTTCATTTTTAGGAGTTTGTTGGAAACGCAGACCAGGACACTGTGGTCTACCACAAGCTGAGCCAAGCAATCAAAGCACGCTACATCCGTTTTCGACCAACAGCCTGGCACGGTCACATATCCATGAGAGTGGAGGTGTATGGATGTAAAGGTAACGCTGCATTGTCATAAACAAAGTTAGCCTACCACTTTTTGGCAGTTCTCTTTCATGCGCGTCAAAAATTGGCACATGTAGCCACAAAAAACAAAAACAACAAAACAAAAACAAAAAACAAAAAACGCTCATCGCCTGGCGTTGTTATCCTACAAGTTCTCAGTACATGAAAATTTTCTACCCGCTCTTAAAATAGCCCTTGCACAGAAACTGCTTCGTCAGTGGTCTGCTCGCTAGCTCCGTAACAAATTCTTTGAACTATATCGCTTTTCTGTCATTTTAAAGTCTCGCTCAAAGTAATTGGGAAGCGATGATTGTTGTGCAGTTGCAATTTCGCACCACAACACATCTAGCAGGTGGCTTAACTTAATGATCCTTTTGAAGTTGAAAAACGGTCCGTTTTATTTCTCAATTTCCAGAATGTCAGGATGCTCTGGGCATGGAAAGCGGTGAGATCTCAAATGGACAGGTTAGTGCTTCTTCGGAATTGGATGGCAATCATGCTGCCATCCAGGCAAGACTCTACTTTGAAGCAGCTCCCGACAAAGCAGGATCATGGTCAGCTAAATACAATAACCTGGACCAGTGGCTGCAGATTGATTTGGGCAGTAAGCACGAGGTAACTGGCCTAGCAACGCAAGGCAGAAATGGATACGGCCAGTGGGTAACCATGTACAAAATGCAGTATTCTGACGACGGTGTGAACTTTCAATACTACATATACATGGAGCAAGGACAGGCCGTAATCAAGGTAAAATCGTTTTCTACGCGGACACAACTTCTCTTAAACTAATTAACGTTTCTTCACATATCCACTATTATGTAATGTCGACGGGCAAAGCCAAACACCAAGCCCAAGAAACAACCCAAAGTAAACATCTTTACTCCTGTAATCTCCTATTTCTTATGCACTTGTGCAAAACGCTGCTGTTGGTAAGTTTCTAAGCCTCAAAACTTCTAACCTATACATAGTTGAAGGACCTTTTGCAAACAAAGTGGACGTTTCATTTTTAGGAGTTTGTTGGAAACGCAGACCAGGACACTGTGGTCTACCACAAGCTGAGCTATGCAATCAAATCACGTTACATCCGTTTTCAACCAACAGCCTGGCACGGTCACATATCCATGAGAGTGGAGGTGTATGGATGTAAAGGTAACACTGCATTTTCATCAACAAAGTTAGCCTACCACTTTTTGGCAGTTCTCTTTCATACGCGTCAAAAATTGGCACATATAGCCAGACCAAAGAAAAACAATAGCAAAAAAAACAGGAAACAAAAAAACGCTCGTCGGCCGGCGTTGAGATCCTACAAGTTCTCAGTACATGAAAATTTTCTACCCGCTCTTAAAATAGCCCTTGCACAGAAACTGCTTCGTCAGTGGTCTACTCGCTAGCTCCGTAACAAATTCTTTGAACTATGTCGCTTTTCCGCCATTTCAAAGCCTCGCTCAGAGAAATTGGGAAGCTATGATTGCTGTCCAGTTGCAATTTCGCGCCAAAACACATCTAGCAGATGGCTTCATTTAATGAATCTTTTTGAAGTCGAAAAACGGTCCGTTTTATTTCTCAATTTCCAGAATGTCAGGATGCTCTGGGCATGGAAAGCGGTGAGATCTCAAATGGACAGGTTAGTGCTTCTTCGGAGTGGGATGGCAATCATGCTGCCATCCAGGCAAGACTCTACTTTGAAGCAGCTTCCGGCAAAGCAGGATCATGGTCAGCTAAATACAATAACCTGGACCAGTGGCTGCAGATTGATTTGGGTAGTAAGCACGAGGTAACTGGCCTAGCAACGCAAGGCAGAAATGGATACGGCCAGTGGGTGACCAAGTACAAAGTGCAGTTCTCTGACAACGGTGTGAACTTTCAATACTACATGGAGCAAGGACAGGCCGTAATCAAGGTAAAATCGTTTTCTACCCGGACACAAACTCTTCTAACCTAATTAAGGTTCCTTCACATATCCACTATTATGTAATGTCGACGGACAAAGCCAAACACCAAGCCCAAAAACCAACGCAAACATCTTTACTCCTGTAATCTCCTATTTTTTATGCACTTGTGCAAAACGCTGCTGTTGGTAGGTTTCTAAGCCTCACAACTTCTAACCTATACATAGTTGAAGGACCTTTTGCAAACAAAGTGGACGTTTCATTTTTAGGAGTTTGTTGGAAACGCAGACCAGGACACTGTGGTCTACCACAAACTGAGCCAAGCAATCAGAGCACGCTACATTCGTTTTCGACCAACAGCCTGGCACGGTCACATATCCATGAGAGTGGAGGTGTATGGCTGTAAAGGTAACACTCCGTTTTCATCCACAAAGTTAGCCTACCACTTTTTGGCAGTTCTCTTTCATACACGTGAAAAATTGGCACATGTAGCCATAAAAAACAAAAACAAAAACAAAACAAAAACAAAAAACAAAAAACGCTTATCGCCTGGCGTAGTTATCCTACAAGTTCTCAGCACATGAAAATTTTCTACTTGCTCTTAAAATAGAACTTGCACAGAAACTGCTTCGTCAGTGGTCTACTCGCTAGCTCCGTAACAAATTCTTTGAATTGTATCGCTTTTCCGTTATTTCAAAGTCTCGCTCAAAGAAATCGGGAAGCGATGATTGTTGTGCAGTTGCAATTTCGCACCACAACACATCTAACAGGTGGCTTCGCTTAATGATCCTTTTGAAGTCGAAAAACGGTCCGTTTTATTTCTCATTGTCCAGGATGTCAGGGTGCTCTGGGCATGGAAAGCGGTGAGATCTCAAATGGACAGGTTAGTGCTTCTTCGGAGTGGGATGGCAATCATGCTGCCATCCAGGCAAGACTCTACTTTGAAGCAGCTTCCGGCAAAGCAGGATCATGGTCAGCTAAATACAATAACCTGGACCAGTGGCTGCAGATTGATTTGGGTAGTATGCACACCTTGGTAACCGGCCTAGCAACACAAGGCAGAAATGGATACGGCCAGTGGGTAACCAAGTACAAAGTGCAGTACTCAGTCAACGGTGTGAACTTTCAATACTACATGGAGCAAGGACAGGCAGCAATCAAGGTAAAATCGTTTTCTACCCCAACACAAACTCTCCTAACCTAATTAACGTCCCTTCACATATCCATCATTCTGTAATGTCGACGGGCAAAGCCAAAACTCAAAGCCCAAAAACCAGCGCAAAGTAAACATCTTTACTCCTGTAATCTCCTATTTTTTATGCACTTGTGCAAAACGCTGCTGTTGGTAAGTTTCTAAGCCTCACACTTTGGAGGACCTTTTGCAAACAAAGTCGACGTTTCATTTTTAGGAGTTTGTTGGAAACGCAGACCAGGACACTGTGGTCTACCACAAGCTGAGCCATGGAATCAAAGCACGTTACATCCGTTTTCAACCAACAGCCTGGCACGGTCACATATCCATGAGAGTGGAGGTGTATGGATGTAAAGGTAACGCTGCATTTTCACCAACAAAGTTAGCCTACAACTTTGGCAGTTCTCTTTTATACGCGTCAAAAATTGGCACGTGTAGCCACAAAAAAAAACAAAACAAAAACAAAAACAAAACAAAACAGAAGAAAAGCAAAACAAAAAACAAAAAAAAACGCTCGTCGGCCGGCGTTGAGTTCCTACAAGTTCTCGGTACATGAAAATTTTCTACCCGCTCTTAAAATAGCCCTTGCACAGAAACTGCTTTGTCAGTGGTCTACTCGCTAGCTCCGTAACAAATTCTTTGAACTATATCGCTTTTCCGTCATTTCAAAGCCTCGCTCAAAGAAATTGAGAAGCGATGATTGTTGTCCAGTTGCAATTTCGCGCCACAACACATCTAGCGGGTGGCTTAATGTAATGACCCTTTTGAAGTCGAAAAACGGTCCGGTTTATTTCTCAATTTCCAGAATGTCAGGATGCTCTGGGCATGGAAAGCGGTGAGATCTCAAATGGACAGGTTAGTGCTTCTTCGGAGTGGGATGGCAATCATGCTGCCATCCAGGCAAGACTCTACTTTGAAGCAGCTTCCGGCAAAGCAGGATCATGGTCAGCTAAATACAATAACCTGGACCAGTGGCTGCAGATTGATTTGGGCAGTAAGCACGAGGTAACTGGCCTAGCAACGCAAGGCAGAAATGGATACGGTCAGTGGGTGACCAAGTACAAAGTGCAGTTCTCTGACAACGGTGTGAACTTCCAATACTACATGGAGCAAAGACAGACCACAATCAAGGTAAAATCATTTTCTACCCGCACACAAACTCTCCTAACCCAATTAACGTTCCTTCACATATCCACTATTGTGCAATGTCGACGGGTAAAGCCAAACAACAAGCCGAAAAACCAAGGCAAAGTAAACATCTTTACTCCTGTAATCTCCTATTTTTTATGCACTTGTGCGAGACACTGTTGTTGGGAGGTTTCTATGCTTCACAACTGCTAACCTATATATAGTTCAAAGACCTTTTGTCAACAAGGTCGACTTTTTATTTTTAGGAGTTTGTTGGAAACGCAGACCAGGACACTGTGGTCTACCACAAACTGAGCCATGCAATCAGAGCACGCTACATTCGTTTTCGACCAACAGCCTGGCACGGTCACATATCGATGAGGGTGGAGGTGTATGGATGTAAAGGTAACGCTGCATTTTCATTTAACGTTCCGCTGATAAAATCGGCCTTTTTGCAGTGTTTCTGACAGAAATTCTGTCACTGCAATTAAAAGGCCATTTTTTATATTCTTTTTACTCAGAATTGGACAGAAATTCTTTTATTTGTCACTATTTTTGGCAACACCATTGAGCATTTGTGTGTAATTTAATTAGCAAAGCGACTAGAACATTCTGCCCATCTAATAAATTTCTTTTTGTTCCGTTGCATTTGCCCAATTTTTTCATTAACGAATTCGATTTGGCTCCAAACAGTCAGTATTTAGGCAAAGCAGTAAGTTTCAATCCTGTGTGGCAAGGGAGATATACGCCTTTGAATTGTTGGTATTTTTGAGAGCATAAATTATGCAAAAAGTGTGCACGACCGACAGTTAAGCCAATCTTGGATATAAAGCTGCTATGTACGGAGTAAACTTCAAAATTATAATAAGGAAGGATAGTTTTTGACGTGCATCTCATCAGTTATAGAATTGCTTCAAAGACAGGCTTGTATTTAAAGCGGTCATGTTGGTTATTTTTAAAGTAAGAAGATTTAGAACCTAAAAATATTCATTCTTATTTAAGACCCAAAACCAACCTTGCATGCTAATTTTCAGCCAATTCGGTGCGGTAGTGTGGCAGCGACTTTTCAATATAGTTCGAATCTTATAGACAATTACAGCTCTTTTAAGAGGCTGTCCGCGTAAGAACCGATAAGGCAAATTTTGGTCTATCACAGATTGCCCTGATTTTTTCAGTGGAAGATAACTATCCAATCCCATGAAGAAATATCACATTTATTTGGACCAACTCAATTTTTTCTCTATTTTACAGGAAGATTTTCTCGGTCACCTGAAACTGGCCCCTTTGCCGTCGGAAGTGGCGCGATTTTGGTGAAACTTTAGGGCTCTGTCAAACCTACCTTACTTGGCCGAATAAGCTGATTATTTTACAAACAAAAGTTGTAACTCTGATTGACAGTTTCAAGGTTTAATGGTTACATTCTGTGGAAAGTTGGCTGAGATATGATTTTTTTAAAATGACCTTTAATTTGCTCAGCAGGAAAAGTAATTTGCATAACTAGAGCTGAACGGTAATTTCGCAAAAGTGGCACCTGACCCAGAATCAAGTCTATTATAAATCAGAAGTACTAGGACCAGTCTACTTCTTAACGCAATAAAATTTGTGGGCACTCTTCTCTGCGTGCCGTGCAAAGTTCCGTTAATGTTCCAAAATTTGCCATTTTGACAGCAAAGCTGGAATTGTAACGGGTCCGCATCTGATCGACTAATTTCCACAGCTTTAACGTTTCTAGTTATCACTAAATGTCATTAGACCCTTTAAATGTTGGACGTTTGAAAACATGTGGAGAAAACGTAGTAATCGCCTTTCCTTGGGTCTTTTTCCTGTTTTTCTTGTCGACGATGAACGTTACTTCATTCTCCGTATGCAAATTAGCTTTAGATGCGTTGTTTCAACAAATTGACAGGAAATATACAGCTGAATATAATCCTTACATTTCACATTTCTAAGGGGAAAAATAACTCTCCTTTCCACAGAAAAACACAAACCATCACTTAGAATCCCCTTAAGGTCTGTTTAGTTTTTTTTTTTTTTTTTTTTTTAACGAGGAAGAAGCAGCTGAATAATATATCATGATATATGTTTGCGTGGCTTAAAATAATCCAATTATTGTGTCCTGTCACGCATTCCTTAAGAGGGGTGGTCGATTAGAAAACAATAGCGTTGTGTCGATCATTTCTATAATATTATCATCTTTTTTTTAAAATGATAGTTATTGATAATGATAAAAAATTCACTTGCAAGGTAAGTCACTTGCAAGGTAAGTCCTTTTGTCAGCACACGAAAATTTTTGGGTGCCTTAAAAAAATAGCGTTAACGTCGAAAGCTTTATAATGATATTTGCTTATCAGGAGAAGGCAGATCTTTGTACATGGTACTATGATAAAAAAATGCCCCACACTTTTTCTATCTTCAATTAGCAGTAAATTTCAGTTTCATTCAAAGATCTTTAAAGCGTTTATCGGCAGCAGAATGAAAGGGGAAAAATAATTCCTTTTTTCAGTGAATAAACGCCAAAGGGAGTATCTTTCTAGTTTTTGTTAGGGTATAACATCCGAATTCCAACGATGATCTTGTTTTGGTTTCAATCTGATTGAATTATAATACTACAGGTGCCAGTTTCAAATATAGTTTTGTCAATGAAATCGCCGAAGAGATCAATTGTCAAAAATGGCTTTTTCGGCTATTTCATTAAGCAGTTCTTCCGCGAGATTGTAGGCAGAGTGAGGTCCCAGTAGGAGTGTGGAGGAAAATGTGTTGGTCACAGAGTGCATGGATGATATTACGTCGCACTTAGCCAGCTGTCACTTGTCTAAGTTTAGCAAGTGTAGCAAAGACAATGAAAATGAACTCATTTTAGCGAGAGTACGTATTCGAGGCTTGGTGGGTATTCGGAACTGAAATGACAATCTGCCCAAGGCACAGTCACCTACTTGGCAGGTTTTTGCGAGCACCAAGGTCTTGTTAGGCTCGATTGTAAGCCGCTGTTCTGGAAAATGAGCCCCCAACGGACGGGGAGACGGCGGAAATCGAGCCTAAGGTCTCGTCAATACCCCGGTCACACTCTGGATCATACTGGCAAGATAACTTCTGTGGCAGCAAGACATGTCGTAAATTTCCAGATAGCCAGCGAAATAAGACAAAGTTTTGTTCCATCACGTAAGTATCATTCTTTTTTCTTCTTCATGCCAAAAAGTTTCTTAACGTACAGAGATATTCTAATTTCTCTATTTAACATTTTATCTGGCGATGTTTTCTGAAGATAGTTTTTGTTATTTCTATTTTTTTGACAGCCGTGTATCTTGCCCTAATCAATTCTTACCTTTAAAATACTATACATACCGGTTAATCCGTGTCTTGTAAAAGATAGTTTTCTGATGATTGTTTGAAGGGCATTATAAATGGGAAAAATAGAACTTTCTACACGGAATCAGGATTCAACCTCGTCCCCAGGGCTTTCCCGCCCCTGCCATTTTCTAAGAAGAATGTCCTGGGGACGAGGCTAGCAGTGATTGTGGTCGAGGTGTCGTTCACGTGTATGAAAAGTATTTCATTCTTGCAATAAAAATAATTTTTTTGAACTTAAACAGTGTTTAAAACATGTCTCTGATTTTGTAAAAATTAGTGAGACTTAAAAGTACCTTAGTGTTCAGTTCAACTTTATATAGCCGATTTGCTCCGCCTGTCGCAAGAAACTTGAAAAAACTTGACGCCGAAGGGTCGAGACGAGTACGATTGAACAGTCAGCAACCATTTCCACACATTTGCCGGAGAGGTTTATTGGACAAGATTTCTCTGTTTTTCTTGTTTTGATAACGTTTTCAGTCTTCAAAAATGTCGTACCAATTCCGTGCTCACCTATTGCCAGCCCATGTTGGACTCTAGGCCCGTTTGAGTCAACACGTAAACATAGTCCTAAGTGTATACAAGTTGAACTTGACCATAGAGATCTGTTGCAAGAAGACGAGGAGTTCGAAGGGCAAAAGCTTGTTGCAGAAATCGCTGAAGAATTGAGACCACAACATCCTCAACCAGAAGCTTTCAACCTATGTGTATGTCAAAGGAAGAGCAACCTAGTCAGTTCAACGTGGTAATGCTAAAATCTTGTGTCACTTTAAAATACCTTTCAAATCCAGGGAAAGAAAAGGAGACCTAATTGACAAACTTTCGTCTTTCATACAAGATTGCACGTGCTTTTCTCCTTCAGCTCAGGAGTGAACATAGGGATCCTTAATTTAGTGTGATTAACAGCCGGCAAAAACTTTTGGGATTTAACAGGAGACGGACCGTAAACAATAACTTAATGCCTTTTTCTGCGTGCTATTCCTCATTTTTACTCAAATTTTGTTAATTGGCGATAAACACAATGCTCTGTTAATATCACCCTAAAGTTTGTAGGGTAGCCTATAGTTAGCTGGGGATCTAGGAAGTGCGTATGCTGCTTAAAGGACTTTGCAGGTGTGGTCCTGTGGTGTCGCACGGTATTTCTGAAGTTGTTTGCGAGCTATTTCCAAAATATTAATTGTTAATTCTGTAATTGAAAGTATTGTACTAGTGCTCGTGAATAACAGTGGCCGTGTCCAAGTGACTACTATACTTTGTAGCTAATTGTCGTGTATTACACCATGGGCTGTCATATTAAACCCCATCCTCACGGTGGCGCCTGGGGATACTGACTCAGTTAAAACGGTCGTAGAATGAATAAATAAAACAGCACGGTATTTCCCACCCAGTAAAGAATCGGAATTAACAGTGATTAAATGGTATGATTATCAATAACTATCACTTCAAAAGAAATATAATCAGATAAAAGAACTGATCGACACACGGCCACTCTTGGGGAATGCGTGACGGGCGATAGTAATTAAATTATTTTAATTCGCGTAAACATATCTTCTTCTGCTGCTTCTTCCTCGTAAAAGAAACAGACCTAAGGGAATTCTAAGTCATATATCGTTCGTGTTTTTCCGTGGAAAGAAGAGATATTTTCCCCTTAAAAATGTGAAATATAAGCAGTTATGTTTCCTGTCAATTTGTTGAAACGACGCATCTAAGGCTAATTTGCATACGGAGAATGAAGTCGCGTTCTGATCGTCGACAAGGAAAAAACCAAGAAAAAGCGATTACCAAGTTTTCTCCTCATGTTTTCAAAATTCCAACATCTAAAGGGTCTAATGATATTTGGTGATAACTAGAAACGTTAAAACTGTGGAAATTAGTCGATCAAATGCGGGCCGTTACAATTCCAGCTTTGCTGTCAAAATGGCGAATTTTGGAACGTTAACGGAACTTTGTACAGCGCGTAGAGAAGAGTGCCCACAAATTTTATTACATTAAGAAGTAGACTGGTCTTAGTACTTCTGATTTATCATAGACTTGATTCTGGGTCAGGTGCCACTTTTGCGAAATTACCGTTCAGCTCTAGTTATGCAAATTACTTTTCCTGCTGAGCAAATTAAAGGTCATTTTAAAAAAATCATATCTCAGCCAACTTTCCACAGAATGCAACCATTAAACTTTGACACTGTTAATCAGAGTTACAACTTTTGTTTGTAAAATAATCAGCTTATTCGGCTATGTAAGGTAGGTTTGACAGAGCTCTAAAGTTTCACCAAAATCGCACCACTTCTGACGGCAAAGGGGCCAGTTTTAGGTGACCGAGAAAATCTTCCTGTAAAATAGAGAAAAAATTGAGTTGGTCCAAATAAATGTGATATTTCTTCATGGGATAGGATAGTTATCTTCCACTGAAAAACTCAGGGCAATCTGTGATACACCGAAATTTGCCTTATCGGTTCTTACGCGGACAGCCTCTTAAGAGTTAAAACTGTTTACATATATGCAATGAAGTAAAAGGTTGATGATGGTACTTGAACAAAAAATCTTCGAATTCTTTGCTTGTCCTTTCACGTGAATGAAATTCAGGCAGCGCTGTCTACCAAAATGGTTAACAATTTAAATTAACAAAATTTACAGCCGTTCACTACTACCGTATTTGAGGCCGTTTTAACTAATTGAAAACAAAGAAAAGGAGGAAACATACCGCATGGTCCACAAAAGAATAGTGGCACATAAAAGATTTCCGCAAGTCGATCGCTTTTTTCTCTGTGCCATGATGAAGGCTTCATTGGATTTTTTTCACCAGAAAAGTTAGCCTGTTATTTTTATTGACGGCGTTTAAGCCCTTTCTCGATCGCAAACTGATCATAAAACTGTTAAAGTTTGATAACTTGTTTCCGCCACTACGACATTCTCGCTAAAACACGTAGTAAACTGACGACCACTACGGTAACCTCGTAAGCATTCTTTGCTCCTGTATTTTGCCGAACATGCTGTTACCCCTTGAAGGACCTTGTGAAGTGGTAGACGCATTTAAATATTTTCGAGAGAAAAACAAAAACAAAAAAACAAAAACATGCATTTCATTATATTGTGTCACAAATGTTCAATTGCAGATGGTGCTAGTTGGGGTCGTTGAATCTACAAACCACTATAAGTGAGTATTGACCTGTATAAACGTATAAAAGTTCCTTGTACTAGTCAATTAATAATGACTCACCCAGTTCATAATGCATTTTTCACCTAATGCCGTTCATTTTTGATTCTTTAGCACAAGTAAGCTTAAATACTATATATGTGACTTTATATCATGGACCCTGGATTTGGAAGAAGGAATAGAATCTATGAAGAATACATGATGATTTCAAACAAACAAAACTTAAAATCCAATCTTGATATGAAAGCTTTCTTCGTCTAAAGCTGAGTAACCGAGGTGCTAGCAGTAAATATTAATCTAAACAGTGTGAAACAATAAATTAATAAATAATAAGCAAAAAAGATACACCCATCTCACTTTGTTTTCTCTGTTTTTTTGTTTTGTTTGTTTTTGCCACCTTATATCACTGACGTCAATGATCAAAATTTGGTGGCCGTTTGCTTGACGTGAAAAATTAACCAGTCTTGTTGTGAAAAACATTTTGCAAAAGTAAATAAATTTTTGCTAGTTCCTTGACAGGTTCGTGACCTGGCGATCAACACTTCTCAGAGGTTAATACTGGAACAGAACAGGACTTTACAATAAAGGGGTCAATTAACTGTCAGCGATTTTTTTGCATGGTGTTGGGGACTAACAGAAAAGAAGATTTAGTTGTAATCAAGTTGGTGAACATTAAACAGATTGATCAAAAAGCTAGTGATGCAACAGATAGTGCTTCCTTCAGATCGAAGAGATTTGCGATAGGAATTGGTTTAACTTAAACTTGGAGAAAGCGCTCGAAGCTTGATTTACGAGTCTGTTTAAATAAACGTTCGCCAGCTGGATCGAGCAACTATTATCACATTTTAGAATAAATGAAAATACGAACTAAAATAAAAGACTTATAGAAGTGACCACCAGCCTGCTGTTGTCTTTACTGGAACGAAACAATCTAAAGAATAAACAATGACTTATCACAGGTAACTGGAAACCCAAGGGGAAACGATTCTCACCGTGATATAAAACTTTAAAAAATGAAAACATTGAAAAGATGTTAAATGCTCTCAGCTATGTGAGGAACAAAAAAAAACCCTGCAAAATAGTCATGAGGCAAGTCTGTAAGAGAGTTAAGAGAAGACACTATAAACAACTCGAAGTGTAGCCTGTTTTCGGAACAGGGTCATAATAGGGCCATTTATACGAGGAAAAATAAGACGCGTCTTAAATAAGACACAAACTTTCCGTATAAACGGCACATTTCGTCTAAAATAAGACGCGGCTTAGCTAAGACGCGTCTTATTTTAGAACAGCCCTTAACACCTGTCTTAGATAAGACGCCTCTTAGCTAAGACGAGAAAAACTTCGTATAGATGACATTCGCGTCTTAAATAAGACGCGAACGCATAGTACGCATGCGTTAATTTTTGGCGCGCCACTTTGGATTGCCGTTGCTACGGGCAACATTTAAATGAAAACGAGTCAAGAACAGAAATAAGACGCGAACCATTTACACGAGCTGTTCTCGTCTTAGATAAGACATGCTCGTATAAATGGTACAGTTCGTGTCTTATTTAAGACGCGTCTTATTTTTCCTCTTATAAATGGCCCTAATGTGGCTGTGTCACCATAGAAACCCACAAATCCCGTAAAGAGGGGTAATCAAAAGAGTTTTATACGCCGAGCCTTCGCAAGGTCCATTACATAGAGGATATTACACGGTGGCGCGAAGATATGAATTTTATTTTCGAGTGGCAAAACAAAATTTTACTCACTCGCTGCGCTCGTTCGTAAAATATTGTTTTTGCCACGAGAAAATAAAATTCATATCTTCAAGCCGCCGTGTAATGTTTCTTTTTGTTATATAGACAAAAAGACATCGATAAAATAATAGATTTTTATTCGCCAAAAAGTAATTGTGACTGCTCAAATTTACAGTACAGCAATATAAGACATTGTTTACAATAATCTTGAGAAATAACACTGAGCTGAATAAAGCTCTACAATTACAAAACATAAGAAAAGCTTTGAAAAATGTGTAATTAAAATTCAAAGGACGCAAGACGCCTACAAATTTTGGAGGGAAGTTACCGAAATTACGTCATCGATAAACTCACGTGTGAGATTATGGAAAATAAACCACTCGGGTCCCGGATGTAGTTTTTATGAATTTTACGAGTGGTATATTTTCCAGTAAAACACTCGTGTCTATATAATAAATATTTTTAATATAAAGGTTTAGCCAGGGCTGAAAGCAAAGCTCTCGTTATAATATGCATTTCGTTTCTTCAATTAAAAAGCTAAAATTCTGTAATGCTAAATGGCGAAGGTAACGAGAAGGGCAAAAAAAAAACCAAACAACAACAACAACAAAACAAAGTAAAACAAAACGATAGGTCTAAAGCAAAACAAAAAGAAAACTTTTTCCGCTTGCAGCAGACGTTTTTTGCAGTTCTTTTCCACTACTAGTTACCCGTTTTACACAAGAAATGTCACACGA